>NC_081418.1:26234752-26558085 GCF_949786415.1 Peromyscus eremicus | reverse complement strand
CAACTGTTATGCAATAATCTTTTCGTACACTGTGAAAATGTGTCTTTGCTAAGATACCTTCTGATTGGTTTAATAAAATAGGTGACTGGACAGTTGCTAGGCAGGAGATATAGGCAGGACAGCTGACATAGAGGATGCTGGAAAGAAGAAGGGCACGGACTCTCGGGCGTCATGAGAGACACAGAGAAGCAAGATGAATGTGCCATGTTGAGAGAAGGTACAGCCATGTGGCAGATGGTAGATAAGAAATATGGGTAAATTTAAAAAATAAGAATTAGCTAGTAACAAGCCTGAGCTATTGGCCGAGTATTTATAATTAATATTAAGTCTCTGAGTGGTTATATGCAACTGGTGGAGGGAGGGGTCATCAAAAAGTCCACTTATAGTCAATAAGAAAACTAGATGGAATTGAGGACAAATCAATTTCATTTCCTGTTAATCAAGTAAATTATGGTGTGAATATTAATTCCTTTTTTCCACTTTCAAAATTCAGCTGACTTTATTTAAATTGAAAAACATTTCTTTAAACTGCATTTAACTTCAAGACTCTTGTTATAAATATCCCTAGTATTTCTTTTTGTTTGTCCAATTAAGAATTTTTTATTCATTTTACATACCAACCACAGATTTCTCCTCTCTTCCCTCCTTCTGCCTCCCAACTCCCCTCCTCAACCCAATGCTCATTCCCTCCTCAGACAAAGTAAGGCCTCCAATGGGGAGTCAGCAGAGCCTGGTACATTCAGTTGATAAAGAGTAGGAAGCTGTAACCATAGAGGTGAGGAACAACTTAATGTTTCTATTTCCACACTGTAGCTGGAGAATTTTTCTCCAGCTCTCACCACCAAGTCCCGCCAGTCCCGGAGCCCACTTAGAAAATAAACACACAGACTCTTACATTATTTAAACTGCTTGCCCATTAGCTCAGGCCTATCATTGTCTACCTCTCACTCTTATATTCAGCCCATTTCTATTAAACTTTACTTTGCCACGTGGCTCGTGGCTTACCGGTACTTTACATCTTCGTTGTCTTGGCGGTGGCTCCAGCCGGTCTCCTTTTCCTTCCTCCTTCCTCAATTCTCTTCTCTCCTTGTCCCGCCTATACTTCCTGCCCGGTCACTGGCCAATCAGTACTTTATTTATATAGAGCGATATCCACAGCACTTCCTCTTTTTTTTCTTTTTCAAAAAGGAAGGTTTTAACTTCAACATAGTAATAATACATATAACAAAATAATTATCGAGTAAGAATTATAGTTATAATATAAAAGAAGATATCTATCTTATATTTGTGAGTTTAAGGTTTTATATCTAACTTATCTTTTATCATAACTAAGGAAAATTGTAAGTATCTAGTTTTTAACCACATCAAAGACCTCAGAAGGATATAATACTACCTGAGAAATGGGAGAAGGATGCAAGCAACTTTCAGGAGTCTTGTAGGGTAGACAGAGACAGCTGACAGCCTGGACAGTCATTCAAAGTTCTCTTGTAAAGTTGGGGCATCAGTCTTCAGCCCGCAGGCCTAGAGTCTCTCATTCACTTTTTTCTGTGTCCTGTAGAATGTCTTGTAGTTTTCTCTGCAAATCAGGAACCTGAAGGGCCATTTTGTCAAGCAAAGTTCAGTGGTTACCTTTCTATGAGTCCTGTATGTCAAGTAGATCAAGAAGTCCAGGCAAGAACAGTTTCTTGTCCAAATGGCTATTTTTGTCAAGGTGAAGATAAACTCCATATGGAATGTCTTTGATGCCCATACTCTTTTTTGAAGTAAATTGGTGCTGTCAGGAGCAGACATGTCTCACTGTCCAGACATTTAAAACATTTTAAATGTCATATTCTGTAGGTCTTTGAAGTGTTTGAAGACTACCTATCTATCTGAAATATATCTATGTATATCTAGAAGACTTAACTAACATGGCTACAAATATGATTATCATAGATGACTAATTATTAATCTATTTTTTAATTATCCATTACAATTTTAAATGAGTTACATAAACATAATACCTCAAACAAGAATAGAAATATATATATACAGTATAACAAAATTAAGTTTAAACTTGTATCAATAAATTAAAATCTATAGCAATGTAAAACATTTTAAACAAGTTGTTGCTCTTTAAAAGTAGGTTCATTAATTTACCCTTTCATCCTATCATATCTAAACTATCCCCTTTTTTTCTTTAGAAAGAGATTGTATTTATAATCAACCTGTTTTAAATAAAAATATTGTTTTTTCTCTGTCCCACACCAGAGGGTTCTTCTAATTTGGGACACAAGAATCTCTTAACCATTTTTTTAAGCAATATGTCTGGGTTTAGAGAGGGAGTGAGCCAATTCCATCTCTAAAGCCAGCTTGGTATATTTGGGAATTTGGGCGTAGCTTTTCTTACTACTTCCTGCTGGAGGGGGGGCGCTGTATCTTATGGGGACACAAAGAAAATTTTAGGATTATGGAGTAGTCCATGAGGGTGTATCCTCTGAGCCAGTTGCCTGAAACCGTTCCGGATGTTGGATCATCTGGGCCATGGTGTCATTGGAGACCTTTCAGGGGGTCTTGCCTGGTCAAACCTGATGTATCTTAATCTGGAACAAATCCATAGCCTCTGGTTTTCTGTGGAAACAAAAGCAGAAACTCTTTTCCAAAGTAACATATCCTTATATCCAAATTTTGAAGTCAAGGTACCTTTAAAATTTACATTTTGGCATAACTGAACAGCTTTTACAATCAAATGTTTTTCTTCAGTTATGAATATCAAAGACAACATAATCCAGATTCTCTGTGTGATAGCCATCTTTACATGGCTTATTACCTTTACTGTTTCTTTAAAGACTTTACTTTTAAAAACTATTTGTTTATATAACTGTATATATTCCTTTTTATCTCTTTTTGAAGCCTGCTGCGCTGTGGCTGCTGGCTCCGCCCACTTTAGCTTCCCAACATGGCGGTTCTGCCAGCTCTAGGAGTTATCAAGTCTCAGAAATAGTGGGTCTATGCTTTTATCAAAGCAGCGTGTAGCCCAGAAACCTCTCTATCTCTCTTTTTTTAAAAAATACTAGTAAAGACTAAATCTACCACACAGCGTAATGTGCCGCTGGCACAGGTCTCATTCCCGCCATACTGCAGGTTAAGTGCACATGCCAGGAACCCGCCAGTAGCTCAAACCCGCATTTTGCAGGTCTAGCTGCCCATATGAGACATGAAGCAGGAACCTGGTTTTGGCTCTGTTTAGAATTGGTTATTAAATATTGTTAGGTTTAAGGTGGAAACTCGAGCAGTTGGGTGCCATTTGTAGCTGGAGAATTTTTCTCCAGCTCCCACCACCAAGTTCCGCCAGTCCCGGAGCCCACTTAGAAAATAAACACACAGACTCTTACATTATTTAAACTGCTTGGCCATTAGCTCAGGCCTATCATTGTCTACCTCTCACTCTTATATTCAGCCCATTTCTATTAAACTTTACTTTGCCATGTGGCTCGTGGCTTACTGGTACTTTACATCTTCGTTGTCTTGGCGGTGGCTCCAGCCGGTCTCCCTTTCCTTCCTCCTTCCTCAATTCTCCTCTCTCCTTGTCCCACCTATACTTCCTGCCTGGTCACTGGCCAATCAGTGCTTTATTTATATAGAGGAATATCCACAGCACCACACTCTCTACTTGCAGAAAATTTCACCCTGTCCTTTGCACAGGATATTACAACAGCATCTCCAATATAGCTAAGGTATCTTTATTACACTCTTCTGAGGAAATTACTAAAAGAAAACATCATCATGAAAAGTTGAGAAACTCATTCTGTTATTGAGCTCAGTCTCACCCATTGTGCAGAAAAGCAAATACTTAATCCTCATCAATTTTATTCTTCTTTTATTTTATTTTAAAAATAATTTATTTTATTTTTTGAAATTATAATATGGTTATATCATTTTCCCCTTCCCCTTCCTCCCTCCAAACCCTGCCAAATACCCCTCTTTGCTCTCTTTCAAAATCATGGCCTCTTTTTTAAATGTCATGAACCCTTCTCTTTAGGCAAGAGACTTGAGCTGAATGTGGTCTGGAGAAGGGAAGAGTGAAGAGCACTTAGGCAAGAATAAACCTTAGGGAGCGGAAGACCAGTGATTCCAGGAACTACGGAGAAGTCAGCAATCACAGATGAAGGAACATCTTAATGAATGATATGATTACTTAAACTTCATACTTTCCCACACAGTTTGAGCTTGTGAGGAAAGCAAGAAGAAATGTAAGTTGTAATCTTTGCTGTCATGTGGGAAAAGAACATTCCTGAAGACAAGGAAGGAGAAGAAGCAGTGTGAACATTGATAAGGTCAATTGTGAGAAACAAAACCAGTATGAACCCATCTAGATGTTACAAACCGGGAGATGCTGATGTACTCAGTTAGGGTGGTAGTCAGCTCTCTAAATCTTTGTCAGTAACTTTTGATGGCATCACCTGAGATTCAGTCATTTAAAGCTTATTTTATTAAGAAATTGATCATCATAAATGCTATCCTCAGGCATTTAATTTATTGTAGTATGCAGACAGATTTTCTGTCCTATAAATAACACTAAAAGCAGCACTATTGTTCTACCCAGTTGCTGTTGCAATGCTTCTAAATCCAGTTTGTTTGGGAAGTTTCAGGTGCTATTAAAAGAATAACATCAAATTTTTATGTAGCACAAATCTTAAAAGTTCTTATTATTAAGAACGAACCTGAAGCCAGGTATGGGGGTGAATGCTGGAAGATCAGAGAAGCAGAACGAGCCACAGCTTCCTCTCCTTGCCAATTCCTCAGCTGATCCTGTTTCCTCAGACTGGAAGCCTCTGAGTTGTCATCCAAATGGATCTCAGCTGAACTGCTGCTAAAAGCTTAAAAGCTTAACCAGGCTCTTGTTCCTGGTCCTCACACCTTATGTACCTTTCTGCTTCCTGCCATCACTTCCTGGGATTAAAGGCTCTTGTTACCATGCCTGGCTGTTTCCAGTGTGGCTTAGAACTCACAGAGATCCAGACAGATCTCTGCCTCTGGAATGCTAGGATTAAAGGTGTGAGTGCCACCATTTTCTGGCCTCTGTATCTAGTGGCTGTTCTGTTTTCTGACCCCAGATAAATTTATTAGGGTGCACAATATTTTGGGGAACACAATATCACCACATTTTTATCCCACAAGCTTTTAATTTTCCTTACATGTCTACCAACTTTTTTTTAATCCAATCTTCTTTTCCCTTTATTGCACTATCAAGTTACCAGCTATGACACATCTGCATTCACTCTGGTTTTAAGTTTGCTAGATGTCATTAAATATAACTGTTCAATCTCCGTTTGTCTTGATCCCTGTCTTAGCAGCAGGTGTTGGATCTATTGCATTTTATGTGGGACAGTAAGCTATCACATAAAATGAGGAGTTTTCCTAGTGCCAGAATTGGGCTTTTCTCACAGAACAGCTTTTAGTCATGTCACCTCAGTTTTTTCCTATTTCAGGTCTCCAATAACTCTAGTTCAACTGAAGATTGCAGAAAACATCAGAACTTTAGCATTTTAAGTTGTTTTTGCTACAATTCTGAAAACAAGTGTGAAGTTATATTTAGAGTTACTTATCATGGGTCAGGTCATCTGCTCTGTGTCCTTACTGTGGCTTTGCCAACCTGACCGAGGAGTCTTTAGTGGCTAGACCTTGCTCCTGTAATGGTCTCTAGTGCCACCATGTTTAAGGCACATCTGGTCCAGGGCTCCATCATAAAGAATGTGCTGGTGGAGCTCAAGGACCTCATCAATGATGCATGCTGGGACATCAGCTCCGTGGTGTGAACCTGCATTGCACAGAATTTTCTCACATCTCACCCTGTGCTCCAAAGGTTTTCTCAGGTACCACTGCAACCACAACCTGGCCATGGGCCTGAATCTTGTCAGCATATCCAAAATACTAAAATGTGCTGATAATAAAGTCATCATTATATTAAAGGCTAAAGATAATGAGGATACCTCATTGCCACTTGATTCCCCAGATGGAAAGGAACATATATATAATTACACTATTTGTCAATAAGAAAAACATTATGAAAATAAGTGAACATAGGCAAGTTCAAATTGTCTCCATAAAACATGCTCCAAACTTCAAATTGAACTGAACTGCATGAGACTTTGAGGGTTTAAACCAGAAATTTCAAATACAGTATTAAAATATTATGGATTTTAGTTAAAAGGTCCTTATAAGAAACTCTAAAGATTAAATATAACCAAAACATCAGAACATATTATATACATGTATGAAATGTCATAAAGAAACACTGTGTCTGTGGTGGTTTAAAAACAAATGACCCCTAGGGAAGTGGCACTATTAGGAGGTGTGGCTTTTTGGAGTGGGTGTGGTCTGTTGGAGGAAGTGTGTCACTGTCTTTGAAGTCTCCTATGCTCAAGCTACACCCAACAGATAGTTCACTTCCTGTTGCCTGTGGATCAACATGTAGAACTCTCAGTTCCTTCTCTGGTACCATTTCTGCCTGCATGCCACCATGAAGATAATGGACTAATCTCTGAAACTATAATCCATCCCCAATTAAATGTTTTCCTTTGCAAGAGTTGCCATGGTCATGGTGTCTCTTCACAGCAACAGAAACCCTAAAACATTATGTATAATTAATATATGCTAATATTATATTTTTAAAGTTCCAAAGAGTCAAAAATGATCAAAATAGACCCACTCCCTAGATTCTGTTCCCAAAGACCCATTCCACCGTCCCACCCACCTCACTGTCCACCCCACTGCCAAGTCCCTGCCCTCAACTCCAGAGGACTTCCGCTGCTCAGGTACAGGACACATCAGTCACAAGAACAGGTGAGTGAACAACCTGCCATCTGAACTGTCCCAGCCCTTAGATTCTGTTCCCAAAGACTCATTCCACTGCCCACCTCCCACCCTACTGCCATCCCCTCCTGATGTGCCCCTGGCCCCAACTTGGGTGGACTTCCACTACCTGAAAGCAGGAAACACCAATGAGAAGAACAGATAGAGACCACACCAGTCAGAGGAACTGGTGTAGGCCATGACAGTTTGAAGAGAAGGTACAGGCCAAGCAAGCCTGAAAAATAGATAGGTGGACTCAGGGAGAGACTCCCTGTTAGAGCAGAGACCACACATGCCACCAGAACCACAATAGGCAGTCCACCAGCAGACCTCTTCCACTCATTCAGTGCCCCCAACCCCCACTCCCTTCCTCATCACCATTTCCTACCCCCCAACTCTGGCAGAGACCTACTGCTGCACCAAAGGCCAAGCTAGCTACCAGAAGTCCAGGCCCCAACATGGACAGAGACTCCTTACTGCATCAGAGGTCACACTAGCTGCCAGATGTCCAGGCTGCAAAGACCAGAGACCAAAGAGGAAATAGAAATCAAGAAACAAAACACCAACAAAGACAAACTCAGAAATCAGCACTTAGATCTATAATCATCCCGAATGCAGATGCCTAAATGCAAGTAAGAATTCAATCAACAACAGCCAAGGCAATATGGTACCACCAGAACCCAGCTATCCTACAACAGCAAGACCCAAATATTCCAACACAGCAAGAAAATGACCTTATAACCAGCTTTATGAAGATGGGAGAAATGACTGAAATTTGGGGCATTTTGAGGGTGAAGTAGAAACCTAGTGTGATGGAAACTCCATGGAATCTATGACAGTAACCCTAGTAAAGACTCCTAGTAATGGGGGACACAGAACCTGAACTGGCCATCTTCTATAACCAAGACCTCAAGTGGAGGGACTGGGACACCGACCCACCCACAAAACCTTCAACCTAGAGTTTTTCCTGCCTGTAGAGTGTTCTGGGACTGAAGCTTAGCAGAATGGCCATCAAAGGGACCAGAGAGACTTCATCCAACAACTGATGGGAGCAGATACAGAGTTCCAGAGCCAAACATTGGGTGGAGCTTGGGGAGTCTTTCAGAGGAGGAGGAAGAAGGATCAGAGGAACCAGAAGGGTCAGGGACACCATGAGAACATGGTCCACAGAATCAAATGACTGGGATTCATGGGGGCTCACAGAGATCAGGGAGCTTGTAGGGATTTGACCCTAAGTACTCTGTATATATGTTATGTCTGAGTAGCTTGGTGTTCTTGGTTTTTTGGTTTTTGGAGACAGGGTTTCTCTGTCTTGGCTGTCCTAGAACTCGTTGTGTAGACCAGTCTGGCCTCAAACTCACTGAGGTCTGCCTGCCTCTGCCTCCCAAGTGCTGGGATTAAGGGCATGTGTCACCACTGCTGGTTAGCTTGGTGGTCTTATGAGATTCCTAACATTAAGAGGGGGAGTGTCTCTGATTCTTTTGCCTATTTGTGGGACCTTTTTGGGTTTCCTTGTCCAGCCTTGATGTGATGATATGTTCCTGGTCTTATTGCAGCTTGTTATGCTGTGTTTGGTTGATGTCCCTGGGAGGCCTGTTCTTTTCTGAGGGCAAGCAGTGGTGGGGAGGCTGGGGGTATTTGGGGTGGAGTTGGGGGTGGGGAGGTGAATTTTAGGGAAAGGAGAGATGGGGGAGAGACTTGATTGAGGGAAGGGAGGGGAAACTGTGGTCAGGATGTAATATAAGACAGAATAATTTTTAAAAAGGCAAAGTAAAATAAACATCTAAACTCCAGGATAGTCTTGGCCTTACTTCAATTTCATAGTTATCTTGTAAAAGTACACTATGTTGATATCATGATATTTTTGATCTACTCATCCAAATTTCCATTTTGTTTAATGTTTTGTCTTTTTTAACTTCAAATAAAAACATTAAATGGATTGATTTAACTTCAATTTTTCTACTTTCTTTTCACCTGTTCTTAGATTTATAAAAGATTCACCTTTGTGTCATTTGCTTTAATCACAAGCAATAGTAGAATTACTGCCCCAGCCAGCAGGGCTTCAACGGGTACTCGACCACCCTAAGGACGGAATGTAGGGACAGGAGACACAAAGGAAATACACCAAGTCAAGATTCTAATCAAGGTGCAACTTTATTTTTCTCCAGGAGGCTTTATATAGTTCCTGCAGGGTGGGGGGAGCAAGAAGCTGTCATCTGCATAAGGTGGGGCAAGCTAACAGGATGTTTGTATAGGATGTTTACAGGGTGAAAGGGTCAAGGGCTCTGACTCAATGTCCTGTTGCTAGGCAACCTGACTGTAAGATGATCTAGTTCCCTGTCTTATTAGGGGTCTGTATTTTTCCACTAACTAGAGATTCTGTCCTTGTCCCTGACATCTCCCCCTTCTTAGTAATAAATCTAAGGGCCAACATAAACCATGTTTGAATGGTCTAAAAGGAGGGCTCTGAAAGAGGATTTGCATGGAGGATTACAGAGGCCCTATCCCTCTAAAGATTGTGAAAAAAGGTCTGAGAGGGAATGTCTCTCCAGACTCAAGCACCACAGGCATCCCCATAGTGCGGGAATCAATGGACCATGCAGTTTTTTGAGGGAGCGGAAATGAGTAAGTGCAAGGCTGCTACTGCACAACTGCTATGCAACAGGGCATATAATCCAGGCTCTCAGGATTTTGGGGTACTGTGGTCTCCAGCCTGTGCAGTCCCAGCTTCACTCCAATCATGCCTTGAGCAAGCCTTTTTCCCACACACAGGTGCAGCCTCCCCTGAGTGAAGGGGTCTGTGTGGGGCATCTCTCGTCAGGGGAAATTTCAACTTTGGAGTCCTTCATATCAAGACAGTGGTAATGAACCTAGATCTGCCTGGCCTGCAGGTCTGTTATTTGGCTTCAGATGAACTGAGTGAGCCAGGAAAGTGCCCATGGCCCAAAGGCAAGGACCAGGAGCAGACCTACAACAGGTCCTAGGAGGGAGGGAAGAAGGGTCGTTAGCTAAGGGGAGTTGGAAAACCAATTCTGGAACCACCCAAGCTCTTGTTCTCCTTTTCTTTTTCTCTTTTTCTAGTCCTTTTCTAACCTTTACCATACTGTCCCTGACTACCCCGGTGTGGTCTGTAAAGAAGCAATGTTCCTCTTTGAGCGCAGTACAAAGGCCATCCTGTTGTAAAAAGAGGAGATCCAGGCCTCTCCTGTTCTGTAAAACTACCTCAGCTAGGGAGGAAAGGGATGACTCGAGGGCAGAAATTCCCTGTTCAAATTGGGCAATATCCTTGTCAATGGACAGTCGAAGCTCAGAGTAATGTTGGTTGGACAGGACCAGAAAGGCAACCCCTGTGCCTGTTCCCGCTGCTCCAACCCCCAAAAGGACTGTTAAGGTGATGGCAGTAACAGGCTCCCGTCAAGGCAGTCATCTCAGCGTGGCTTCTCTTCCTAGAGATCTAGGAATTGATCTGAGGAATAATAGGTTAGTCTAGGTGGAGGGGACCTAAGTGCCCTGAGTGGCAACATAGCAACCTGACCCAGTGATCTGCAGGTGCACTACATATGATGGGATTGGTGGGCTTCCTCTGCCATCAGTGTTACAGGATTTTTTTAAAAGAGTATCATTATAAGCAGAATCAACTGAGCAAGGAAGATTTGGATCTATGGCACATGCATGTGCCTAGTACAAGACATCTTCTACCATTGCACCAATGAGGATGATGAGGGCTCCTGCACTGACCATCCCTGCTCCTACTCCCGCTCCAACTGCTGTACCCGCCGGTCCTTCATGGGTGCCCTCGCTCTGGTGCTACCCTGTTTGCTGTGCTACCTGCCAGCCACAGGCTGTGTCAAGCTGGCCCAACATGGCTATGACCGCCTGTGACACCAAGGCCAGCAAGTCCGACAAGCCTTCCTGACACTTTGAATGAAAATTCAGCACTGCCCTTGGAAACATGACTCCTGCTGTCAGACTGGATTTGTGACAAGCAGTGTCCCTGCTCAGCCCAGAACATGATTGACTATGGGACTTGTGTGCTGTGTGAAAGGTCTCAAACACAGTTTGCTGCAAAGTTCCCACTGTCCCCCCACAGAAACTCTGAAAAGCCGACATAGCATTATTAATCAGTAATAAAGATCGTTTCCCCATCTTTTTTTTTTTCCACGTGCCATTCTAACTGACATGCTTGCTAAAGCTCAGCCAATGGAACTCCAAGGAAAGGGAACGGAAGTTGGTGACCCACATACTACGTAAGCTAAGTCAACAGCCATTCTTTTCATAAAAGGGTGGAGCAGAGTGATAACAGAGCTAAAGGGCTGGTGGGTGTTGCTGTGGGCGAGGACAACAGCCTGGAGGGCTTGCTGGAGGGACAGCATTTGAAACAGAAGAAGTTTCCTCAGGAGAGGGGCTATCTCTCCTGGGCAGATCAGGTATATTTACAGCTCTAACCAGGTGTTCCGGCAACCATCTGGGAGCAGAGTGTATCTCTTTTATGGCACCATTAACAGGACTTTGTCTTTCTGTGATGATCAGCAATGGTGTTAATGCTGAATGTTCTCCTACCTCACATCATGAAAATCAGAAGGCTGCTGGCCTTCTCAGACTCCCCCTCCCCCTGCCGGCCCCTGTGACTCTCTCCCCATGAATGAAGGAGCCGGCAGGTGCCAAGGTGGAAAGGCCTTCCTCTCCATTCTCCATGGCCCCACAAGCTTCCCTCCCTCCAGTGCCACCAAGACTTGACCTTCTACAACAGCAAGCATCTGGTACTGCCAGCACTTTAGTTTTGGGAACTACTTCCAAGGCTGGTTTTGGCTCCCTTCATAAAGACAAACCATTGCCAATACCTTCCACACTTTGAGATCTTCCACCAGCACCCCTTCCAGACAGGCCTTACTCTGTTGGAGCAGAAACACGATCTCAGAGACGGTCCATGCCTTGTACCCATAGA
Organism: Peromyscus eremicus; assembly: GCF_949786415.1. NCBI lineage: Eukaryota > Metazoa > Chordata > Mammalia > Rodentia > Cricetidae > Peromyscus > Peromyscus eremicus. The sequence goes on along the minus strand of NC_081418.1, from coordinate 26,546,306 downwards.
GCGCAGGTCGTGATCCAAGGAACAGACCGAAGGCGGATGAGAAAGCACTCGGGGGTCTTAGGGCAGGTAGAGGGGGAGCAAAAGGCTTCTTTGAAGATTTTTTTCTCCTATATTAATAACCTCTTTTATGTCAGGGGAATGTTTATAGACCCTAAGAATGTCATTAATAATCAAAAGAGGCTTGGTCTTTTTTCTTTACCCTAGTTCCTTGTGTCTTGAGGGGCTCTTTTAGGCCAGAAATGAATAAATCTTGTGATGAAGTTGCCTGTCCCATGGCTAGTCACTTTCTTACCTGCGTCATCTCCACTCTCCTCTGGGATTGCGTTCTGAACCGGGAGATTTCAGGGGGATCCAACAACTTCACCAAGGCCTTGGTCTTTCCTCCAGGAGATGACGTTCTGAATCTTCAAGAGGTGGTTTCATCCATGTTGGGCACCAGTTGCCACGGCCAGCAGGGCTTCAACGGGTACTCGACCACTCTAAGGACGGAATGTAGGGACAGGAGACACAAAGGAAATACACCAAGTCAAGATTCTGATCAAGGTGCAACTTTATTTTTCTTCAGGAGGATTTATATAGCTCCTGCAGGGTTAGGGGAACAAGAAGCTGTCATCTGCATAAGGTGGGGCAAGCTAACAGGATGTTTGTATAGGATGTTTACAGGGTGAAAGGGTCAAGGGCTCTGACTCAATGTCCTGTTGCTAGGTAACCTGACTGTAAGATGATCTAGTTCCCTGTCTTATGGGGGGGGGGGGGTGTCTGTATTTTTCCACTAACTAGAGATTCTGTCCTTGTCCCTGACAGATTACATTTCTAATAATTCAAGTTTGAAAGTACCAAAGTTTTCATGCTCTCCTGTCCACTATGGGGGTTATAGAGAATGGAGAAGTGTTTTTTTCCAAGAAAGTAGTCAAATTGAGTTCGGAGAATGATTTATGACAGTGTAGCTTCCTTGTACACTGGTTCATAAGTTTATTCTGAGTTAAATATTTGAATCTAGAAAATTTTACGATTGATGTCATTTGATCTCAATCAAATTAATCAGTTCAAATTAAGATAGCACTATAAGACATTTTAGTAATTAAACTTTAAACATGAGTAATTCAGAGCAGTGCAAGAAAACATGCCTCTACACTATACATTTCCTGAATATGTTAAAGAAGTGCAGTAATTATCCAACATTCTGATAACATTGCTTTAGATTTGCATAAATACACTAAATCAAACTCTTATTAATTTTTATTCTTCTTTCCTAAGCAAAGCAAGAGAGGGGGAGGGAGAGATCAATATGCATTTTTAGTTGCATTCTCTGATAGCTAGAACATTTAAAAATAGTCCTGCTAATTTTTAGGTACATGTATTTTTTAGATTGCCTTCTATTCCTTTTCATTTAGCATTATCTCATCAAGGTGGGTGCAGCAAATGATTCTTTGCCAAAATAATCAAATTTTGTGGGAGCAGATTTAATGCCTTCCTTTATCTTTAGGGGAAAAAATTAAATACCACACGCAGAGAAATCACTTAAATGGTTATTGTTTCTGAAGCAGTAAAATCCAAAACTAAAGTGTTTTAGCTTCTAGTAAGAAATAGCATGAAATATCAAAATGTGTGAGTAAAATGACATCTTTTTAATGAAAATGTTCTGTGAAACGTAAAAAGCTAACCTGTACTCAGACATGTAGTTTAGAAGCTAGAGCTCTTGGCCAATAATTGGCTATGCCATTAAGAAGCTTCCATTTTAAAATATAATCTATGGAATTCATATCAGAGAAGACACATGTATATTTGATGGGAATGGACAAGTTGAGGAGGTAAAAAATATTTTAAGACAACCTCAATTAGTGCTATTCTGAGGACATGAAGAATAAAGAGGTTGCCAGAGGCATAAAGCCAATTGCCTGGGTATGTAGGATCTCAGATGTTTTATGATACCACTGAGCACATGAGGGCACACAGAAAGGAGCATACACAGAGGGTACAAAGAGGTGTGCTCAAGAGCCCATTGGCTGTTGCCATGGAGGCTGGTAATAACGGTGTATGGAGAACAAACAGAAGAACATAAAAAGAGAAGACTGTGCCACATATTGTGAGAAAGAAACCTGTGACATGCTTGCTTCTCATTGGTCATCACTATGGAGACAGTCTTTAAAAGCCTGGGATGGAAATTAGATTCAGTACACACACACACACACACACACACACACACACACACACACACCTGACAGAAGTAAGCGTCAGCATAAATAATATTTAATGTTAATTTCATAAGCTGTTTTCAGAATCTCTTAGCAACATATATCAAGGAAAATCCCCCCCTGGACACCCAGAAAGTAGTCCCAATATTTAGCAATCATTTTTTCTAACTCTGATATTTATTTCAATAAAATCATCCCATACATTCACTTTTATGTCTAGGATGCACAGCAGTGTTATTTCAAACAACATCAATAGTTCTTAGGAACAAATCAGTGTTTCAAACAGTAAACACAACATCCTGCTACAAAGAACATAGAAAACGTTCAAGAACTGTGGTACTCTGATATTTGGCAGATAGATATATTTCAAGTTATTTCTATACCTTGGGCCAATGTTTTGCATGATGTATTATTAACATCCCATTATGTGAAAGAATCAGGTTTGCTTTAACCCGCTGCTCATGAGGCATAAAGTCAGTATTTGTTTTTTAAATCTCCTTCTGCCTCTTTGCACAATATAGCAGTTTCCCCAACTCGTTTACTAACGTAACAATCATCTTTTGAATACATTTCAGTTTTTCATTTGTCCTAATAGCCTGCTATAAATGTAAAGGTTAGGTTTCTACAGTAGTATAGCACAAACCTGTAATCCTAGCATTCCAGATGTTGAGGTAGGAGAATCCAAAGTTTTAGGTGAGACTGAGATACATAACAAGTTCCAGGATGGTGGAAGATGCATAGCAAGGCCTTATCTTAATAAAGAAGTAAATAAGGCATAGGATTATTCCATTTAAAAGACTGTGGAAGAGGGGCCAGAAAGACTGTAGGAGCCAAAGGAACAGGCTCTTACAAGAAATCTCAGAAGCTACCCCTCAAGTCTCACTAACATAACTGCCTAAACATGTGAGGAACAGGGTTGACACCAATGGACATGTCAAAGTGGACGTGGAAAGATACAAGGTTTCAACCCTACACAAAGAACTACAGGAAACTAAGGAATGCTGGGAATTGGAAAAAATAGTCTTCCTCCAGGAACAGCACACTAATTGGCTATTCAGTAACAAATGGTCAGTCCTAAAAACCTACATACAAGTAACATTATACAAGCTGAGCATATATATATATATATATATATATATATATATATATATATATATATTTGGGAATATATATATGTGCATATGTATACATATATATGTATATACACACAAATACATAATTTGTACATAGCAACAATTAATGAAAAACTTGGCATGAATTTCAGAGTGCAAGGAGGGGTATATGAGAGAGTGTGATGTGAGGAAAGGGATTAGGGACATGATGTAATTATGTTATAATCTCAAAACTAAGAGAAATAATTTAAAAAATAAAAATAATTCTATAAAACCTGTCCCAAGGGAAGCAAATATTGTAGGAATGTATATAAAAATATCACGTCTCAGAATCTGAACATTTATCATTAGTTTTTGTTTACTATGAAACCAGCACTGGGCAGCGGTAGTGCATGCCTTTATTCCCAGCACTCGGGAGGCAGAGCCAGGAAGATCTCTGTGAGTTCGAGGCCAGCCTGGTTTACAGAGCAAGATCCAGGACAGGCACCAAAATGACACAGAGAAACCCTGTCTTGAAAAACCAAAAAAGAAAGAAAGAAAGAAAGAAAGAAAGAAAGAAAGAAAGAAACCAGCACATAAGAGAATCCAATCACTTCTTGTGTGAAATAAATTTAAAGCTATTTTTCTTCTTCCTGTGACATTAATTTATTAGATAATATAATGGAGAAAAGTATATGTTTTATGTATATTGACATTATGAGCCTAAATTCTTTGGGAGGCATGAAGCAGGCATCATGCTTCTTATGGTGAGAAACCACAGGCAATTTTTATTCTTTTCAGTGAGAAACTGCTCTTGCTTAAAAAAGGAGGCTTAATAGAGAGGGAAGGGACAGTTGTGAATAATGAAACTCTAATTTACTCCTGATAACTTACTCCTTGAAAAAAGAAATTCTACAGCCAAGGCCGGCACAGTCTTTCATTGCAAAACTCAAGCTATTAGTAGTGGATATACACTGTAACTCTCAACCCAACCTACCCTTCAAACCTCACTCTTAGCCGGGCGGTGGTGGCGCACGCCTTTAATCCCAGCACTCAGGAGGCAGAGCCAGGCGGATCTCTGTGAGATCGAGGCCAGCCTGGGCTACCAAGTGAGTTCCAGAAAAGGCGCAAAGCTACACAGAGAAACCCTGTCTCAAAAAACAAAACAAAACAAAAACAAAACAAAACAAACAAAAAAAAACCTCACTCTTTGGACTTCAGCCAAGGAGAAGAATTATGTCTTCAATCTGGGAGCTAAAGACAGAAAGGTCAAAATAAGGGCAGATTCTCTGCCAACCCAAGCAACCAAACATGAACCCTCCTGTCTTCCAGATGCCGCAGCCAAACAAGTGACAGACATAGGTACTTAAATGAATTCTTCTCCTAAGTTAGTATGCCCTGGAATCCAGATTTTTGTTGCTAGGAATCATGTTCACATTTTGAAATGATAAATTTTTGTCGATACACTTGGAGAAGTAACCCTGAACTCAGCGTACCTTAACATGGTGACTACATCTGCCACATTCTGCTCCACAATTGAACGCTAGGAAGATTCCTCACTGTATTCTTTAAAATGTTTCCCAGGGACCATTTCTTTGATATCTAAAAATTGAAATTCAACCTTGAAATATGACTGATTCAATACTTTTAAGCGGAAGAATAAATCTGATGTAAATATAAAGTATCATTGTTGACATAAATCTTTTATATTGATTTGGCTTGAAGTTTTAGTAGTGGGCAGAATGAGCTACAAAGTTTTATTTGAAGAATGATCTTGCTTTTAAGATTTACTATAAATATTAGCAGCAATTATGATATCAATAGCTTGATATGTAAATTTCAAGTTGATTTAAAGGTGAAAAAGTATCATAGCGAATATCTGCATTTTCCAGCAATGATTTCAAAAAAATTGAGCATGGCCACTGGTGACTGTAACCCCAGTGCTGTGGAGGACAAATGCAAGAGGGTCACTGAGGCTTGGCAGTCAGCCTAGCTCCAGATTCCCTGAGAGACCCAGTCTCAAGGGAACAAGACAGAGAGTAATACAATAGGTCACCTATCATGCTCCTCTGGCGTGTGTGTGTGTGTGTGTGTGTGTGTGTGTGTGTGTGTGTGTGTGTTAGAGAACATCTTTCAGGAGTCCATTCTCTGCTTTCACAGTGGGATCCAGAGAAAGAACTCAGGTTTGTACAGCAGGCACTTTTACCTGCTGAGCGCTCTCACTAACCTATAATGTTTTCTTAACTCAGTTCTTCTGGAAAACAAATTGTGACATCCAGAAATCTTAATTTCTTAAATCTCATTAAACTGTTTTCATCCAGAAAGATGTTTATCTAAATCAATGAAGTTATAACTTCATATACACAGAGAAAAGGATGATTCCTGATTTGTAATGGAGATAGATACTAAAAGTTCTTTGTAACTTAAAATATCATTAAGTAAAAATGCATGCAATGTACTTAACCTGCTGAACACAGTCAATTCAGCTTAGCCTGTTTTGGGTATGCTTCAAGTACTTACATTGGACTACAGTTTGGCACGCTATCTAACACGAGCCTATTTGATTTTTTAAAAATATCCATTTTCTCATTTATGTTATTGAAAACTATACTGAACATGAAAAGCAGGATGGTTTTATGAGTACTTTCCCACCATTACAAAACTAAAATATCCTAACTCTAACCATATTCTTTGGAGAGCATTTTGTGTTCCAAGAATACCAAGAGAACTATCTTCCATTTGCTTAGTTAAAAAGATTCAGTTCTTTTGCATTTAGTAAATTTATTGACAGTCTTTCTTGTCCTATGCAATTTTTCTTCTGCTTTTAAAATTTTTATCATCAAATGTTCTCATGTGAAATTCGATTTCTATTTATGATCAGCCCTCTAGCTCAGTGTTAAATGAATTTACTAAAGCAAAATCAGTAGTTAAACTCTGATTGACATCTTTGTCACCATTTAGATATTTGCATATATTTATATGTACAAACAACATATTGACTGTATATATATTCATACATTACTACAATAAATTGTGTATACATTATGCAAGTACATGATGTACAGACATATTGTGCATATGTGCATATACAATCTCCTCCTTAGCATGGTGAAAGATAGTTTGCAAAGCACAAAAAATAATCACATAACTGTTTTCCACAGGCTAGAGAGCTGGCTCAGCAATTAAGACAGCTTTCTGCTCTTGCAGAGGACTCAAGTTCAGTTCCCAGAGCCTATCACAGATGGCTCACAAGAACCAGCTTTAGGGGAATCCCGCTCCTCTAACCTCCCACCACTGCACTCATGGGATGTACAACCACCCCCACAACACACACAAAAATAACACAGACCTTTATAACAATGCATCCTCTGTGATGCTGATATCACTAAAAATAGATCCCATATATTTCTCAGATAATCTTTATATACTTATATATAGCATATATATATACTATATATATATTACATATATTTACAGACAATTTTCAATATTATAAACAATTTATTAGCATAATTTCAAACGTGCTATATTTTACTACATAACTATGCCAGATTAATTTCCCTAATGTTAGGTGTTGTTGTTTGGTCTTTGGTCTTTTGGGGGTCTGCCACCCAGCTCCCAAATAAATCATACATGGAGTTTTATTACTTACAAATGCCCCAACTTAGCTTGGCTTAGTTTCTAGTCAGCTTTACTTAACTTTAAATTATCCCATCTGTCTTTTGACTCTGGACTTTTCCTATTCCCTTACTTCTGTAAATCTTAGTCTTACTCTGTGGCTTGCTGTGTAGCTGAGTAACTAGGTGGTTGGCCCCTGAAGTCCTCCTTTTCTGGCTCCTAGATCTCTCCTCCAAGTTTTCTCCTTCTATATATACTCTCTGCCTGCCAGCCCCACCTATCCTTTCTCCTGCCTTGCTATTGGCCAGTTTTTTTATTAGACCATCAGGTGTTTTACACAGGCACAGTAACACAGCTTCGCAGTTAAACAAATGCAAAATAGGCAAAAATAACACACCTTAAAATAATATTCTCCAACAGTCAGGTATGTATGAGACTCTCAGATTTAAATTATATGACTTTTTAAAAATGAATATCCTTTGGATTATATCCTGATTAAAGCATCCTAAATATATGAAAGAGGATGTACCTGTGTTTTTAAGGCTCCTGATGCTTATTTACAATTTTTTTCTAAAAGATATTACATTAGTAGATGAGAATGCCTATTTCATTTCAATTGAATGATATGAATGTTATTTTTAATGACATGATTATAAAATTTACATTAACAATCAAGTAAATGCTTTAATTTTGAGATTTTGATTACTATCAAAATTTCCACAGGTTCTTAACAATTCGCACTTACTAATTTTATGAATTACCTGTATTTTTTGCTCAATGGTCTTTGGTACATATTGCAAGTTTTCTTTTAGTATTGTGTGAATGCCTTAAATTTGTGTAATGCTAATCAGGTATCACAATGGGAGTAAATATATATTGTATGAATTAATTTTTAATTAAAAACTAGAAAGCCCCATGAAATCTGTATGTCCACATTGTTGATTGTTTATATCCCAAATTCCATTCAAGGTTCTGCTACTGTGTGTTTCAACTATATATGTTTAATTGCTTTCTGACAATTGGCCATGAGCGTACATGGTACTGCACCCAAGTGAATAGCTGACTTTTCCAAATAGTGTTAACAATTAGGGACTCACATGCCATGCCTCCTAGGAAATTCAAGTATTTTACATCTAGCAAATTATGTACAAAACCTATCACCTTTTAGAACCATTAAAAGTAGGACTTAAAAGATTTGTTAAAACTCAGCTCAGTCAATGAAGACATGGAATACTTAGAAATGCCTCACTGTTGTTAAGTGTTTTCTGGTTAGATTGTTAAGTTTCACCTTGGCATTTTCTTGTTGGCTTTGACTGCCTGCTTTGCATTGAGCTTTTTAGTCGTGTCTCCGAGAATCTTCGAGGTACTTTTGGCATCTAATCTGCATTGTAAATGCAGTCTCATTTCTCCTTCTGCACATCTCATTTCTTACTTTCGGAGGTTAGTTCCCTTTTCTTTCAAGTATCAGTAAAGTGTCACATTTGCTAACAGAGAGGTCTACTTATTTTTCTACAGGCATGAGACATGATACGCTTAGCAAAATGGCTATTAAAGAAGCATTTTAAAACTGAACTCTATATGAGGTTAATGAAAGACTAATTTTTTTAAAAATGTTTCTTCTTCTTTGACGATTTACCTCTGTGGTCAGCTACCATGAACCTTCTTTTCTTATCTATAAAATAAAATTGCTAAAATACATACATAATCTAAGATCAAACAACAGGAATCTCTAACATAATATATGTATATAATCCTGTAATACTTCACCTGCAAATGCATCTACCTTTTATTATGCACACCTACATTCATGTTTGGCCTGAGCATACAAGCCTAGCCTAGAAGGCCCATTATGATGTAAGAATGAAATTTTCCTACCCTGGTAGTAAATCCACAGAAGACTCAGGCTGTCAAAGTCCCCCTAATTCTAAAATCTTATGATATGACAGGCATGGTGATAAACTCAATCAGCTTGCTGTGAGTGCTCAGGGTTTGAAAGATAAAAGGAGGGGGACATTCTTTGAAGCTATTGTTGTCTATTATAATGAAATGCCCTTTTTCTTCCATTACACTTTTCAAAGAAACTGCTAACACAGAATAAAGAACAATATAAATCACTATTGTGCTGCACCATGCAACTGAATACCTAATAAGTCAACTACCACACAACAATATTAATACACATAACATGTATGCATACAATAAAAATTAATGAAATATGAGGCTATTAAATAGAAAGAGAGCAAGGAAGGTATACAAGAGGGTCTGCAGGGAGGAAAGGGAAAGGGAAAGGGATACAGTTATAATCTCAAAAAATAAAAGGGAAATTGTATATACATCTATTTTAGAATTAGGTTACAGATTCATATGATGACATTTCTTTTACTTCATTGTACCTTTGTCTGGTTCTAGGAACTGCCCCAGAAAATGAAACTTCCTGCTCACTTTTACAAAAGTGAAAAGCAACAGTGATGACGAAAGAGTCCTACTGTGTCTGCCTAAGGTGTAGCTGTCAGATGTCACTGGTGTGTTCCTATGCCAGGAGACAAGCTTGAGTGACGTCACTGGTATGTTCCTACGCCAGGAAACAAGCTTGAGTGACATCACTGGTGTGTTCCTACACCGGGAGACAAGCTTGAGTGATGTCACTGGTGTGTTCCCACACCAGGAGACAAGCTTGAGTGATGTCACTTGTGTCTTCCCTCAGCTGAGAAATCTAGAGAACTGGGTCCTCCAGATGTGATCTTAAAGCTACCTACTTTGTTTAAATTTATGAATATAGATGGTTAAAAAGTAAGGAAAAAGAAAATCCAAGGTTGAAAACAGCACTTTTTGGTTTAGAAAAAAAGGTTTATTTTTTATTTTGTGAGATTTTTATCAAAGTCTAAAATACCAACAACTTATCAATCTTAGTTATTAACATAATAAATTCAACAGTGAATCATCAAAAAATTAAAATATGGTATATTTAATAGCTGAGGATCCCAGATAAAAATATCATAGCCTGGGTGGCTTGAAGAATAGAAGCAAGGTTGGCCAGATGGCTCAGTGGATAAAGAAATAAGCTGCCAAGCCTGGTGTCTTAATTTCAATCCCCAGAACCCACATGGTGAAATGAGAGAACCAGCCCCTTCATGCTATTCTCTGAACTCTACACTTAGAATATCACACCCGAACACACACACACACACACACACACACACACACACACACACACACACAAATGTAAAACAAAATGAAGTGTTCGTAAATTCAGTTTACACTGAGGGCTTCTTCCTGGCCTGCAGATGGCCGTTTTCTCAGAGTGTGCTCACATTGCCTTTCCTCTGTGCACACTGCAAGAAGAGATGAGAGGGAAAGGGGGAGGGGAAGGCAGAAGAAGAGGGGAAGAAGCAGAGAGAGAGAGAGAGATCTTATGCCGAATTAGTTGAGTCTATTCATCAGAAGGACCTCAGTCCTTTTAGACAAGGACTCTACCCTTATGGCCTCACTTAATTTTAACTACTCCCTTAAAGACTGTCGTCCAAATAGCCAGACTGGAAATAGGGGGCATCATCTTATTAATGATGCGGCAGGAAACAATTCAGTTGTAACACCAGGTATTTATTGAAATACATCAAATATTGACCAAACCTTGACTTTAGGTCAAACTAGCAATAACCAACATATTTCCTAAGTCCCAGAATTCTCATATTACTAGTATTTTATATCTCACTCTTGAGATAGAAATGCAGAGATTATAATTCAATCTAGGCAGCAAATTAATGGTGAAACAAGAATCTGACTACTCTCATTTTGAAAGAATTCCCATCCATTGTAACACTGACATTTTATAAATTCTTGATGTGTTTTGAAAGGACTGTGCAAAGATGCAAAGAGAAAGCTTCCCTTTTATTAATGACAATAAACTAACTAATATTAGACTAAGGTTCTTAAATACAGTAGCATTCTAAGATGAAGTTCAAAATTAAGCCTTAAAACTGTGGGCAAAAATTTATGACAATGTATAAATTAAAACAGAAGTTGAGTTTTCACATATTTGAGAAAATTGCTGGTAATTTAACTATCTAGTCACATACAAATCAACAATTCTCAGTAAAAAAAATTCAAAAATTTAGATTCTCAACAAAATATCATTCAAAATATCTACTATGTAATTTAATAAATACTATAAATGCCAAGAAAGAAAAATGTATAACCCTTAGTCAAAAGATAAAGGTGCCAATGAAAGATCCCAAGCTGACCTAGATATTAAAATTGTCAGGCACAGACTTTAAAAAGAGATGATTATACAGATACTCATGATCGAAGATGATCAAAATGAGTAAATAAACACACAAATCTCAGTAGAAAAATGAAATTATATAAAAGAACCTAATGGAAATTGTAGCACTGAAAAGTACTATGGACATTATCAAAGAGTATTTCTAGTTTGTTAGTAATCAGAGAAATGCAATACACAGACACTGTAGAAAAACATCATGCAACCTTAGAATATCTATAAGTTCAAAGTTCTAAAATTGAATGTAGGAAGAGATGCAGACCAACAGGAGGCTTCCTAAGTTACCAGGATGTGTGAAGTGGTAAAGCAGAGGCAATGTGAGTAAAAAGTTAAGTCCTTTCTTATCAAGCAAAATGTGTCCCTGTTCTAGGACTCAGTTTTCTACTCTGAAGATTTTTTCAAAAGAAGTGAAAATGTAAGTCCACACTTGTACTTGCATACAAATGTTAACAGCAAAAATAAGTCAAATGTCCATCTATGTGACATTTATCAAGTGAGATCTATTTATAGAATGGAATAATATTCAACAATAGAGAAAGAGGATGTAGTACTGCCCTACATGATAACTAAAGAAAGCATGTTGTCTAAAAGAACCCAGACACAATACACACACACACACACACACACACACACACACACACACACACACACAGTAGGGTTTCTTTAATAGGCAAGTTATTCCTATACACACTCAATTAGAACGTTTACTATGTAAAGAATGAAGATTGTCAAAAGGGGGACAATGTAACTTTCTGAAGTAATGAAATGTTTCTTATCTTATTTAAATGAATGCTCAAATGTCTGTGTTCATCCATTGTTGTTTAAAAGTCCTATTTATGTTTTATCATGATAAAGTGGTGAAAGAATGAATGTAGATTATATCCATATAGAATTTAAATTCTCTAGCAGCATTAGAGAATATATGATTATTCTGTACGAAAGCCATCACTAAATATAGTTCTCCATGCAATCAGATACTATAAATACCACATGCTAAATATAGATAGCAGTGAGAATACCCAAGGAACAAGGAATTTTCCAGTCTTACAGTATCGTGCTTACTTGAAAAGGGGAAACTACAAAAATACTTTCTGTTCCTTCTTAATTTTCTTTTTCCCTTCAAGTTTCAAGTTTGTGTTTTAATTGGAAGAGAATTCTAACTGGTCAACTACTTCAAATGGATGTGGCTAGAGTGGATTCTTGCAAAGAAACACTGATCATTATAATGTAAGAGTTCACATCTCATATTCAGTTCTACCTACTATGTTGTGATTAAAAATAAGCTGTACGTATTAAAACATAACTCACATTTAGGGGAAAAGGTTGCCATTAGAATTTCACAGTTAAAACATAAACAATCATTAAAGATATTCTCAGCTCTAGCTACACATTAGAATCACCAAAAGTGCTTTTGGAACGTTGTAGATTATGGTTTAAGCCTGACTAGTTCAGAATTTGGGGGGCATTAATCTTATTGAACTATGAATTTCCTGAAGGGTGAATGGTTTTACTTTTTTCCTATTTTTTGTTGTTATATCTCTATAGCTTGGTGCCTGACATATACTAGACTATTAATAAAAATGTGATGGATAAATAAATAACTATGGGATAAGCTGTTATAAACTAATAAAATATTTTGGTTTATACATAATGGCAGAATTCCTCTATTATATTGCATTTACTGTGTGTGTACATATGGATCCACACCATGGCATGCATGTGGAGGTCAGAGAACTACTTTCAGGAGTCTGTTCTCTTTTCACTATGTGGGTTCTGGGAATCAAATGCAGCTCATCAGGATTGACAGCAAATGCCTTTACCCAGTGAGATACCTTGCCAACCCCACAAAGTTCTTTTAGATGTGGAAAATGGAAGTAACAAACAGTTACGTTACAAAATTATTTGATAATTTGCACTCAGTTGAGCTGAAAAATTGCCTTTTCACCTTTATGGAACTCTTGGTTCTGATTCTGCGCTCAGAGAATGGTACACAAATGTGGCTCCTTAATGGCCCTGTATTTGAAACACTGTTGTGTTCTAGGGTATTAGAATACAACCTAGTCACAAGTATTAGGTATTTATTAAAAGACAAATATTGTTTTCCATTACTAAACATTTAGTAAACACTCCTTATGTGTCATGAAAATATATGCCAGGATACACTGCTGCAAAAATAAAGAAATAAAACATCCTTAAGTCTTTATGTTGAAGGAAGAAGATAACAATTGAGGGAAAGAGAGCCATCTATAAAAATTGCTATGGGGAAATGATTGTCATGTGAAGGGGACTTTTAGTTTGCTAGAGGCCACTGTTTAATTTTTTTTCTAGAAAAATCCCCCTGCAGGGAGGAAAGATTTGCACTGACATATTAACAAATGAAAAAAAGCTAATATAAAAAGTGCTAATTTTAGAGAGCTCCAAGCAGAAAAAAAAAAAATAATGTATGCAAAATACTTAACGTGGAAAAGAACTTAACATGTTTAAGGACCTGAGGAAAAAATTCAATGGCTGGATCATAAATGCAAAATTTAAAAAATTGAAGGTACAATAATAGGTGAGATTAATAAGTCACAGCTTGGAAAGCATTGTAAGAGGTTAGACTATTTTGTACATACATATAATCATAGAAATAATAAAGTTTAGACTATCTGAAATACAATTTTAATGTAATTAATGGTTTTGAGCAAGAGGGAGACATGATGCCTTTGTATATTAGAAAGGTTATTCAATTTTTCCAGTGTCAAATACACTAGATGGTGAACCAAACAGAAGTTTGGGATCTAGTAAAGATGCTTTTGCAGTTTAGGAGATAGACAAAGATTATGGACAGCGCTTTGAAGCAATGACTGTCAACATGGTATAATGAGCAGCTTACAGTATATTTGAAGAGGATCAAGAGGACGTGGTGAGGGACCATGTGTGTATGAAGGAAAAAGAAATCAACAATGACCAAAGTTTTGTGCTGTACAAGATAGAAGGACTGAGGAAAGAGCTTCACGGATGGGAAAAAAAATAGATCTGTTTCAATATTTATAGTTGAGTAGCAACGGATCTGAGAAAGAAAGAGAAGTGAGAAAATGCTAGAGTCAGGGTCAAAAGTAACCAGCCACAGAACATAGCAAAGTGAAAGTTACCAGTGATTTTGACTAAGCAATTCCAGTAGAGTTTGGGGAATAAAAATCAGACTGAAAGGCTGATCACTGAAGGGCAAATGAGGCTGCTGAGGAAGCAGTGGTAAATAAGTCTTTAGGTTTCACTTTGAAGAAAAGTAGAATAATGGAATAAGATATGGAGGAGATCTTGAGTCAAGAGGAGACCCCAAAGCATATCTGTAGTTTGGTAGAGGTGCTCTGATATAAACAGAGACTGATAGTCCAGGGGGTGAGGCTATAATAACAAAAGAGTCAGAAAGCAGCCTGGCAAATGAGGATATTCTCAAAAGACTGACAGCCAATGTAGGGCAAGCTAGAGATGGGGTGGAGAGAAGACGTCAGGGGTGAGAATGTAATTGCAGGTACATGAAGCAACAGCCGGGGATTCTAAGAAGAGTGATAATCACTTTCTGAGGAAGAAGCATACTTGGAAAGGAATGACAATGATCGCAGGGAGAATACTGTTTTTTAGTGTTCCAAAGAGCATGTGTTAGAGGCCTTTGTACAGTGTTAAGAAACCATGACAGCAGTCAAAATAATGATCAGGTCACCAGAGCACTGACATTATGGACGAGTTATGCTACAATGCAGGATGAGTTCATCACCTTAGGAATGGGTTCTTTCCTCAAAGGAAACTCTTAGTCTCCTGTCTGCCTTCCTTGCCCTCTGTCCCCCTTCTTCCGTTCCACCCCTTTCCAGCCTTTCTCCCTTTGGCCGTGAGGTGACACAGTAACGAGGCTCTTGACAGATTCCAGTGTGAAATGAAGTTCCTAGAAGAAGTGAAAGAGAGAGTCGGGGCAGCACTTGTGTTAAATATTCAACAAGGCTAAATTACTAAAATTTGTTATGAAGAGTCCAAATATTGAAGACCAAAGCCAAATTATCTTTCGCTATTCTTTTATCTATCACTATGAAAACTTCATGAAACTGTTATGTGACATTTGGGGAACCTGTCTTCCTGGGTCATTGTCACTCATATTTAGCTACAGAATAAATGATTTTCCTTTGGAGGGAGAGCTGTGCTTTTGTGTCAACACCAGCCTGTTGATCGTGGATTTCCCAGCTTCCAGAACTGTATCAAATAAATCTTTATTATACATTAATCAGTCTGTGATACTCTATTAGAACCATCCATAAAAGACTAAAACAGAAACATAGATGTAAGTATGAAGAAATGTTTGGTTGTCTTTGGGAACTATAGTGGATAGTACAGTCAGAAAAAAGCAATGAAACAAAATTTGAAAGTTCAATTTTTTGAATTCAGTTTGTTGATATTTAATCATTAAAACTTTCTTGAGTTCCAAATGTCATACATAAATCAATTAAGTGAAGTTAATAATAAAATAAATAATGAAGTGAGGGAGTTGTTTAATAAAAAGATACAGAGCTCTTGTAAAATTCAACAGCATAAATTAAGTGGTAGCTTGGAAAGGGACTAGAATGTTGTCCACAGTTTTTCACTAATCTCTCCTTTCCCTTCCTCATCTGCATGATTCTTCTATAGCCTACATTATTATTAAATTACATATTATTAAAATATGATAATCCCACAACTCACTGGTGTAGATCTTGAAGAAAGGAGAGTGACTGCCTTAATTCATGTTTCCATTCTTATTTTAGTCAACTCTGGCTACAGAGTAGAAAATAGTTTAGGAAGAGTAAGGCTTCTGTGGTCCAGTTCCCATTGAGTATGACCTGAAGATAGACGCTACTATGTTAGAAGCTAAGTAGAAAACACTCATATAGATTGAAATTTCATTTCATAGTCAAGAAAGTAGCATGATCAAATCTATCATTTAAAAAAGATAACTCCCAGTAGCAATATAGACAATTAGAAAAGAGATTTACAAGGTTTTTGTGGGATCTGATTGAGAAGCCATTAAGAAAAATTCCAAGGGAAAATAACAAGATTCCACATGAGGACTCTGATAGGAGCCATGGTGGAAAGGCATGGAGAGAACAAACCCACTGCAGAGACTGAAAGGATAGTACCTGGGTATACATGGCAAAGGAAGATGGGTAAGAAACAATAGTTTCCATGTGATCAAGAGGACACATAGGGTTGCTGATAATTAGGGCATGAGAAATGAAAAAAGAAAATTCAAGGTATGAGGAGAACAATCTCACATGTAGTGGACTATGGTGCATCCAAAGCCAGGTATGAAATTCAAGGAAAGTTAAGTCAATATTTGAGAAGCACATAGAACACAGTGGGAGCTTGAGGCTGGCAGAAGATCACTCAGGAATATCCTGCAGAGGAAGCAAGGATAGTAGTTCTCTGGAAAAATTCTTGCAGAAAAGATAAAACTACAAAAAGGATTTTCAAAAGCAGACAGAGATAAATGGAGAAAGGGATAAATGGACATAGCTGTGTCTTGGGAGGCAACACAGTTTGTGAGAAAAAGAAGGTGAACAATGCCTAATTCTTCTGGGAAGGAAAACAGGACATAAGCTGCAAAGAGGTTGAAGTATTTGACAAACACATCACTGCTGACCTTTCTCAGAACAGTGTAAGTGGAGTGCTGGGGTTGCGAGTCAGAACACCCTGTGAGTTGAGAAGTGACTGGGAGAGGAGGTAAAAGCAGGGCCTAGGGCATGCTTTTTGCAAAGACTGTGCACTAACTAGAATACCTATCAATCAGTTTATAATGATTTCTTCTTTTCAAGTCTATTTCTACCACTGTATTGGTAGGAATAAAGTAGATCATGGGCAAAGCTCCAATTAGACCACGGACTACTGACTTACAAATTTCCAGAGGTTATCTTATGTTTAGGCGAATTAATTTTGTGGCCTTTTACAAAAGTATATTCAGTGGTATAATATCTCACCTTTATTTCTACTGGTTTCTGTGGCATTGTCTCTAATGATTTCTCCCACTATCATTCCTTTTTACTCCATCTCAGCTCTCAGACACATGACCTTTTTGCCAATCTCATTAAAGCTTGTGCTCATTTTCTCAAGTTTCCTATCAATCCAGGTAATTGCTTCCTACACGAAACTCAGTCTTCCATTAACTAGCTCATTACCTTGAGTTAAAAGTTCAGAAACTTTTTCAAACTGAAATCACTGCAGTGTCCTGAAAAGAAGCTATTTTTGAAGATGCGAGTACATCTCTAAGCTAAGAATTTTTCAATTGGATTTGCTGATGTACAAACCCAATGTATGCCGATCTATTCATAAGCCCCTTTTCCTCCCTCACTACAAGGGCACATTTCCTACTCCCCAAGTCATAACAGGGGTTAGTAAGCATAGGTTTTACTGAGGACAAGATCAGCGAATGTGCTGGTTACATCTCTACCTGTGATAATGCACTTTAGAAAAGGAATACTATTAAAGTGCATAGTTCTCTTTTCCAATGGAGACAATTAGCTTAATAAACATTTCTACTCATTATCCATGCTAACTCTCTTTATCTTTCAATTTTATAGACTGATCTCACTGATTTTACATATCCTTGAAAGTTTTTGTTTCTTTTGTTAAGTGAAAAAGTCTAAGAGCTGTGAAGTTTTGCAGGTAAAAAAAAAAATCAAAGATGTAATAAAAGAAATGTTCTGAATCCATTATGCTTAATGGTTAACTTAAATTCTTCTTTGGTAACCCAGATAAACATTTTCTCTAATAGATTTTTGTAATGCATCTACTTAAGTTCAAGATGTATCACTTCAAGTAGAAAACATCTAAAAAGAGCTAAGACTGGGCATGGTAGCATATGCTTGTAATCTCAGCACTGCAGGGACCAAGGCAGGAGCATTACTACAAGTTCAAAGCCAGCCCCTTCTACATAACAAGTTACAAGTCAGCCAAGGATATACAACAATGTCTTGTACCTCCTACACACACAAAAGTAAATAAATGTGTAAAGAATAAATAAACAAAGCCAGAATGTCACAACGTCCAACCAACTGCTCTGGCTAATGTGAAATTTTTTATGATTATATTTAAGAATTTTTTCCATAACCCAGATATAAATCCTTGCAAGGTATATATGACAGAAATCATACTCTCTCACTCAGTGCCTCACCAATTTACTCCCTCAGTATATTGTTTAAACAGCAGAAGTCTTAAATTTTGATTGAGTCTGAGATACATTTTTTTTTCCTTTACGAACTCTACTTATGTTATATCCAGAAGTACTATTCACATGACAGTAAGGTACCAAGATTTTCTTTTTAAGGTTTTGTAATTTTAGATTTTATACTCAAACCTGGGCTTTGTTTTGAATATTTTCTCTTTCATAACATGAGGTATGAATTGAAGTATCTTTTCAAATGGTTGTCCAAGTAGCTTGGCTTAGTTTTTTAAAAACACACCACCCTTTCACCACTGAAACTGTATTTGCATTTCATTGGGAAATCAGGAATTTAACCGTGTATACCTATTATTCCTGATCTTCCTTCCCCGCTCTATCAATCTGTTTGCTCACATTTTTGCCAGTGCCACACTACTTTAGTTAATGTGCTTGTGCACTGAGTATTCAAATGCTCTGCTTTATTCTTCTTTGCCAAAATTGTTTTGGACCTTCTGTTATCTTTGTGTTTGCATTTGAGCTTTTGAACAAACTTGCCCATTTCTACAATAACAGCAAAACACTTGCTAGGACTTTTATTTATTAATTTATTTTTATTTTATTTTTATGTATGGCACCACATCTGTGAAGCACATTTGGGGACAAGAAGGGGATGTTGGATTTTCTGCACCATGATACAGCTGTTGTGAACCAAACCCAGGTCTTCTGCAAGAGTAACAAGTGCTCTTAACTGCTGAACTTTTTTTTTTTTTTTTTTTGAGACAGGGTTTCTCTGTATAGCTCTAGCTGTCCTGGAACTTGCTCTGTAGACCAGGCTGGTCTAGAACTCACAGAAATCTGCCTGCCTCTGCCCCTTGAGTGCTGGGATCAAAGGCATGGGCCACCACCACCCAGGTTTTTTTTTTTAATTAGAATTTCCTGAATTTTTAGTTAGATTATAGAGAACTGAAATTGTTAACATTGGGGATTCTGACCATGGTTAAATACATATTTTAATGAGTAAAATAAATTTGTTGTGAGTTTGATTTTGAAATCAAGAATTTTATGGACCTGCTAAGTAAGTTGTAAGTACTGTGTTTCCTGGCATAGTAAATTTTAATTTAACTTTTTAAAAAAGTCAGAAATTCTAATTATTTTATAAGAAAAACTTTTAGCAAGAGCAGTCAAGTTTAAGAAAAGCACGGTTATTATAGTTTGGCATGTGAAACTTTATAATTTCTGAGGTAATATGAGAATTTGGGGACATATTTACTCTTAGGAAAAGACAAAAATGTTTCAGTAACAACCACTAAACTCTAAAAGTAAATTGATAAATGCTTAATAAGGGAAAGAACAGATTAGCTTCCTGTATCCACGAGAATATTAGTTTCTCAGGCTCCTTGAAACATTTCTGTCTGCCTGCTTTTATTAACTATTAAAATATTTTGACTTTTCAAAGCAATTACAGTCAATGGTCACTTCTTAGCTATTCATCTTTGTGATGTAGGAATGATAAGGCACTTGCTGATAAAATTCAGCAGACAGCAATCCTCATGGACTTACGGGAAAAGCTCCTTCAGGTTCTTGTGATTTTCTTCCCTGGCATCTCTTCACTAGACCCCTCTACACAGAAGCAGAACTTACTCTAGCTATTTCAGATTTTAAAATGGCATTTACTGCAATATGTTAAGGAGCACCATATATGCCAAAGAATCAAAGAGGTAGATCTGGACTGTCTCCCAGGTCCCCATCTTCAATGAGTATACGAGTGAGACAGAAAGGACTCGGGGAAGGCCTAGCTGCCTCTTTATTTGGCTTACAGAGGAAATGTGAAGCAGTGAAAGATAGAACTCCATCACTGCAACCCAAGAGACCCAGACTTTCGCAGTCTTCCTCATCAGACCACACTATTCACTTGATCTTCTGCTTTTTTGTATTCCATTCCTCTAAATAGGTGTTTCTTTCAAGAGAGTTTTATTAGAAGAGTGGATGTTTCTTACTGTGTTCCTTAAATTGGAAATTCCCCCAAAATAAAGATGCTGCGCAGGAACTGTGCAGCTTGGACACAACATCTCTTAAGGAACGCTCTAGGTCAATGTCAGTCACAGAATCATTGTAGAATGAGAGCTGAAAGAGATCTTTAAAATTTGAGAGTGTGTTCTAAATTTTAGCTCATGACTCACTAGAAGGACATAAAAATTAATATAGTCTGCTCTACAGCATTACAAATAAAAACTGCACTGAAAATTCATTGATGCTTTTCACTTAGTCAAGTTAAGAATTGTTTAGTAGAAAGTATGTCTTCATTACAGATGCATGTCATATGTTTTTAAATGTCCTGGGTCTCAAAGTAAAATGCATTTGTTTCTTGACTCATGACTAAAATAATGATAAATATGTAAATTAAAATACTACTCAAATACAGACTCTTCACTTTACATTTAACAGAGAAAAAATAAGAAAGTAAATCCTTAGTTGTGAATAATGGAAAGGGAGTAGAACACAATGAACGTGTATGTCTCTCTCCCAGACATGCAGCCCCTGGTGTTGTGGGGATTGCTTGAAACTACGGTTTTTCTCACATTAGACAAATGGTCTACTGTTGAACTAGAGACACTTCTTTTAACATTTCATCTTTTCAGTTTGAGATAGAGTCTCGCTAAGTTTTTGAGGTTATCTTTGAGCTCACTCTGTAGGCCTTGAATTTGTGATCCTTCTGCTTCAGCCTCCTGCATAGCTGGGATTCCAAGCATACACCACCAGGCCTAGTATTGATCTCTCAGTCTTTTTCCTCATTTTATGGGCATAAGCTATTGCCATTTTTGTATGTAGACCTATGTCTATATTAGCTCATTTGTGATTATTGAATATTTTTAATGAATTAGTATGTCACAAAATATATAAACTTAATAGTAGCATGTAGAGTGAGGTATTAATAGTTATCAGTTGTTGTCATTAAAGCTATGTGTTCCATACGTGAACCCTGGGGAAAAAAGTAGTCTGTGTTATTTTGAGCCTATATTAAGAACTGAAGAAGTGGTCTGGAGAGATGGCTCAGTGGTTGTTAGGAGTACTTACTGCTCTTCCAGAGGCCAGGTGACTCGAAACTCCAGCTCTGGGAGACAGAAGGCCTCTGGCCTCTATACATACCCATAATTTAAAATAATAAAAATAAGTTCTTTACAAAATGAATAGCAAAAGAGGTAATTAAATAAATTATAAACATAATAATTAAAGAAAAACATGTATTTCAATAGGACTTCCAAATTGTAATCTGCCTTAGTAAATAGAAATCTAACAATAGAGTATTTTCCTTGCCTGAATGTGTTTTCATTCTGTTTGCTTCTATCATCTACCAAAGTATTAAGTTAAAAATCATTAAGTATATTTTCCCGAAGAAAGTTTCTATAAGTTCAAGAAAATATAATTTTTTTTCTTAGTTTTTCTACAATATTCCCACCTAATGATGCTTCTACAATTTAAAGTTAAACAAAAGATTTATACTTATTGGTATTTTTGCATGAATGGTTAACAACTCTCCAAATAATAAGCAGTTATTTCCAAGATAATACAAATTTTACATTTCAAGTGTTGTGCGACAAACTTCTCTTGGGGAGATAAAACACACATGTGACTCACCCCAGTTAGGGAACTGATGACAAACCAGTATGGATACCATCTGTGCTGGCTAGTTTTATGTCAACTTGACACTAGCTAGAGTCATTTGAGAGGAGAGAATCTCAATTGAGAAAATCCCTCCATAAGGTGAGGCTGTAGGCAATCCTGTAGGGCATTTTCAATTAGTGATTGAAGGAGAAGGACCCAGCCCATTGTGGTTGGCGCCATCCCTGGGCCACTGGTCCTTAGTTCTGTAAGAGCAGGCTGAGCAGGCAATGAGGGGCAAACCGGTAAGCGGCACCTCTCCATGGCCTCTGCATCATCTCCTGACTCCAAGTTCTAATCTAGTTTTTGGTTATAGTGTTTAGAAATGGTAAAAGTAACCCTAATTAAGAAACCACCAAAGTCCAATTTGGTAAACCAGTGAGTTTTATTGGGATTACTTATAATATGGATATGCGTAAGGGGATTATTTATAGGAGCAGAAATACTAAAAGAGAGCTGTATCACCAAAGCCCACCCCAGAATGGATGAAATCTCACAAAAGCTGAAAACCTAGAATATACAGATGCCTGTCTCTAACAGGCTTTCTTTTGAGCCACCAACCAGCTCCCAAATCATGACATGGTGACTTTGTGTTAGTTACGAATGCTCAGCCTTATCTTATGCTTGTTTCTTGCTAACTCTTATAACTTAATTTAACCTGTTTCTCTTCATCTACGTTTTGCCTCAGAACTTTTTACCTTTCTTTCATTCTGTATGTCCTACTCTGTGTCTGGCTGGCTGGTGGCTGCCTGACTGGCCCTGGGTATCTCCCTCTCTTTCTCCCTTGCTCTCCTTGTTCTCACAGGCCATTTAGCTTTTTATTAGACCAATGAGGTGCCTTAGGCAGGCTAGGTGAAACAGCAACACATCCTTACATAATTAAGCAAATTCAGCCTTGTGGCTGCATTCCTGCTGAGCGGCACCTGGCCTGGCTCCAGAGAGCAGCACCTAGCCCTAATCCATTTTTTGTTTAGCAGACACCTTTTGTTTCTCTTGCTGTCCCTCTATGTGAATCTTGTTTCAGAGTTTCCCAAGGACACAATGGCCTGTGCAAAACTTGGTTCAGGAAACCTGGAAAACCATGGTACCTGAGAAATCAGGGAATTTGCACTTGGCACTGTATATTTGAAAGCTCCTTTCAGGTTGTTTTGAGCATATGGAAATTAACTGGCTAAACTGGAATGGAGAGAAATAAAAATGCCTGAGGCGAAAGGAAGGGGCTTCAGTCCTTCAAGGCTGGATCCCCCTGCAGCCATGAAATGCTAGATTCATTCTTAAGATGCCTCCGAGTCAACTTTCCATGGAGCCACGTGAACCCACACACCAGTGGTGCTTGGTGCAACACACAGAGACACAGCATAAACAAATGTAACAGATCTTTGCCTAGTTAAAGCAATATTCCACAGCACCTGCTCCAAGCTCAACAGATTGCAAAGTATCCTTTCCATGTAGCACAGTTGGCTTGAGTGTCTTCAGCGATTAAGACGGTCTTTGTTTCTTCTGGGCAGTTCTGCTGCTCTCTGCTTCTCTAGGTGGCTGGGCTGGCCTGAAAGTCACTTTCAGCAGTCTTTAGTCTTTATTTACTCTTGAGGAAAAAGACTAGTGAACCTGGTCATTTTCAGGGTCTTCCTGAAGCTATCTTGAGTTGTTTCCTTCCTGTTTTAAGTGCTTCTCTGTGGGATGGAGTGTTTAACTTCCCCTTAGAACATCCTGTTGTTTCATTGTTTCACCGTCTTGTAAACATCCTGTCACTAAATAGCTTATTGTTTCACTTTTTTTCTACCTATGTCTTAACAAGTTTCTCTCCAAAATGTAAAGTTTTAACCTTGGAGGAAACTGCCACACATCTCATCTTCGTTTTAACTGAATTTCCTAAAGTCATGAGTTGAATATTTTTCTGACTTGGAATGTAATAGCCCTATCATCAGTAATGAGGCGGTTGACCAATTCTTTTTTGCACTATTGATGCATACTGTTAATGAGTCATAAATATAAATTTAACATTGGGATTTGTATTGTATAACATTAAAAAATATTTTTAAAGTTTGGCAATAAAGAAGGCCAAATGAAGTAGACAGCATCATCAGAATCAATTAAAAATAAAATATAAATGTTTTAGGCCATTGAAAGATTCCTAATTTTCATTATCAGCTCTCTGTCCTGCAGGGGTGCTCAATACAGGCAGAATGAAAGGGACTACACCTTTGCAAAGGCACGCAGAACCTGTGATGTGGACTTTTAGAGTTTGCTTTCATCGCTGAGTACTTTTTTAAGCTTCCACTTTGTTATTGACTCTGTATTAATATATATAATACTGTATTGACTCTCTTCATCACCAGTAGGGTTTCACTCTTCTTATAAAGAGTGTGACTATAAACAAAAAGCCTTTCCTTCACGCTGTATGAGATGGCTTCTTTCAACAGGTGAACCTTGCTATGACATACCTGGAGGAGGGTGTAGAAAGTGGTCAGATAAGGCAAGAGGTGAAGATGAGAAATTAGTGACCAGGGGTTGAGTACAGTCCAAGACTGCTTTTTCCTCTAAACGTATAGTGTTTCCTTCCAACATCTTCTATCTCTGAAAGACATCTAAGTTAATATTAGAAGAATTATAAAAACATGTTTATAATAAATCAAAAGCTTCTACTAGATGAAGAAAGGTGCTATAGGGTATGCTTGTTCAGTATGACACTAAACTTACATGCTACATTTTCATCAATGAGAACAGTTATTGCACTTAGTTGAAAAACCTGTTACAATTGCTTTTCTACCAGGGCAGATGTACAGATTTGCCTAGTATTACTAAGTAGGCTGGAGAAAGGTAATTGTAAACTTCCTTCATCGTGTAATCTATGGCCATTTGTCATGTCTTGTTAAGAAAACTCAATATTGGTTTTTTTCAGGATATATAAGCCTTCGCTCAATTGGAATTCATGCAAATTTTAAGTAAAATTTAACTATCCAATCTCAAGTTCTTGAGTTGATTCTCAAGAAAACCAGAAGTCAAAAAAACAAATTAAGATATGTGTTTTTTTTCAATTTTCTTGGAAAATGACTGTTTATTGTAAATGTTTCTTTTATATTAATATGTTAAACTAAATATTATGACAAAGAGTATAACTACTTAAGAAGTAGCAGGAAGTTTCCTCATGCTTTTAAATATAGGGACTTTTAACAGCCCCTATGATCAATCAGCAAATAGTAGTACTTCTACTTGGTAATGGTACAAAGAAATAAATAGCCACTTACATTGCCAGACGTGACATAAACTCCTAGTCCATGTACAAAAGGTATCTTGATAACAAGTATCAAAAAGTGTAGTAGGTATGACCCTTTGAATTAGAAATTGGACTTTAATGGGGTTTATTTATTTATGTTTCATTTTACATACTAACCACAGTTCCTTCTCCCTCCCATTCTCCTACTCCCCCTCCCATTCTCCACCCCCATCCACTCCTCAGAGAGGGTAAGGAGGAGTCAACAAAGTCTGGCATACCAAGTTGAGGCAGGACCAAGCCCCTCCACCCTCTACTGGCATCAAGGCTGAGAAAAGTATCCCACCATAGGGAATGGGCTTCAAAAAGCCAGTTTATGTACCTGGGATAAGTCCTGGTCCCACTGTCAGAGGCCTCACAAACAGATCAAGCCAAACAACTGTCACGCATATTCAGAGGGTCTAGTTCAGTCCCTGACAGGTTCCCTAGCTGTCAGTCCAGAGTCCCACTAGCTTGGGTCAGCTGTCTCTATAGTGTTCCCCATCATGATCCTGACCCCCACCCCTTGCTCGTATAATCCCTCTTCCCTCTCCTTCGATTGGACTCCAGGAGCTTGGCCCAGTGCTTAGCTGTGGATACCTGTCTGCATCTGCTTCCATCAGTTACTGGATGAAGGTTCTATGATGACAATTAGGGTTGTCATCAATCTGATTACAAGAGAAGGCCAGTTCAGGCACCCTCTCCACCATTGCTAGGAGTCTTAGCTGGGGTCATCCTTGTGGATTCCTGGGAATTTCCCTAGTACTAGGTTTCTCCCTTGCCCCATAATGGCTCCTTCTATCAAGATATCTCTTTCATTGCTCTCCCTCTCAGTTCCTCCCTCAACTCGGCCATCTTGATTCCTCATCTTGACATCCCCCATCCCCTCCCTTCTATCGCCTCCCAGTTTACCTGGGAGATCTTATCTATTTCCCCTTCCTAGGGCGATCTAATGAAGTTTCTTTAATGATACATATAATCAAATAAAAACCATCAAAGGTATTAACCACATGTAATGTGGCTTCTAATGGAGGGAAATGAAGACAACATAAATATAAAGTGACTGGGGGTTAACTAGTAAAATGGTATGTTATTCACTCAATAGATTACCACCTAGCCATTTGAGAAACCCCTCATTTGAAATTGGTACATACAGGCCAAAAAAAAAATGTTGTTACCTCTCACTGGTAAAACTTTGAGTAGTTTTTACCATCTTTAATCCTTCCTATATTTCCCAAATTCACTTCAACGTTTTTAACCTTTTAAAAGGTCTTCAAAATTCATCTGCTATTAGTATGAAAGAAGGTTTGAAAAGGCAAAACAAAGAAACAAACAAATCCTTGGCTGAAGAGTTATCTCAGCAGCTAAGAGAGTTTACAGCTCTTGAAGAGAACCCAAATCGAGTTCCCAGCTCCCACATGATGACTCACAACTACCTAAAACTAACTCTAGCTCCAGCTGTCCCAATACACTCTTCTGGTACCAGAGGGCATGGTGTTCACATGCACAAACCCACACATGTACACATAATTAAAATAAAAAATATTTAAATAAAAATACATCATTAGATTTACTTTCCTAGATGGAAGTAGAAAAGGTTGATTTTAAAACAACACAACAAAAACAACTGAGCACCTAATATTCACTACAAATGACATATGTTCCTACATATCTTCACTACCAACTACTATGTAGCTTTCCAATATTTTCAACTTTATTTACTTTTCATATGTGGAAAAAACAAAACAAAACACCACAAACAAACCATCCAAGCTCTCTTTTCTTCCCAAATGAAATTTCCCTATGTTAAGACCACATACATGTT
The DNA here is from genome assembly GCF_949786415.1 of Peromyscus eremicus. NCBI lineage: Eukaryota > Metazoa > Chordata > Mammalia > Rodentia > Cricetidae > Peromyscus > Peromyscus eremicus. Next base: position 26,519,223 of record NC_081418.1, on the reverse strand, counting down.
TTCTAGTTATTTCTTGGAATTTCTCTTTGAAATTGAAATTAGTTCTTTTGGAGTTTATCTGTCTGTGTCTGATCTACTTCACTGTGGTATTTCTTCTCCTATGATCTGGAAAAAACGTGTAATACTTTGTTCTTCAGGATCATCTTAACCCAGGAGGAAACGTGAAATAGTGTATAAACTGACTACATGACCACTCTATTGTATGGTTGAGGGGAAAGTTTTTATTGCAGATATGAAGGAGAGAACAGCTAGAGGCATCTGGAAGGGTCCAGAGTAGAGAGAGAAAGTAAGAGAGTAAACATGGCCAGAAGACTGGACCTGACCAGGAAAGAAGCAGGAGCAGAGTAGAGAGAGAGGAAAGGGGCAGGGTACATGGGGGGTGGAGGTGGGAGAGGGGGTGGGGGGGTGGTTTGGGGTAAAGGGGTCGGGGACAGGTGAGAGGAAGACCAAAAGAGGACCAAGAAAGGGCCAGAAAGAGGACCATAGCCAAATACACATAGCCAACTTAGGCTTATAGAGAGAAGCTGGGGGCAGGGAAGCTCCTGAGCCAGAGGAATAGAGGAAGTTGGGGGGGTGGGGGGAGAGCCAGGAGGCCAGGAGGCCAGCATGCTAATAGGCACCACAGATAACCATTTGTCCCTTCTGCCAAAGGTAAGGGAAATAGTTCCTTTGGTAGAGGGGAACTAGCTTCCCCTAGTTCCCGAGGAATGCTGGCTTTTGTCTAACCCCCAAAATTTGGGGAAATGGAGTTTCCTTTGAACTTGACAGTTACAGAAGGAGAATGTTACTTATATTACAAAATCGTTGATCTGAAAGTTTCAATGCAACAATGTCTATACAATGTAATGTAACCAACAGCTGCACAATCACATAGTACACAATTAGATACAATTCATTCCCGGCCTGCAGTATCTCCACCCGCCTAGGTACCAGTACCAAGCTAATAAGGTCTATTTTTAGAGAACAGTCTTCCATGTTTCTTTATTTCTTCTTTTTTTGATTTTCTCTGTGTAGCTCTGGCTGTCCTGGAACTTGCTCTGTAGACCAGGCTAGCCTTGAACTCACAGAGATTAGCATACTTCTGCTCCCCGATCAAGAGCTGGGATTAGACATGCGCCACCATACCAAGCCTGAAGGAGTTAGGAAGGGAAAGTTGATCAGTGAACTCTGCATGCAGTAGTGGACTCTACAGTCATGTGAGAGAGACCACATGAGCAGACTTTCCTGAGTTCTGAGGCTACCTACAATAAATGTAGGTTTTCTAGCAACCCCATGGTATGCAGAGTATAAAGGTTCTACAGGAAGACGATGTAGTAATATTTCCAACTTGATTATTCCACATCTTCTATTGTTTTTCTACTACCTTTCTTTTCCCATTTAGGCGTCTTTGGTGCTTCTGCCACATGCCTGGCATTAACCACAGCTAGCTAGAGAATTAAATCCGGATTTGGTAGCTTGACCTCTCCTTGACCCCCCAAGAAGCATGCAAGTTTGGACTCCTCCTTGAAGTGTAAAACTCTGTGCCGTCAAGTCGTCCATGGGTTGATGGGGTCGATGGGAAGCGACACAGGTGCGAAGTGAACTCAGAGAGTGGCATCCTATCATAACACACAGCTTTGCAAAGTTGGGAGACGTGCCAAAGCTGGACCTCACCATGAAGCTCAAACTAAGCCAACTCGCAGGCGCAAGCGCACCTCGCACCGCAGACCTTCTCCCCGCCCCCTCCCCCAGGCCGCCCGGGCTCCTCCGCACAGCATCCGGGGCGGGGCCTGGCAAGAGGCCCAGTGCTCCCTCCGCCCCCTCCAGCTGCTCCTTCCCAAACAACCCGGCGCTGCGCCGCCGCCCTCCGCCCATTGGCCCTCGGCCCTTTCCATTTCCGCCCAGCCCTCCGAAGCCCACCAATCACCTCGCGCTGCGGGGAAGACCCCGCCCCCGAGGCCTTGGCTGGGGCTCCGCGGCCTCATCCTCCGGCTGCTGCCTCCGCTGCTGCCCACCTCCTCCGTCCGGGGAGAGACCGCGGGGCCCGAGGGGCGGCGGCGGCGGCGGCGGCGGCGGCGGCGGCGGCGGCGGCGGCGGCGGCGCGATGGAGCCCGGGTCGGGCGGCCGAGGCGCCGCGCGCGGACAGCGGCCCTCGGGCGCCGCGCAGCCCCGCGAGCAGGAGCGGAAGCTCGAGCAGGAGAAGCTGTCCGGGGTGGTGAAGAGCGTCCACCGGCGGCTCCGCAAGAAGTACCGCGAAGGTAAACAGGCGGCGGGGGAGGGGAGGCGCGGCCCCCGCCTGGGTCAGCTCTTGCCAGCCCCACAGGCCACCATTGACACGCACGGGGGCGGCACGTCGGCTGCCCAGGCCGCCACCGGCCTCCTGCTCTGGGCGCCCGGCACCCTGATGGGCAGTCGCCACCGGCCCAGGCCCTGTCCCCAGCGCTGTGCTGAGACCACTGTCACCGAGCACGCACTGGGAGGGAGGGAGGGAGAGAGGGAGTGCCTTTCAGGTAAGACCCGAAGACAAGGGGGAAAAAATCCGCCCAGGAAGGAGACTGGCAGAAGCCAAGCTGCCCCTCACGCTTCTGCGCTGGACCAGCCTGTTGTTCTGCTCGCTTGGCAACAGCCCCCATCTTCTTCCTCTTCGCTTCTTGGCAAGGCCGTGCCGAGGCCTCCCCGTGCCCGGGCTTCCAGGGCTGCGAAGTCATCAGGCCCAGGAGAGGATCTCAAGGTGCTTCACCTGGTTTAACGGTGGGGAGGAAGCGTAGCAGGCAGAGCCCTCCCACCGCAGCTCCATCTTCAAGTTTGTGGAGGCAGGCAAGAAAGAGATCTGGGGCAGGTTCTTTAGATACTGTGCAGTTTTGAACAGTGGCTAACCACAGGGACTCTGAAAGACACGGATGCCATTGAAGCCGGCCATAGGTGCAGCCCCCTCCATGGAAGCAGCTTTACTGGCTTTTGCTTATGCCGGAACAGTGTCTGTAGTTGGATTTTACGAGTTATCCTGGCATTTTGTAAATGGAGGCTCTCAAACAAAGCAACTTTATAAGATTTCCGAAGCTGAAAACTTGCTTTATTCGTCATATGCTCAAGGGAAGAAAAAAAAAATCTCTTAAGTATTAAAATGGGATACTTCCAGCGGAGTTTTGCTTTAGCATAATTGCAAAATGCAAACTCAGCAGTGTTAGTCATTTAACTAGTTAATGATTTAGGTTAAAGGAGAAATATGACAGTGAAGGAACAAAGACCTGTGAGATCATGTTGCTTTTCAGTTATGCACTTTCCAGTTACTCTAGAAGTTCAGTCCATGTCTTCTTCCTTTGAGTGTCGGTGCTGTGTTTTATTTTTAAAACTATTCCAAGTTTCTTTCCTTGACAACTCAGTCCTGGCTTTTAATAGAGGCCATTTGATATCCCCATAAAGGTTTAAAGCTATTGTTTGATAGGTACCAATAGAAGAGCCTTGGCAAGCATATTAAGGTATTGAATTTTTTTTTTATTAAAATTGCTTTAGTTCCCAACCGCAATTCAATAAAATGAGTGGTTACCATAGCAACAGTTGCATCATTCTTGATAGTCACAAAATGCACTTACATAATGGCATTCTCTGTTGGTTTTTATGTTGTTTGGAGAAATGAGGAAATAAATGGACCCACTTTTCTTCAATTTATTGTGCTATTTTTTACAAATTTAAGGCACATCTTTTAAAAGAAAATGACTAGTGTGTAATTCAGTTTCTATTATTAACCTTTTTGTAGTAATTTCATTGTTATTCATTATTCATTTATTCATAAAGGAATAGGTTCCACTTAAATTAACACCCTGCTAATGTGTCATTATCTCTTTAAGCTGCTGTTTATGCATGCTTTGTCCCACATGTTTAAACATGTCTTTAAGCCCAAATTCTAACTAGGGGAACTCTTAGTTCATAATGAGGATTGGTACTTAGAAATTACCAGAACTGAAAGCAATATATGTAGTTCAGAAGTGAATGATTTGATGTGCTGTTAGGCAGGTAAAGGATTCCTGACAGTCTAAGCATTTGAATGAAGCTATTCTTTTGGCATTTTAATGCCCTAAATTCCATCAACAATCTAGGCTTCTCTAGGCTTTGCTCTAGTGATACATAATACCCCATCAGTTAACTTGCAAAATAGATGATCTGAGTAAGTGTGCCCTTTTCAACGTTCATGTTTGACACAGTCCTAGTCTCAGTTATTTGAATGCCTTCTGAGAAAGTCTAGGTATATAACCCAAAGTCTCACTTAAAATCGTGGAGTGTAAGACTAGAAGAACTCAGAGTTTTCATTAATGATTCTCAAGCATGGTTGATCTTAAACTGTCTACATTTTATCTCACACCTTCAGTTTCTGCATCTCTATCATTAGGGACAGGAAACATATCAGCCAGACTTAGTGTATAACCTAAATTAGTCCTTTCATTTTTATAGTGGACTCAGTCCTAAGAAGATCAAAGTAACTTACATGAGGCCAAGATTGTTCTTCATTAGTGCTGTACTATTTTATGGGAAATAATAGAATTTCCTTCCCATCTCTTATTCTAATGTTGGTGACTTAAATGTTAGAATATAAGAGAAAGTGGAGAGCAGGAAGCAGCGCTAAAAGTTGGGCAAGGTAAAAGATATAAACTGGTGGGTGTGGGCTGTGGAGATGGAAATAGTTGAACTAGGGCAGTGTGCAGTACGGCTTTCCCAGGGATATACTGCTAATGAAAGAAATGGCTTGGGGTGGAATGGGAAAGGAAATAAGCAGTTACTGAAAAATAAGAACACGAGCAAGGGTTGAGTTTTCTTTGCCTTTATCTCTGATAGTGGATTTGAAATGCAACAGTAAGAAAGATGAAAATGAGACCCTCCTGCTCTGATGAAGAAAGGTTTTTTTTTTTTTTTTTCCCTGTTCTAATCTGTCCAGCTGGTAAGTGTGGACAGTGGTGAGCAGGCCCGGGCCGGGAAAGTGAATAGGGTTCCAAGGGTGAGAAGGTGGGCTTAATGCACTTACCACCCTTTCACTCTGCTCCATTTCCTTTCCCGCCCTGTGTCACCCACCACTCCGAGGTCTTGTGCCAGTGTGTATAAGAGAAAGAGAATTGACAAGAAAGAGCAGAGTTTGAGATAGTACTGTATATCTGAAGAAGTTACTAAAAGAAAATGTGAGCACAGTTCTAGCATTGGTGATGAGAAGGGATGTTTTATGTCCAGACATTCGTAGATAAGAGACTGTTATAGATTGAGTTTATGTGAAGGAAAATATGCTTTCACACACAAGTATTTTCTATCTTTGCTATACAGAATTATAAAATTTGACTTCCACAGCAACTTAAACTATTTTAAATTGATCATAATATGTATAGACAGTAATTTTAAGAAATAGCTAGTTTAGTTTTGCTTTCCAAACAAGGACTTTGTTGATTGGTCAGATTTACTTGATCAGTGTATCTGATTGAGAACAGAACTGGAGCCATGTGGATTTTCAGTTTTGGTTTTGCTTTTTTTGTAGTTTTGGTGTGTGTATGTGTGTTGTGTGTGTGAATGTGTGTGTATAAGTGCATGTGTGCGTATGCCTGTGAAGGCCAGAGGGCAATTTCAGGTGTCTTCCTTGGTTGTGTCCATTTTATTTTTTGAGACAAGGTTTCTCTTTGAATCTTAGAGCTCACTAATTAGGCCAGACAGCAATCCCTTGAGATCGGTGGGATTATGATTGCATGATGTTGGGCCTGGGCCTTGTATATTGTGTTAGGGATCTGAACATAGGGCCTCCTGCTTGCAAGGCAAGCACTTTAGTGGCCAAGCCATCTCTCCAGCTGTCACTGCTTTTGAGCAAACACCTGAAGTGAGAGGATTGTGGGGAAACCATTTTAACCTGCGCTTTCTTTCAGTGGACTTTCTCCACAACTGTGTTAGTGAGTTGACCAGTTCTATGACCACCAAGAGATTTTGAACAGGTTCTCTTTTTTTTCAAGTGAGGTTTCTTGTTGTGTTTTCCCCTAGTCAACACCCATTCTGATACAGAGTCAGAAAAGTGTGTGTGTGTGTGTGTGTGTGTGTTTGCGCGCATGTGCACATGCGTGCTCGTGTGCTCACGTGTGTGGCACACGTGCATATGCCTATAAGAGAATCTTTGCTTTATCGCTGTAATAGACTCCACCAAAAATGTAGGTAACTTAGGCCTAGAAGGTTTGTTTTGGTTTTGTTGTTTGTTTGTTTGGGGGACTGTTTTTGTTTTTGTTTGCAGGAAGAGAAATGAAAGGAGCTTAGTAATCAGTAACACTGAAAGGAGTACTGATGCAGTTGATTGAGTGAAGGGCACACAGTAGGTGTGCAGTGTATGTTACCTATTTGATTTTATCATTAGGTGTCTTTGTGGTGTCAGATGATAGCCTGAAAAGAAAAATATTAATGCAAATCCTTTGATTACCTAACCGGCCCAAACAAACATTAAAAAAACAAAACAAAACCCCAGATGTCGTGGTTCTTAGTCTCAGGTCCATTATAAGTGTTGTCTTTGGAACTTTGTAGGATATAACTGTCTATAGAGGGGAGTGGATGGGCAATGAGAACATGAGGGAACTGGATGGTTGAGCTGAGGGAGGGAGGGAGGAGAAGAGCAATGAAAGAGATACCTTGATAGAGGGAGACATTATGGGGTAAGGGAGAAACCTGGTGGATTCCCAGGAATCCACAAGCATGACCCCAGATTAGACCACCAGCAATAATGGGGAGAGTGAAATCAGATTACCCCAGTAATCACATTGGTGAATACCCTAACTGTTATCATAGGGCCTTCATCCACTAACTGTTGGAAGAAGATGCAGTGATCCACAACCAGGCACTAGGCTGAGCTCTGGAAGTCCAGTCAAAGAGAGGGAAGAGGGATTATATGAGCAAAAGGGGGCGGTGGGGTGCGGGGGCGGTGTCGTCAAGATCATGATGGGGAAATCTACAGAGACAACTGAACCAAGCTTGTGGGAACTCATGAACTTTAGACCAACAGCTGTAGAGCCTGCATGGGACCAGACTAGGCCCTCTGCATTTGGGAGACAGTTGTATAGCTTGGTCTGTTTGAGGGGCCCCTGGCAGTGGAGTCAGGATCTATCCTTGGTTTATGAGCTAGCTTTCTGGAGCCCATTACCTATGGTGGGACACCTTGCTCACCCTTGATGCAAGGGAGAGGGGCTTGGTCCTGCCTCAACTGAGTATATACCAGGCTTTGCTGACTCCCTATGGGAGGCCCCTTTTGGAGGAGGGGATAGGGGTGGGTCGGGTGGGAGGAAGTTGGGGGGGAGTGGGAGGAGGGATGAGAGGGGAATCAGTGGTTGGTATGTAAAATGAATAAAAACTTTTTTTGAAGGAAAAAAGAAAAACAACAAAACAAAACTCCATGGAGTGTCCAGTAACCAGAAAAGTCAGAACACTGAAGTACAGAAGACTGCAATAGGAAGTAATCTAGAGAAGAAATGAGTTAGGTGTCTCTTGACACTCATCTGATATAGAGTTGATAAAGACATACGTAACAGGCACGGTGGTCAAATAGAGAAAAATAAGAATATTTTGAAGGGTACAATAAGCAGTTTTCATAAAAGTAAAGAGGAAAAGACAATGATAATGTAAGATTCTTTGGGAAAAGGTTAGTAGCCATTAAACCTCCAGTTTAGAAATGCATTGTATATGGTTGAGTAAGAGTGCTGTGAGAACAGGGTAGACATGCAAATCGGCTTAGTATAGGGATGGAGACAGTGATTTAGTATGGATGTACTCTTTGGAAGTTGAAGGTTGGAAGCTCCATGTGGAAGAAAACAAACAAGACTCCCAGAAAAGTGATGATGATGTGGGAAGTGATGCTTGGATACCCTAGTAGTTTCAGGGTACAGGTGAGAGTGGGGTCTTCACAGAACACAGGGAGCACTCCCAGAAGTTGAGTTTCTTCTGTTCTAGCTAGGTTGTAATGCTGAAGAACTACGCCTGCTATTTATGCTTCATTTACAGTAAAAGTACTCAAAATGACAACTTACAGTCTTCAAGAAAAGACAGAATTAGGATTCTTATATTCTTTAAGAAATGGTGATTGGTTTTGATTCTGAAATATTCTCAGCATTAGCTTCCAATCTAGTGTGATGTACCTTAGGCATTAGTGTGTGCCAGTACTCTGTTAATTTTAAAATGTTGATTCTTAGGCCCCCAGAAGGCAATTGTGTAAGTTGGAAATTAGAACACATTTAAATATTTCTTGTTTGCTTCTGATGCAGGTAACTGTTGGACTGTTGGACCAATTGGGGTGTGGGGGAGGGGATGACACTGAACTAAGGTTATTTTGTTGTAAAACTAGATAGTTTGATGCAAAAGAATGAAACTCATTTCTTGTCTGCCTATAAGATGCTTCATTTCTATAATAAAAACATAGTATAGAGGAGGGAAGTGCCAGTTGAGAAAGAGCTGTTAGTGATTTGACTAACTTCTTAGTACTTTTGCTTCACTGCTATGTAAAGAGTTACTTATTTTAAGGTACAGTGTGCATATCAGCAGTTGTGTTGTGAAATTTCCCTGTTAATAGTTTTGATGCCTAAATTGATTTCATATATTAGATTGTCTCTTTCTTTTTTCTTTCCTTTTTTTGTTGTGTCTTCATACTTCTGTAGTAAAAATAAGCATACCTATATTGATATCTAAATAATATGGGCAAATGCTTCCCATAGCTCCTGTCATACCCATCTCTTATAGCATTTATATTAATTTAGAACAATCCAGTACTTGGAAATACCCTTTCTGACATAGATTGAAAACTGTTTGTCACAAACTGTTTGTTGAAAGAACAGTCTCACATTGTAAATTTTAATAACTGACAGTGGTATTAAGAAGTCCCTGTCTTATGAAACATACTTTTGGATCTCCCATTTTTATTAGTTCTTGCTAATTTCTAAAATCAGTGGGATCGCAACTATCTTCACGTTGCATATATACCAGAAGTGTTGTTTATAACTATCCTACCTATACACCTCCAAGGTAGCATTAAGAATTGATTGGCTCCGGGACATTATCCCTTACCCCATCCTATCCCCACTTGTTCATGTAACATTTTCTAGAATATTCATCTTGAAACTAAGAATAGTGTTACCCAGTAAATTTAGCCATATATATTGTTTTCTTGACAATTTAAAATTCAAGTTATTAGCCAAGTGTGGTGGAATAAGCCTTTAATTCCAGCACTTAAGAGATTGAAGCCGAAAGATGAAGAGTTGGGAGACGAGCCTAGACTATATCGCACAACTCTAGAGAAAATAATAATAATTAAAAATCCAACAACAACAGCAAAAAAACCTAAATGGATGAATCAGGTAATCTGTGTCACGTTATCAAATACTATGGTTTAAAATTAGAAATCTTTCCATCTCTTAAAATGCTATGGATGGTCATTTAGACTACTTCCTTAGGATGTTTAGCACAAATTTTACATAAATAAGTGCCTGTCTTTGTACTTCCCACAGTTGGTGTGACCTTCTCATGTCTATCACTCCTGAGTTAGTTATCTCTTTCCCACTGAGCTTACTTCTTTCAGTAGAACTCTGCCGTTTGCCTAATTATCCTTAATACAATGCCTCACGTAGATTGAAGATTCATATACAAAAGAAAGAAGGTAATAGAAGTAGCTTCTTGTTGATGGCTTTATCCTAGTGATCCAAGTTATTCTAAACATCTCCCTTTTTACATACTTAAAACTACAAATATTGGGGAACATTGTAACATTTGGCAAACTGTCCTGAATTAGCTGTGCTTTACTCTATGTAGTGAATTCTCTTCTTCCTCTTACCTGCTACTCTGCCCTCCCTACCTATTGGTTCCTTCATATCACTTAGTCTAAGTTTAGTTTTAAGATTTTTTTTCAGACTGTAAAAACTAAAGATAATTTGATGGGTATAATATGTTTATATAAAATCATGGTAATAGTTTGTATATTTGTATATATTTATTTATATTTGTATACCCTAAATTTACAGATAAAAATTTTATGGTCATAACAATAGTCTCCTAAATTTTAGAGGCTAAATTTATGCTATTTATAAAATATAATATCTGAGAACCACTGGTGTACTGCTTTCTGGTGCCTGAAATGCAGTGCAGCTTTACTCATGTCCATCATGGCCTGTTGAGAATAAATTGTTAATCTCATACCTGTAAAAAGATGTATCTGAGCATTGCTAGATCCTACTTGTGTAGCAATTCCCTACTCACATAATTCAGTTCTGGTAGGCTACTCGTAAGTCCTTTTATTTGCAAGTTTGGCATTACATCAACCAGGCAGGAAACTGTACTTGTATATTGTATATTGTTGTCATAGCTATGTACATAAATTATTTTCACAAGGGAAAAACCAGTAACATGGTCCTGATTCTTCTTACATTGTCTCCTTTACAAGAAGTAGTCGAAGACTTTTGTATTTTGGATGAAGTTTCTTAATCATAAATGCATCTTATAAAAGGCTGCCTCATGAAGATATATATATAAGCATAAACTACTTTGCTTTTTAAAGTTTCATTTGACTCTACTTTGCCCTAAGCTTCATGGCTTTCTGTCTTGTTTCACTGGGGTTTGACTCTCCAACCTTGCTATATATCTAGGCTGTTGGTTTTGAGCCATGAGTGTACAGTGGATTTATTTGTAAAGCGTTGGGGTAAATGACCAGTTCACACTCTAGATCCATTAAATGAAATGTCTGTGTAGTCACTATGTGCATTGAGAATTGGCAACCAGAGATGAGAACAACTGCCAGAAAATTAAAGATAATGCAGTTACAGAGATTAAATACAGCATTTGACTGATGGAAGCCCATCTGTTTGTGGTTGGGAAAGTCATTGCAGTTTGTTTGTTGCAGACCTTAGTTCATGTCCATTCACATTTACAAATGTAAAACTCAGGAAGAAAGGCAGGGTGCTGTGGTGACTGGAGTATAAGCTTTTCTCAGTCAGTTATCAGCGTCATGTCTTCAGGCTCTACAATAGCATTTTAAAGTTCATCAGACTTGACTCTGCTCTTACAGAGATATAACATCTTATAGTCACATTGGCAGTATACCTGAGTCACAACCAGAAAATTGCTCTGATTTCTAAAACTTTAAGTCTTACGTAAGTCTTAGGTCCCTGGGGTGTTGGTTCTCTAGAATTTGACCATGAAGTTAAGGAAATATATTCTAATCTATAGATTAACAGTTACCACGATAAGTTTTAATTTTGGAGCATTTGCTCTGCTCATTGCACATCATTTTAAAGCTTAGGTTTATTGATGTGTGTAGTTCATAAACGCCTTCTACAATACAGAATTCTGTGAATGCTAATAGTTGTATGCACCTGTGAAATCACTGCCACAAACTATAAAACATTTCCATCACTCCCAGAATTCCCTTTCCAGTCCTTCTATCTCTCCCTACTCACTGCCCCATACAGGATTTTGTTGTTGTTGTTATAGAGTTACCTTTCAGAGTTTTAACATGTTATTTTTTTTATGTATAAATGGTAATAACTCCCCTGATATGTTATGATCTCAGATTTTCAGCACTAAATGGATTCAACAGTATATCATACATGCACATACATTTATTACATATAAATAATTAAAGAAGAGATTATGATAAATATTGAGTAAGTTTTAGGTATATACCCTGCTGTTTTGATAAAAAAAAATATATCTTACTTAATGATTCCTCAGTCAGTCTGGTTGACATCCATCACTAACAGTTATTTTGTGTGTGTATGACTACTAAAAATTTACTACTTACTAAATGTATACATTCTAACATAGTTACAGTACTGTACATTAGATCTCTAAAGCCTGTTCATTTTGTAACTTAGTTTTTACCCCTTGACCAACATCTGGGTCTTCAACTCTTCCCTCTTCCTCAGACCTCTGATGAGCACACAGTACTTTATATTTCTTTAAGCCCCTTGCTTTAGATTCCACATCTACATGGTCTGTGATGCATGTCTTTGCTGTGACTGGTGTATTTCATGTAGTGTAATGACCTCGAAGTTCATTCACATTGTCAAGAGTGGCAGGATTTCCTTTTTTGAATTGAATGATGCTTCATTATATATGTAAATACCATAATTCTTTTGTCTAGTACTCACTGATGGACACCTGGAGTTTTTTTTTTCTTCTTATCTTGTAGTTAATACCACAGAAAGCATGAGATTACAAAGTCTCTTTTACATATTGATTTTGTTTTTCATACATACAGAGAGGGAAACGGGGGAGAGAGGATGAGAGGAGGTGAAAGCTTTGGGATGTTTTGAGGAAGCTCTATATTGTTTTCCATAATGGTAGTATTATACTCTCAGAACAGAGTACATAGACTCCCTTTTTATCACGTACAGCATAGCCATTACATTGTAGCTTTAATTAGCATTTCCCTGACTACTAGTGATGATGACCATCTTTTCATGTGCCTGGTAATCCTTTTTTATGTCTGGCTTGAAAAGTGGCTTCAGTTCCTTTATCCACTTTTTTAAAAGACTGGTATAATTTTACTGTTGAATCTTATGAGTCCCAATGTATTTTCTATGTTAATATTTTACCATTTGTGGTTTATAAATAAGTTGTAGAGTTATATTCATTAAATTTCAGATCTTTGCTTTATATTTATACCTTTTAAGAATGAGAATTAGAATAATGACTGAGAAAAATAATATCATGTGTAATTAGGTGATCACAGCATGTAAAATGCACTGATTCACTTTTCTTGAATATAAAAAACTCATTATAATTTAGTGTTTTTGTTCAAATTACTTTTCTTTAAGTTTAAAGATTTTACAAAAATACCTGTGAACTCCATAGATGTGACTCCACTTCCACTATAAATTAGTTATTTATTTTTGTTGTTGTTTTACAGCGGGTTTTTTAAAGTGTACAAAAAGTAGAAGTCATGCTATTGTGAACTTTGTTCTAGGATTTATATGACTTAAGTTGATTTTAAAACTATGTAGTTGAATAAGTTATTGTTGATGATTCTCTAAGTTTATTCTTCTTGTTTGATCATGAAGTGTGTTTGTATGTGTGTGTGTAATGATGCTTTCTAAAAGTAATTTTTGTATTCCTTGTAATAGGAAAGGTGAAGTTGTATATTTGTTGGATATATTCATACTTTGTCTCTTTCTAATGTACATCCAATTGTTCTAGGATTCCTGGAGGGAGTGAATTTTGAAAGTGAGGTGCTGGTACAACGCTTGTCTAAGCATGCACAAAGTCCTGAGTTCACTTCCCAGAGCTGCATAAAATCGAGCATGGTACCGCACTCTTGTAATCCTAGCACTGGTGCTCGAGGCAGAAGAATCAGAAGTTTAGTTCATCCAAGTTTGAGGACAGTCTCAGGTACATGAGACCCTTTCAGCCCTCATCACAGAAGCTTCTTCTGACCTCTAGTGTGGGATTATAGGCAGCCACCCTTGGCCTTTTCTTTTGAGTGGGTGCTGAGCAAGCACTGTACCTACTGAGCCATTTCTGCAGGCCCCAAGTTACTGTACTTTTTGAGGGAATAGATTTCTTTTAGCTCACAGTGTCTTGCAGGGAAATCATGGCTGAGTTCATGGTGGTACGAGCAAGCCCTGCCCCTAGTAGTTGAAACATGCAGAGGCTTGCTTACATCTCAGGGATGGCCAGGAAGCAAAGTGCATTGTCCTTTCCAATGAAACAGTAGTTAAAATTGTGGTTGACCTAATAACCAAGTGACTGTCAAAAGTCTTTAGAATCAACTTTTAATATACGTTTTATGTATACAGTTTGAGTGTGCAGAAGAAATTTGAATATACATGCTGGACATTTTGGTAACTTTTTTTTAAATTAATTTGGGCAGCAGTGCTTTCAGAACCCACATTATAATATGCTTAAACATTTGTTAAATTCAGTATTTTGGACACTATAAAAGCAGAATATTGCTGGGCAGTGGTGGTGCACACATTTAATCCCAGCACTTGGGAGGCAGAGCCAGGTGGATCTCTGTGAGTTCAAAGCCAGCCTGGTCTACAGAGCGAGATTCAGGACAGGCACCAAAACTGCACAAAGAAACCCTGTCTCAAAAAAAAAAAAAAGCAGAATACTATGAAAAAATTAACCTTTCCCATTTTTTCCCCTCTTAATTTATTTAAAATAGTGCCCTTAAGCTTTCAGGAATATAACAGAAAGTGAAATTTTCTCATAATTAAAAATCAACTATGTTTTTTGTCCATTTTTAGCCATTAAACATTTACTGTAGTGTATACTTAGTAGACATTGATAAATATTTGTTGGGTAAGGGCTTGAATTAAAAGTTGTGGTTCAGCCTGGGGCCTATGCAGGGTCCCTTGGCTCGGCCTGGGAGGAGGGGACTGGACCTACCTGGACTGAGTCTACCAGATTGATCTCAGTCTGTGGGGAAGGCTTTGCCCTGAAGGAGATGGGAATGGGGGGTGGGCTGGGGGGAAGGTGAGGGGGGCGGGAGGGGGGAAAACAAGGGAATCTGTGACTGATATGTAGAACTGAATTGTATTGCAAAATAAAAAATTTAAAAAAAATCGCACTTGATTAAAAATATGAGATTAAGGAACATCATCATAATCAGAAAATAAAATAAAAACAACAACAAAAAAGTTGTGGTTCAGGATACTTACAAGGGACATAGGGAATATATTAAGTTCATGTCTGGTTTGTTATAGCTTCACTCACGTTTTATTTGTATGCTTTGCACTTTCTGTTTTATTACCTGTTTGATAACTTTATTATTTCATATAGCATTTTTAACAGTAATTCTTTTTTTTCTTCACTGGAGCTAGAGAAATAGCTCAGCACTTAATAGAAGTTGCTGTTCTTCCAAGAATCCATGTTTGATTTGATTTTCAGCTCTTATGTAACGGGGCTCACAACTGCCTATAAACTCCAGCCCAGTTGATCTTACACCTTCTTTTGTCTTTCATGGGCACCTACACACTTGCACACACTTTAAAATAGTCTTCAAAAAAGAAAAACCCTTTTCATCAAATACAGTATAAGAATAAAAATATATAAAATTTTATTGTTTATTTTTAGTTATATACCTAAGTGTACTCTGCTTACAATCACATTAACTTTCAGTGTGAGCACACTTTGAGGGTATGTAAACTCTACTGTTAATGAAAATGTTAAAATATTAAGTTATTTGCAATTAAAATCAATTAAACACACAGACAAATGTTTGAATCCTTTAAATGTCAGATAAGCAGGTAATGAACCTCAAAACTACACGTAAAGCACTCCTTAAAGACAGTTCTGTGGACTGTGAGGAATACACAGGCCTTTTAAAAAGCCATTTGGAAATAGGTTTCTCTATAGTTTTAATCATCTTTGCATCTTTTAGCTGTTAGTTAATTACAGAGTAAATCAAGTTTCAGAGTCTAAAATGACATGGTAAGGACACTGAGAAGTTTAATAGAGGGCAGTAGTGTGTCACATCACCACCTTTAATTCTCAGCTGTAATGGGCAAATACTGAACTCGGTCACCATCCGTGACAAGAGTTCCACTTTGAGTGTATTCTGTTTTTCTGTTACTTTTCTCCAGCACTTTGGAGCCTTCAGTTGATACGTCCTTACTCAGTGAGTGCCTACTAGAGCCCAAGGTTTCTAGCATTCCCTAGTTAATGGGAACTAGGATAGCTAGTGCTCAGGGAGCCTTCAGTTGATACGTCCTTACTCAGTGAGTGTCTGCTAGAATCCAAGGTTTCTAGCATTCCCTAGTTAATGGGAACTAGGATAGCTGGTGCTCAGGCTTCCTGCCCTTGGATCCAGTAGCATTGTGGACATGGCGTCCTTACCAGCAGTGTCACTAACAACCCCTGGACTGTTGTTGGCTTTTTCTCTTGGCTTTTTCCCCCACCCCCTTAGTGCTGATGTTTAGGACTCTCTTCCAAATAAAATACAATATTCAAATTTTCAAGTTTTACCTACCATGTAGAATATAAATCAAGACTTGCACAAATGAAATCAGTTTTCAGTACTCACAGGTTCTTTGAAATACATTTGATAATAGAATTTTTATGCAAATGGCTCACATTTACAAACCCATGTAACTCACTCACGTATTTCTGAATAATGTATGTGTTACATAGGATAGTGAAACAAGTCCAAGGGGCCCTCTAAAGTTGATACAGAACTCTAATCATAAAGCAGCTTTAAAACTACACTATTACCTCATTGAGTCATTTAGTACCAAGTCTGATGGATAAATTTAAGAACAGTATTATGAGCTCCCATAGGTGTATGGAAAAATCACTAGTCAGAGTACTGCTTTGAAGACCTCTTATTCTGTTTATAGTCTTAATACATCCCTCCATCTGATAGATGTTGCTAAGAAAGAAATTTTTGAGAATTTATTAAATTATTATTTGCTTCTTAGGGGACAGAGAAGGCTAACCTGATTTGTAATAAATTAAGAGCCCAGCCCCTTCACAAAAAATTAGTGACTAATGAAAATGTTAGTATATTAAGGGCGTAACACTCCTTTACTGTTAGTTAAGCTTCCATTTACTTTGGAAATAAATCAGTATTTAGTCTATGAATGATTGGTACCGTGGTCTTCTAACTGGACAATGTGTATATGGATGTGTTGTACCCTTACTTGTGTTTATGGGCATAGTCAAAAGTCGAGGGGTAATAAATAGGTTTTCAACTCCAACACTTACTAGACTGTGGAACTAAAGTAGCCGGTAAATAGAATTAATTGGCTGCTCTTTAAATTTGAATAAATGTGTTAATTGTTAAAGAAAAAAGACTTAATCTTGCTTGGAAGAAGAGTTTGGATGTAATTAACCCCACAGTTGACTATTTCTTTATGTTTATTCTGTTACTACATAAATACCTAGACTTAGATATGGTACAAGAGAACTCAATTCCTTTGTTTAAAGATGTTGAAGGAAAGCAGTCAGATAATTTTAATTCTTTACCCTGTTGTGCTAATGACCAAAATGACCTTTATTTGGTCAAATAACTTTCCAACCTCTATCAGTCTTCACAGTGACATTTGAAATTCCATCTTAAATGTGACGAAGACTGATTTAAAAGTAATAGTTAGATTATAACCTTCTGTGTATGTGTTTGTATGTGTACATGTGCATGTGTGTAGCACAGAGGACAACCTTGGGTGTCATTCCTCAGTACCATCTACCTTGTATTTTTACTGATTTTAGAGTCAAGGTCTATCCTTACTCTGGAACTGACCAACTGGACTGTTGGTTAGCTTGCTAGCCATGATCAGTAAACCGGAAGGGACCCACCCGTTTCTCCCCCCAGTTCTTGTAGCTTGTAGCTTCTGGCAGTGGAACCCCAAGTCCTTATGCTTGCAAAGCAAACATTTCATCACGTGAAGCATGTCCCTCCTGGCCAAAAGAGATACAACATACCTAGACTAAGTACAAAACATAGTGTTTATGTTCTTCTTTTCCAAGGTTGTATAATGTGAAACTAATGGTTAATTTCCAGCCATACTTGTCCCCTACTAACATGCATTTGATTTATGAGCTGGTAGTTCATGTGTTTATCTGTGTGTGTGTATGTGTGTGTGTGTGCGTGTGTACACAATCAGTGATGTTCAACTGTATAAGTCAGTTTGAAAGGGTAAATTTTGGTTGTCAGATCATCAGTTGTAAAGCAATGTATAAAACTCCATTAAGTTTTAATTCATGAGTTTTTGTATTATTTTATAAACTATCTTATTTTCATGAAATTAGTTCACATAAAAATAACGTTAACTTAGCTCATGTTTTTTCTTTGCCTACAGTGGGAGACTTTGATAAGATCTGGAGAGAACACTGTGAAGACGCTGAAACACTTTGTGAATATGCTGTTGCAATGAAAAATTTGGCAGATAATCACTGGGCAAAAACTTGTGAGGGTGAAGGTCGCATTGAATGGTGTTGTAGGTGAGTGTTTTATAAACGGGCGCTTTTGGTCTCCACTAGATTCTTTAACGTTAATGTAAAATGATGTACAATTTATTAAACCACAATGGAAACTATAAATACTCTAAGTGATGTCTTTAAGAGCCTCTTTTTCCTTTGTGTTTCACTTTGCCTAGGTTTATTTCAGTTACCTTTTCTTAATTGAAATGTTTTTTCTTTCACATGCTTAATTTTTTCCAAACTTTTTATAAAATATGACTTTACATCTAATGTTACCACAACTTGATTTGGAGTGGCTGGCTGATATACATGGGAGGCCTGCCCTTTTCTGAAGAGAAAGGAGAACTGGCAGGGAGGGAGGAGAAACTGTGATTAGGCTAGAAAAAAAATAATTAATTGATAGAAAAACAAAAACCAAATGGGCCACAATATGTGTGTGTGTGTGTGTGTGTGTGTGTGTGTGTGTATAAATTTAAATACATTAAACATTAATATATTTAAAATACAAGAACACTTAATTCACCCATAATTTTTAAAAAAACTTCTTTAGATAATACATTTAGATTCAAGTAAAAGGTGAGTACATTAAACTTAAAAGCATGGTAATAGTTTTAAAATCCTAAAGTTTTGGTGTGTGATTTTGGGGTATATCAGCATTTATAATGACTTTGAGTGTTTATTCTCTAATAGTACAATTTCTAATGTTGAAAGTTGGAAAATTAAATACTATTGCTATTAATGCTATCAATGTGGTAAAATTAGAAGAAGCTCTTTATATGTTGGTTGAATTTTAAAATGAATTCCCAGAAGTAAAGCTCTGTTCTGTTTGTATAAACCCTAAGTTTATGATAGTGTCCAACTTATACTTCATTTCATTCAAATTTTCCATTTTTATATTCAGTTTTCTTAAAGATTTATTTGTGTGTGTGTGCACGTCATCTGTGTGTAGTCCTAAAGAAGCCAGAAGAGGGTGTTGGAACCCTTGAAGCTAAAGTCACAGACATTTGTGAGTACCCTGACATACCTGGGTACTGGAAACTGATCTCAAGTCCTCTGGAAGAACAGCCAGTAGACTTAACTGCAGCCATCATCCCTCACCTCTTTAAAATATTTGTAATTTATTGAAAATAGATTGTTTTATAAAATACATTCTGTTTATAATTTCCCCTACCCCAACTGTTCCTATATTCTGCCTATCTCCTCACCCACCCACATCCAGCCCATTTAATTCAAATTTTGATTTAATAATAATTTTGAAATCATATTCTTTGTTTTTTTAAACATTTTTTTATTGGAAACCATGTAATTCATTCTAATGGACAAATATTTTAAACAATTTAACTATAACAAGTATATGAATTCTGTTCTGTTTTAATCCTTCCTTTGTTGAAGGTTAACAGCATTACAGTATTTATTTTGTATTGTATTATTTTGTTTCTTTCTCCATTTTTGTTAACCTATTCCAATTACTGGGGCTTTTATTTGGTAGGATATTGTGTCTAGTTGGGGTATTGTGCCCATGCCACCTCCCATCTCCATTATTGATTAACTCCTTTGGAACTATTTTATATTGTACATACAGTTTAGAAAGTTTCTACATAGTAGATTTCTATATTGCTTTCCAAAAGGCCTTCAGTGTTAGTTATCTCTCCCCATGTTCTCTCTTTTACCCTGCTCTCTTGTTCCCCACCTATCCAATCCTTCCTATTCCATTCTTCAACTTTCTCACTCAGTAATGCTATTTTCTGTTACTCATTCCTTGAAAGGTCCCTCCTACCCAATGACCCTTACTAGTTACCTAACCTCTGTGGGTATTCCAAATGAAACATAACTATATAAAGTTTTAAGACTCAACTCCACATATGAGAAGAAACCTGCAATGCTTGTCCTTCCAGATTAACCATACTGGAAGGGTTACTGCCTCCATCATAATTATTTCCAGTTCTATCAAATTACTGTAAATTTTATTTTTCTTAACAACTGAATAATGCTCTACTATGTGTGTGTACCACACTTTCTTTTTTTAGTTTGTGTGTATGTGTATATTTAAATGAGAACAAAACAAAACTAATGAGAAACAGATGAATGGATATGTGGCTTGACAAAACCTTTCACAACAGAAGAGAACAAAAGCATTTTAGTTCCTACATTGCATATATGACATTTACCCCTATAACCTGCACCTGTCCCCCATCTCGGTTTCAAATTCCAAAGTGATTTCTCAGCTGACCTATCTTCTAGGATTATATCCTGCAGAAAGATATTTTTCTTCTAGATGCTCAGTGAAACAGGAGTTATGGAGACCATATATATGATTAGAAGTCCAAGCAAATCCACACATAGTATTCATACATACACATATGTTGGGGGTGGGGTGGAGATTACACCCTCACATTTCCCCAGAGTGCTCTTGAGTAGGAGCAGCAGGAAATATTAGTTAGAAGGATATAGAGGGGAGAGATAAAGATAGAAAATACAGGATAACCTTGAGAGGGCCTGGAACCTATTCCAGCAGGTCCCAAGGGTATTTATAGGAATGCCAAGGGGTGGAGCAAAAGTCCTCCCCGCTGCACAGCCAAGTGCAGACCACCTCAGACACCTGCACTCAGGCCCGTGGTCCAGTCTTCCTCTCTATGCAGACCTGCTGGGTAAAGCCAGGAGGAAACCTGAAAATGGGCTCCCACAGGTCCCCCTTTCTTACTATATAAATTTTCATTATCTATTCTTCAGTTGGTAGATACTTCTACTTCCTGACTATTGTGAGTAGAGGGGCAGTGACCATAGATGAGCAAGTATCTCTGTAGTAAGATACAGTCCTTTTATTACATGTTGAAGAGTGGTATAGCTACATGTTGTGGTAGACCTATTTTTAGCTTCTAGAGGAATCTCCACACTGATTTCCATAGTGGCTGGCCAGTGTGCATTCCCACCATCAGTGAGTAAATATTCTCTTTCTCTACAGCCTCTACGTCATCTACTCATCTACTTCATTTGGATTGTTGTTTTTGTTGTTGTTTTTACTCCTAGCCATTCTGACTATGGTAAGACATCAAAAAAATGATAATAATCCAATTAAAATATCAGTCATGAAACTAGGAGTGGGGTTTTTTTTGTTTGGTTTTTTGTTTTTAACTAGGAGTATCCTTAAAAGACCAAATACATGTGGCTGAAAAACACTTAAATGAGTTTCAACATCCATAGCCTCAGGGAAATGCAAATTAATACTTTGAGATTTCATATATTAGTTTTTTGCGAGTCTTATACCTGAGTACTCTATTTACATCCTTCTACCCCAGTGTCTTCCCACTCCAACTCATCCATGTCCTCCTCTAAATCTCAATTTCATGACTTCTTTTATAATTAGTAGTAGTTGTGCATGCGCACATGTGTAATCTAGAATAAAATGTGTATGTAAGAGAGGTTATAGTGTCTTTATTTAAACCTAAAGCTAATTTGACCAAAAAGGCTTCAACACAATATTAAAATTTCTGTTATATAATTTAATGTTAAATTATATAAATATTCACTTTCCTGTTAATTTTAAGAGAACCATATATTTATATATACAAACACATACATTCATATATATATATATATATATATATATATATATATATGGGTAAAAGTAATGAGAAAATGAAAGGAGTGGATTGTGGAACAAAGAATTGTACAGTGGGGGAAATAAAGCAAGGATTCCCTTTCCCCCTCACCCCCAAAAAAGAGAAAAGAAAAATGGGGTGTTGTAATTAACTGCTTAGTTTTATTTGCTTAGCTCTGTAGAGAAAATGGTTATAGAGTTGACTGTTTTGCCCCCCCCACCCCCAATTCAGAAACAAAAGAGGTGTCCTACTAGGCTAGATGTTCCCTGGTAATGGGAAGTTCCAGTGTCATCTACTCAGGAACAGAACAGAACCATCACTGTTTTACTCTTGGCTTTTCAGTTGTCATGACAATCCAGGAGGCAACCCCTCTTCCTGTTTTCCTAAGTGGACTTTGATGTGTGGCATTCTCAGAGGAACATTTGTACCTTCCACTTGGGTAATGAATCTGCCTTGTATTCATTCTCCTTTCTTTTTCCTTGAGTTTGTTTTTCCCCAGGGGTATTCTGTCTTCTTGTGTTCAGAAAGAGATTGTTTTTAGGTCAAACTGCTAAAAATAGTTGATATGAATTTAACTCAGACTTCTGAAGAACAATAGTCAAATACAAGATGTGGATTTAAAAAACACCAACAACAAAGATGGAGCCTCCCATGATGACACATGCTTTTAGACTTAGGAGGCAGGGCAGGAGAGCTATGAGTTTGAACATGCCTGGGCTCTACACTGAGATCTTGAAGCAGAACAAAATGTGTGTGTAAGAGAGGTTGTAGGTTGTACAGTGTCTTTATTTAAACCTAAAGCCTTCAAAACAATATTAAATTTGTAGTTATATATAATTTTAATTATGTATGATTTTTTTCCCTCTTGATAATTATAAGAGATCAGTATTACTTTCAAAGCTAATATGGGCTTCAGTGCCAGTTGAGCAAAAGTTTGCTTCCATTTAGTTATGCTTAAAATTTTAAAGAGGTTTGATGTGTGAAATAAGACTGACTTATTTTCTTTGCTAAGATTTTTATTGGCCATTTAGTTGAAATAATTCAAAGGTGGATTTCTTTTATAAGAATAATTAGATTTCAAATGTAATATGAAATAATAAAATACAGCAAAATGTACATATAAAGGTACAGGTAAAATTTCAGTAAAGCATTTTTTATGTGTATGCTCAAAGATACATAAACATATTTTTTCCTGAACAATTTGAAAGCAGTTCACAAATAACATCCCATTTTATTCCTGAACTCACAACTCCTAAGGAGAAAATCCTTCTGTATCATTAAGACAATTATCAATAATCTTCTAACTTACTAAAAATATCTAATTCATAAATTCAGGGTTTTTTTCTTAGTGTCTCCAGAATGAATCTTAGAATTTTGTGGTGATTTGAATTAGAATGGCCCCATAGGCTAATACATTTGAATACTGCTCTACAGTTGGTGGAACTATTTGGAAAGGACTAGGAGGTGTGGCTTTCTTAGAGGAAATGTGTCACTAGGAGTGGGTGGGACTTGGAGGTTTCAAAAGCCTATGTCATTCCCATTTAGCAAGCTCATGCTCTCTCTCTCTTGCTAGCTTGCTCTCTTGCTTTCTGCCTTATGGTTGTCTCATGTAAGCACTGTGCCTGCCTGCTGCTTTCATGCTCTTGGCCTTGATGGTCATGGACCAACACTCTGGAACCATGAATCCCAAATTGAATGCTTTCTTTTGTAGCTTGCTTTGGTTGTGGTGCTTTGTCATTGCAGTAGAACAATAACTAACACAAGGTTCTAAGTTTTTTTCCTAAAAGTTAGACCTTGGTAGTTATATCTCTATGTTCTTACATTGGTTTTTTTTTATAACGTTGAGTTTTTATAAAAATGTCAGTTTTTTTAGAAAACTTCACATAGTTTAATTTTGATTGTTGCTTAAAAGTGGCTAATTGCATTGTTCAAGTATTTTAGATATCTTCACTGATTTTCCTTTTTTGGTATCTTATCAATTACTGAGAAACGTAAGATTAATTTTCTCAAATTTCTTAAAATTACTTGACTGTTTTCTCTATTTTTGCTTATTATGTTTGTAATAGTTAGGCAAGACTTTCTCTGCTTATTTTACCACAGTGTAGCTGCAGATCTGTTTCTTTTGGTTATAGGCCATTTTTTTTTCCTGCTTCATTGTGTGTATGGTGGTTTGCTATTGTGCTTAAAAGACACTCGTATAAATATTTTCCTCAGAAGAGACATGCCTTTTTTTTTTCTCTGATACAGGAGCTAGGATGAAAGAAAAGAACACTTCATCCATCGGCAGTAGTAATTGGTCTGGAATGGAGCTAAATTACCTCTTTAGAAAGCGTCAGTTCACATTTGGTTTTGGATGTTCTGAGAGTGGGTGAATGAATGCTCTGTGTATGCAGAGGGACAGCTCTTGGAGAAGATGAGCTAAGATCTTGAGGTATTAGCCCAAGAGAGAACACAGAGATCCTCCTCTGCTTTTTCGTTCCATTCCCAGCCTCTCATGCTGCTGCTGCCCAAGAATCAGAAAGAGTATATGAGAAAGTATATCTGTAGTTTGGTTCTTTAAAGATTCCAACCTGTCCATGTGGTGACTGTCCCTTGAAAGCTCTGCCACTACAGGATCCCATGACTCTGGCAAGCCTGATTCTTCGTGCTCGGAAACGTTGCAGTGCACGCTTCCCCCTACCTGCGCTCCCTTAGTTAGGAAAGGAGGCTGATTTGTAGTTTCTTCATTCCTTTAAACCACATTGCATCCTTTGTCCTCCAAGCTTTTAAAAAAATACATCAGTTTTAGATTATATAGTTTCGTTTTGTTTTGTTGTTACAGAAGTTGGAAACTGTTGTGATTGTCTGTATTCTAATCTTTTTTTTTTTTTTTTTTTTTTTGGTTTTTTGAGACAGGGTTTCTCTGTGTAGCTTTGCGCCTTTCCTGGGACTCACTTGGTAGCCCAGGCTGGCCTCGAACTCACAGAGATCCGCCTGGCTCTGCCTCCCGAGTGCTGGGATTAAAGGCGTGCGCCACCATCGCCCGGCCTGTATTCTAATCTTAAACCAGTTTTGTTGCTTATATTCAGGATTCATGTATTTGTTTCTTCTTGGTTCTATTTATTCATGTTTACAATCTTGTTTATTTCTTGTAAACTGAAAGTTGGTTCCAGAGCAGTCATTCTTAACCTATGCGTCATGACCCTTTGCGGGGGTGGGGGGTGGGGGTGGGGTGGTGAACAACCTTTCGAAGGGATTGCCTAGGACCATTCAAAAACACAGATATTTACATTACAATTCCTAACAGTAGCAAAATTACAGTTATGAAGTAGCAACGAAAACAATTTTATGGTTCAGCGTCACCACAAACTGAGAAACTATATTAACGGGTCACAGCATTAGGAAGGCTGAGAACCATTGCTCTAGAGGATTGTTGCAACTCAAACATTTTTGCAAAAAGAAATCCTTTTGTTTTGTTTTCTTTTTTAAAACAGGGTTTTTCTATGCCCTGACTGGCCTGGAACTCAGAGAACCACCTGCCTCTGCTTCCGAGTGCTGGGATTAAAGGTGTACACCACCACCACTTAGCTGCAAAAAGAAATCTTAGTAGATGAAACTGCATCTGCATCTTATGAGTAGGCTCTTACCTTTCTGAGACATGCTATCACTTGGTTGTGGTGAAGCCTCTAGATTCTTCAAATAGGAACTTCGATTTTCTCTTTTTAGTTAGCTAGTAATATATGAGATGACATTTTGGCTTGTTGATCAATTTTGTCTTTAACAGCCTTTGAAATAAATTTACTTGTTTGTTTATTTATTTATTTTGGTTTTTTGGAGACAGGGTTTCTCTGTATAAGTCCTGGCTGTCCTGGAATTCACTTTGTAGACCAACCTGGCATTGAACTCACAAGGATCCACCTGCCTCTGCCTCCCAAGTACTGAGATTAAAGGTGTGTACAACCACTGCCCAGCACTTCTGTTTATTAAATAACACATTTGCAGTTGCAAAATTAAGATCTTTTTTCAGGTGTATCATTCTTTTAACACTTACTGTCATTGTTTTGTAATGAGCATTTTCTTTATAAATAGAACATAATTATGTGTTCTTCAAAACATCTATGTTTATTTATAGTTCTTTCTGTTGACCAATTTTTACATTATTAAGTTGTATGGCATAGACAATTACAATTTTGACAAGTGAGGTTTTGAAAATGTTTCTGTAATATCACTGTAGTGTGTAGCTGGAGTTTTCTCCAGTCCTGCCTGGCCCACAATCAGGACAAATCTCTCTCACCCACCAGTCCCACAGCCGCTCAGACCCAACCGAGTAAACTCACAGACACTTTTATATTGCTTACAAACTGTATGGCCGTGGCAGGCTTCTTGCTATCTAGTTCTTCTATCTTAAATTGACCCATTTCTATTAGTCTAAAAGTTGCCACATGGCTCTTGGCTTACCGGTACCTTACATCTCACTTGTCATGGCGGCAGCTGGCAGCGTCTCTCTGCCTCAGCCTTCCTGTTCCCACAATTCTCTTCTCTCCTTGTCCTGCCTATACTTCCTGCCTGGCTACTGGCCAATCAGTGTTTTATTTATTAACCAATCAGAGCAACACATTTAACATTTAGAACATTGCTGTGGATATCGCTCTATATAAATAAAGCACTGATTGGCCAGTGACCAGGCAGGAAGTATAGGTGGGACAAGGAGAGAGGAGAATTGAGGAAGGAGGAAGGAAAGAGAGACCTGCTGGAGCCACTGCCAAGACAAGGAAGATGTAAAGTACCGGTAAGCCACGAGCCACGTGGCAAAGTAAAGATTAATAGAAATGGGCTGAATATAAGAGTGAGAGCTAGACAATGATAGGCCTGAGCTAATGGCCAAGCAGTTTAAATAATGTAAGTGTCTATGTGTTTATTTTATAAATGGGCTCCGGGACTGATGGGACTTGGCGATGGGAGCTGGAGAAAAATTCTCCAGCTACAGAACATCCCACAGCAGTAGTGTCATGTTTTCACTAATTCTATCTTTTAGTCATTTTTTTTCCCTTTGTTATTGGCTTTTTTTCCTTATTGGGTAATCATGTAATTTCATCTAGCCAATGAGAATGAATCAAAAGCTTGCTTCTATATTCTCACATTGCTTTTGAGCAATTTATTTCTGTCCAGTACAAAATTAGTCTTTACTTTCTTTACTTTAGACCTACAATCTAATTTTTCAGAGTCCTGTTTTCTTTTAATGGAAGGTAGAATTTGAAAATAATGTAATACAGGCAGCTGGATGTCTTTTATGTCATGTCATTTTTGTGAAGAGAATTAGAAACACATGAGAGAGTAGGGCAGAGGGGGAGAGAGATTGAACATCCTTAATCCTAAATGCTCCAAAATCTTTTTTTTTTTTTTTTGAGCACTGATAACACCACAAATGGAAAATTCTCCACTTTCATGATCAAAATATTAAAAATACTCCACACACTGAAGGCAAGAAAGGGAATAATAGGTTTGAATAATTATGTAACCAGTGAGGAAATCGGCATGAAAGTGTTTAAAAAGCAAAAACAACAACAACAAAATGGAACTGTTGTATGACCAGCTACACCACTCTTCGGTGTGTACCTGAAGTCACATAACACAAAGTTTGTTATGTATCCACATTTGTTGCTGGACTATTCACAGCAGCTGAGAAATGGAACTTGTTGGCATGCCTACCTGTAGGTGAACGGATAAAGAAGATGTGTACATACACAAAGGAAAATGTGGTGTTTGCAGGAAAATGGACAGAACTGGAGAATCATTATGTTAAGTGAAATAAGCCAGACTCAGAAAGACAAATGGCAAATGATTACTCTCAGATGCACAACCTAGATTTAAAACTACAAGTAAGTGTGTGTGTGTGAGTGAGTGAGTGAGAGAGAGATGCAGCCAGAAAGAGGATAATGGAAAGGGAACACAGATTCTATTTCCGGGGCAGGTGGCATGAGGGAGGGCAAATTAGAGTAAAATACAATTGTGCATATGTAAGGAAATGCCACTGTAAAATGTAAAAAAAAAAAAAATTTTAAAGTACTATGTAAAATCACCATTTATATAGGCATGCTAGTTGGTGGTTTTGTCAGCTTAACACAAGTCAGTGTCATCTGGGAAGAGCGAACATCAATTGAGAAAATACCTCCATCAACTTAGCCTATAGGTAAGCCTATGGGGCATTTTCCTGATTAATTTGTGTAGGCCCAGCTCAAAGGGCAGTTCCACCCTGAGGCAGATGGTTCTGGGTTATGTAATAAGCTATGGAAAGCAAGCCAGTGAGCACCATGTCTCAATGGCCTCTGCTTCAGTTCTTGCCTCCAGATTCCTGCCTTTAGCTCCTTTCCTGACTTCCTTCATGATCAACTGTGATTAGGACATGTAAGCTTAAATAAACCCTTTCCTCTCCAAGTTGCTTTGGGTCTTGGTGTTTATCACAACAATGGGTAGTGAACTATGATACTAGTAGTTTGATTCTATGTCCATGTAGCAGAATTATAATAAGTTTACACCTGTGACTTGTGTGCACCTCAGGCACGGATTCTTGGTCAGATTTACACTGCCAGGCAGATTTCTTCCTGGGGAACAGGTCTTAAATCCTTTAATCAGGAAATAGTTGGTTACTCCCATAACATTTGTGCTACTATTGTACCCATCGGCATATCTTGCCATGACACTTGTTATTGTAGTTCACAGTGTTGATGACTTTCACCCTCATCCCCCAGCAGCCTATATAGCAACTTCTAATGCTATGAAAGTTAGCTAGAATGGAGGAATCTTCTCAGTCATTTGTAGCTTGATTTACCTGTCTTGTCACCAAAGTCTGTGGTGTCTTTAGCAGTAAGATCTTACCTTCAAATTCTGGTGGGCAGTCAAGGGCAAGGACAATAGCCTCTGTTGTTTATGGGGTCTCTGGGACACCACTGCTCAACATTTCCAGTGGGTATCCCACACATATCACTGGGCTTTTTATTTGGTGCTCTGGCTTCTGCAAGGAATCCACTGTAGAGGGTAACTCCATTAATCTCTTACATGAAAATATGTATTTGATCCTTATAAAATAGTAGATTTTCATATGGCTTTTTCAAACATCCCTCATGTTAGTTATTCCCCCACTCCCTCCTCAGCTCTCCCCTCTAATCCTCCCTTCCTGTCACTCTCCTCACTGAAACTTCTCTTTCCATTCTTTTCCCCCACTCATATCACCCATGTTCTGTTCTTCCCGTAAGAACTTTCTTTCCCATCCCCAGCATCGGTCCCTTTCTAGTTTTCTGGATTCTATAGGTACTCAAAGTTAAACACACAGACCTAAAAATTTGATGCTAATATCAACATATAAATGAGAACATAGAACATTGTCTCTCTGGGTCTGGGTTACTGTACTTACTGAAATGTTTTTTCAACTCCATCTATTTACCTGAAGATTTCATCATTTCATTCTTTTTACAGATAATAAAATTTTGTTGTGTATACTTATCACAGTTTTCAATCATTAGTTGTCGGACATCTAGATGTTTCCACATCCTAGCTGTTGTGAATAGAGCAGCAAATAACATGTGGTAGGAAATACAGTCCTTTCATATGGTAATAGATGTCTTAATTTTTTAAGGAGCTAGCACCCTAATTTCCATAGTGTCTGTACTAATTTGCCCTCCAATATCTATTCTTAACTGTAGGTGATAGTGTGTTATATATTGCTTCTTACCTTCTTTTACTTAATTGTGGAGATCGTGCCATTTGGTATTATGTTAGATGTTTCCAGAGAAGTAGAAGCAGTGTGTGTGTGTGTGTGTGTGTGTGTGTGTGTGTGTGTGTGTGTACATGACACATTTATGTACTTCTGTATGGATATATAGTGATAGAGTGGTACTAAAAAACTGACTCATATAATCATGAAGTCTGATCGATCCTAAGATCTTCGTTTTAGATGAATAAAACAGATTTCCCTTGGTCTCATCCAGCCAGTTCAAAGTCTGAACACAATAATTCTCTTAAATAACTAGAAAATTTCTCCTGCCCATCTTCAGAGAACTCCATCTTTTTCCCGCCTTCTGGATCAGATTAAACTGATTTTTTCTGGGTTTTGAGATGACTGGCTTTTTGACTAGGACTACATAATCAGTGTTCCATACCTTGTACCCCTCTTATATCTTAAAGTAGAACTATAAGTCTATTGTACAGAGTATCAGTATATTGAAATGTCACACAATACTTTATAAATGTTCTTCCTTACTGTGCCAATCAAATACATTTAGAAAAAGTTTCTGAAGTTGCCAACTATAGGGATTCCTATTCATTATTCATTCGTGTTTTCTTCTAATACTTTTATAACTTCATTTTGTGTATTTATGTATTTTACCTGTTTGGCGTTTATCAGGTATTTGTTCTGAAGTATCACTCTCCTTTTTCTCCCTAAAATAACTTTCCCCCATATGATTTGTCCATTTCCCCAACACCACTTATGTAAAAAACTATATCACAGTATCATAGCTTGATACTTACATATTTTACTGTTTACCTCATAGTTGATTTTGTTTTATAATTTCTTTCACTAGTTATGTATATTGTTGGCCTATAACTGTCAGTATTTTAATCATAGACTTACATAATACCGTTCTATGTCATCTATCCTACCCACCCTTGTACTTTTTCAAAATTGCTTGGTTCTTGTTTTTTTTTTTTTTTCCTTTTCTACCTTAGAATAAGCTGGTTTACTTATTTTTTTAATTGCTTGATATGAAATTATAAATTGGCAAAAACTGATGCCTTCGCAATATTGAATCATCTTGCCCATGAAAAATGTATTTCATTTTTTTTTCCCTTTTTTGTCAGTATTTCAAGGTTTTCTCTATGGCGGTTGTGCATATCTCTTGTTTTATTCCTAGGCACCTTAACATTTTGTTGTTGTTATAAATATGAGTTTCTTTTTCATTACATATTCTAACAGGCTAGTGTATGTATTTCTTTAACATGTTTATGGATACTTCTCATTTACTTCACCATTTTACAGAATTTTATTACTGTTTGTGTTAGTTCATGATTGAGTCTCTTGGGTTGTCTAGATATTCGCAGTATCATCTGAATACATTAAGTTTTATTTCTTCCTTTCCAGTTCATTTGACCCGGCTGCTTGTTTTTACACACTGAGCCATCTTGTCAGCTCTAGTGTCTGTTTCTTGAGTGTGAATGCAATGTGAACAACTGTGCCAGGCTCCTTGACTCCTAATTATGATGAACTGTGACACAGAATAAACCCTTTCTTCCTGAAGTTGCTTTTGTCAAGAGTATTTTATCACAGCAACAGGAAAAGAGATGGAGACAAGAAACAAGGCTCACTTCTCTCAGGCTTCAGATTATTATTCAGTTCCTGTTATGTAAGATTTCTCTAACGTATTCTCTGCTTACCTCACCCACAGTTTTTACTTTATTTGTATTTATGGGAAGGGGAGATCAGAAGATAACTGTTGGGAGACTATTCCATGCACCCAAAGATCCCAAGAGCAGGCTTGGGCTGTATGTAATTTTAACATTTGTTGAAGATGCTGTCTTCTCTCCAGTATATGGTTTGAGGCCCCTTTTCTCAACTACCAGATGGCTATAGTTATGGGTACTCTGTTTGGGTTTTCTATTTCATTCCATTTGGGCCTTTATTCCATGTTGGTTTTATGCCAGCATAGTGTTTTTTATTACTGTGATTCTGCAATATATTTTAAGATCTTGGATAATGATCCCTCCAATATTATTTTTTCTGCTCACGGTTGCTTTGGTTATCCAGAGTCTTTTCTGGTTCTATATGGAATATTGTGGTTAGTTTTATTGGGGTTGCGTTGAAGCTGTAAATTGCTTTTGATAGGATGGCCATTTTCACAGTATTATTTCTACCAAAATACTGAACACTAGGTATCTTTTCAAAGTAGATCTTTCCACTTCAAATGATGTAATTAAGAAAAATCCCTTACAAGTGTGTCTACCCACTTGGATTTTAGTTGATTCCTGATGTAGTCAATTTGACAACCAAGAATAGCCATCACACTTGTGAGGTCTACATCTACCATATTGTCTACAAATAGGGATACTTGGCTTCTTTTTTCCCCCATTAGTATTCCTTTAATTTCCATCTCTAGCTATATTGCTCTGGCTGGTGCTCCCAGCATTATTTGAGAAGGGGAGGGGGTACTTTACTGTCCTGGCTGTGGGTTTGTCATGTAGAACCTTTATTGTTGAGTTCTGTTCCTTCCAGTCCTTGTCAAAAGCTATCTGCATCTATTGAGATGATCCTGGGTTTTTGTCTTTAAGCTAATTTATATCGTTTATTAATTATTGATATGTACTTACTATATTTAGTAATTTATATAATTAAATATGTTGAACCATCCTGCATTTTCTTGATAAAGCCAACTTGACTTTGAATGATCTTTGCTTTTCATTTAACATTTATTTTCATACAGTATATTTTGATCATATTATTTCTCCTCACTCAATTCCTCTTACCTCCCTACCCCCTCCAAAAAAAAAAAAAAAAAAAAAACAAGCAAAAAAATGAAAACAACCAGAAAACCAGTAAGACCAAAAAATAACAACAAAGTGAAAAAGCACACAAACGACAGACATAGAGCCCCTCTTGAACTGGACAGCTCCTCCTGGGCATGTTTCTATACTCATTGAAGAGGATTTGATTCAGAGTGCTTGCATCTGTGCTCATCAGGTGTACTGGCTGGCCATCTGTTTGCTTTAGTTTCATAGCTGTTGTGTTTTGACCTGGTTTGGATAGTCTAGTAATACTGGCTTCATAGAACAAGTTTAGGAGTCTTCCTCCTACTTCTACTCCTTTGAATAACTTAGGATTTACTGGTTGTAGTTCTTTGTAAGTCTCGTAGAATTCTGTTGTGAATCCATATGGGCCTGGGCTTTTCTTTGTCAGAAGGCTTTCTATTGCTTTTGGAATCTCCTGCTTTGTTACGGAGCTGTTTAGACTGTTGATCTCTTCGTGGTTTAAATTTGGTAACTTGGAAATTTATTCGTTTCTTTCAGATTTTCCAACTTAATGGAGTACAGATTTTTGCAAATATTCCCTTGTAACATGCTGAATTTCTCTGGGGCTATTGTAATGTTCCCTGTTCATTTCTTTTTCTTTTGGGCCAAGTGTCTGTCTTGTTTATCTTTTCAAAGAATCAGCTCTTAAATGCATTGATTCTTCTATTGTTTGTTTATACTTCATTAATTTTTATTTTTATTTTTCTTATTGCTTATTGTCTACAAGGTTTGAGCTTGTTTTCTTCTTGTTTTTTTTCAAATTTTTGAATTGCACTATTAAGTCATTTATTTGTGCTTTTTCTAATTATTTAATGTGTAGGCACTTAGGGCTATAAATATTTCTCTTGGAGCTGCTTTTAATGTGCCCCATAGCTTTTGTTGTTTTGCATTTTGTTTTAGTTCTGGGATATTGATTTCTATCTTGATTTTTTTTTCCCTTTGATCCATTCATCATTCACTAGTGAGTTGTTTAATCTCCATAAATTTGTACACTTAATTAGAGTTTTGTTCACTGTCAATTTTAAATTCTATTGCATAATGGCCTGAGAGGATGCATGGAATTATCTGTATTTTTAGGTTGGTTTTGGGTCCCAGCATGCGGTCTGTTTTAGAGAAGCTTTCATGTGCTTCTGAGTAGAATGTATGTTCTTTGGTGTTTGGTTGGAATATTCTGTAGTTGTCTTTTAGGTCCTTTTGATAAAATATCTTTAATTCTGAGGTTTCTTGTTTTTGTTTGTTTGTTTGTTTTGTCTAGATATTCTATCTATTGGAGAAAGGTGTTGAAATCACCTACTACTATTGGAGTTTGTGCTAATTTGTGTCTTTACTTCCATTTGTATGCTTTTTTGTGAAACTGAGTACACCAGAATTTGGTGCATTTATCTTTAGTATTATACTATATTCTTGATTAATTGGTATCTTGGTTGTAATGATGTACCTTTCTTGTCCCTTCTAAATCATTTTAATTTGAAGTATATTTTGCTACATGGCTGTGCCTGCTTGCTTCCTGATCCCATTTGCCTGAAATACTTTTTTCCATCCTTTCATTTTAGGATGGTGCCTATTTTACA
This sequence comes from Peromyscus eremicus, assembly GCF_949786415.1. Classification (NCBI taxonomy): domain Eukaryota; kingdom Metazoa; phylum Chordata; class Mammalia; order Rodentia; family Cricetidae; genus Peromyscus; species Peromyscus eremicus. The sequence continues at coordinate 26,485,634 of NC_081418.1, read as the reverse complement.
AGCTGTGTTTCTTGTAGAAAATAGAAAGATGGATTTTGTTTCTTACTCCATTCAGCCAGCCTATATCTTGATTGGAGACTTGAAATGATTGATGTTTAGAGTTATTATTGAAAAGTTTGTGTAGATTGCAATCATTTTGCTGTTTGTAGGTTTGTGTTCTTAGTTGTGCTTTGTAATTCTTTAATTATAGCTTTACTTGTTTTCTTTCTAGAGTCTCTTGGCTATGTGTAGTCTCTCTTCCATTAGAAGTGCTGCTTCCAGTATTCTACTTAGAAATTTTATTATTGTAGTTGGTTATGAATTTTTTAAGACTGTTTGGATCAGTGAAAGTATTCCTTTTCTTTCAGCTGTGGCAAATAGTTTTGCTGTTTATAGTCGTCTAGGTTGACATCCATGGTCTTTTAGAACTTGGAGTACATTGCTCCAGAAGGCTTTCAGAGTTCCCATTGAGAAATCAACTGTTACTTTGATGGTTTTTTCCTTTATATGTCACTTTTTTGGTCTTGGAACTTTCAATGTTTTTCTTTGTTTTGTTTCAGCTGTGGTATGCTATGGAGTGTTTCTTTTTTAATCTTGTCCATTTGTTGCTCTCTGCACTTTTTGTGTCTGGATGGGTATGTCTTTCCTTAGTTTGGGGAACTTTTCTTCTATGGTCCTGTTGAGGACCTGGTCTATATAACCCACGATGCTTTCCCTCATAGTGTTTACCATTTCTTGCATGTTCTTTTCCTCTGCTTTTTAATTTTTTAAAAATATTCTTTGCTTATTTGATCTAGATCCTCTATCTGGTATTCTGTCTTCTACTTAATTCTTGATACCAAGTTTTTCAATTCTGTCTTCATTTCAGTTTGTGTTCTATCTCTTTATTGAATTCTGTCTTCAAATCCTGAATTCTCTTCATCATTTAGCAGTGTATTTGTCTTTTCGTAGACATCACTCAGGTGTTTATTGTGAGCCTCTTGGAGTTCAGTGAGGTTTTTGTTCATTCATTCTTCCTTGAATTACATGAATTCTTTGATAAAATATATAAGTTCTTCTAAATTCTGTCATGGGGTTTATCTAGGTAGTCCTCAGAACTATAGAACTGGTGAGTTTGATGTAAGACATACTGTCTTGGCTATTAGTGTTGTTTTTGTTTTTGTGAGTTGACCTAGGCATGTGAACTCTCCTTGGTTTGTGTCTGTTGTGAGAATTGGGCCTGCCTTAGATTGGGTGACTGCAGGAGCTGTGTGACTAGAACTACGCCAGGTAGACCTGATGATGAGCTGTTTAATTGGACCAGGCAAAGTTGACTCCTGACCACAGATCAGGAGCTGCAGCAGTGGGTCTAGAGATTGCAGTGGGTAACAAGAAGGTTGGGATAGCTAAAGACATCCCACCAGTCAAAGATGGCGCATGAACAAAGCAGATTGAAACTAGGGCTGTGGGTGTGGAGTGACAACAGGTAGCGTAAATGATGGGATAAGGAATAAAGGACTTAGCTAGGCAGCAAAGGTGGCACTTGAACAGAAGGGGTCAGGGCTCACAGGTTGCAAGTCTGGAGCTAGGCTTGTGTACAGATGGCAAAGGGAGAAGCAACTTACCTAGCAAGAATGGCTGACGAACCAACCTATTCAACATTTTTATAATAATGCTTTTTGAAATTATAATGTAGTTGTATTAGTCAGGGTTCTCGAGAGGAACAGAATTGATAGAATGAATCTGTCTGTTTAATCTGTTAATAAATTAGTAAAAGGGATTTATTAGCGTGGCTTGTCTAGTTAGTCCAACAATAGCAGTCCTACCAACAGAAAGTCCAAAAATCCAGTAGTCATTCAGTCCTCAGGGCTGGGTATCTCAGCTAGTCTTTGATGTATGTCAGGATCCTGAAGAAGCAGGCTCTGATACCAATGAAGGACTTAGCCAGGGAGCCCAAGGGCAAGCTGGAAAGAACCAGTGCTTCTTTCTTCCCTGTCCTTCCTACCGGCTGCCAGCAGAGGGCGAGGCCCAGATTTAAGGTGGTTCTTCAACCTCAGAAGATCGGGATTTAGGGTGGGCCTTCTGACCTCAATGATCCAATCAAGAAACATCTCTCACAGGTATATCCAGCCACTTGTCCAGATATAGTCAAGTTAACAACCAAGAATAGCCATCACTGTAATATTTGACCTTTTAAAATAGGACCCTTCTGTTTGAAAGTTTCCCACCTTGAATAATGAAGAGTGTTTTGTTGTTGTTGTTGTTGTTAATTTATTTTACTTCATCACACCTAATGTTTTTAAACCCAACTTTGTTTTCATCTTTAGTATATGCAGAGAGTATTTCCAGAATGGTGGGAAGAGAAAAGCACTTGAGAAAGATGAAAAAAGAGCTGTACTCGCCACTAAGACCACTCCAGCCTTAAACGTGCACGAGTCATCAAAACTTGAAGGTCGTTTAACAAACCTCAGCTTTACAAGCCCTGAATTTATTACTGAGTAAGTATACTTATCTGTTTCAGTCAACTTTTCCCCAGGTAGCTGTGTTAATGTGAATAGTGGGAAAAAATGGTTTACACCTTGTAAAACAGTGTAATGGTCAATACTTAGAGGCAGGATGTTTATTTTCTCCTCTGATATATGTAAGTTTGAGACATAAATATTCATAATATTGTTAAGCTTAAAACTCATACAATTTCAAGAAATACATGAAAACTTAGTGTTCCTATAGCATATGTTGTCCTTAAAAATGAAAAAAGTATGGTTTATTAAATGTTATGAAAATTATATGTTGTGACAATTAAATGTTATTGTGAAAAATCAAAGCAATGAAAGCCAATTAAACTGTTTAAAGTATTTAGCCACTAAGGAATTACAAGTAAAAAAAATATCAATACTGACCACCTATCATCATGTTATTGTTGAATTGAAAGTATGCCTGCTGGTGGGGTGTGTGTATGTGTGTGTAGGTATGAACTTTGCGAGTTCATGAGTATTATAGTCTAGTTAATTAAAATTATGTATGTGTCTTAGTTTCAGAATAAATTTTCTGTCATATAATATTTTATTAATTGTTTGAGAATTGTAGAAACATTCTTGACAAATGCTGAAAACTGATAACAGCAAAATTAAATTCTTAAATAATTTCAGAACTGTTGATAGCATTATTTGGTTCCTCTGACCTTATACTGTATTCACAGTATTACCTAGTTATGAGTAATTTCATTTAAATAAAATCAGCACATCATTGATTAGTTCACTAGGAAAGAGTAAGTCATCTTTACCTTAAGTTTATTGCAAAGCTTATAATGACTTATCCAACATCTTGTACCTTAGATCTCATGAAATAGCTAAAGTATTTTTAAGTTGTTGTCAAAGGCTGTAGCTTAGTGGTAGAGCACTTGGCTAGTGTCCTAGGTTCAATCCCCAATACTGGCAAATAAATAAAATGTTGGTAAGAATAATCACTCATCTAGCTACATCAAAACAGGTAGCCGTGGAAAGCACTCGCTCTGCATTTTCTGTATGGTTCTTCAGCTGTAGTCTCTGAGATTCCCTTGTACACTTCTGTCATATTTCTCAATGATTCTTTAAACATAGTGTCTTTTAATTCTTTAAATGCATTTTAAATTTTTGTTTTTGAGATGAGATCTCTTTTTTTTTTTTTTTTTTTTCCAGAGCTGAGGCCCGAACCCAGGGCCTTGTGCTTGTTAGGCAAGCACTCTACCACTGAGCTAAATCCCCAACCCCGAGATGAGATCTCTTTATGTTGCTCGCTCAGGTGGCCTTGAATTTCTGGGCTCAAACAATCCTTGCCTCATCCTTTCATGTAGCTGAGGCTACAAATGTATACTTCATACCCATTTGGCTCTTTTACAGTCATTGCCTTGAAATTTTTTTCTGCAAAATCTCAAATTTTCACTCACTCAGAGTAAGCTTCTATTTACTGTTTTTTGCTGAGTGTGGACCACACTTTTTTATTTTTCTTTGCATATTTTCAGTGTTCTGTTGGCAGTTGAACGTTGCTCATAATGTAGTACAACACTTGTCATTTGGGTTTTCTCCTAAGAAGGAAGTCAAGGAATAGGGTTGTGTGTTCTCTCTCTCTCTCTCTCTCTCTCTCTCTCCCTCCCTCCCTCCTTCCCTCCCTCCCTCCCTCCCCTCCTTCCCTCCCCCTCTTTCCTTTGTCCTTCCTTCCCACACTCCCTTCCTCCCTCCTTCCTTTGTCTCTTTTTCTTTTCTCCTAGATGTAATTGATCTTCAAGGTTTGTGGTTTGTACATGCTGATGTCTGTGTTGCCTCTCTTTTAGTTGATTATTTTAAGCTGGTTTTCTAGGGTTTATACTTGTACCTCATTGTTGAATGACTAAACACTGATAGATGAGAAGTTGTGCTCAGATGCTCTGGGCCAGGATATGTGTTGATTGAGGAGGTAGTTAAACAGTGTGCAGACCAGCCTCACCCTTCATGTTCTGCCATTCCCTCGTGAAGGTCCTCTACATGGCCTTCTTGGCCATAGTCTTGTGGGGGGCTTATTTAGTTCCTCTGTGTATTTCTTTTTTCAGGATCTTGCTGCTAAATTTCTGATTTATCTTCTAGTCTGAAACTCAGCCTGACCAAGACTGGTATAGCAACCTGAGACTAGCATACCTGCAGACTGTCCCCGTTTGATCCAACCCAGTTTACTTTGTTTACTGAGAATACTCTGTAAAATCTTCACCCACAGTCCAAACCAGTTCAGCCCCCTCTAGCAGTGAAGGTGCTACAGTTTCACAGCCCGATTTGTCCTGGAAGAATCTGAGGTTTTCTTTTGATACAGCAGGTACGGCAGAAACAAGAACAGCTCCAGGAAGCATAGCACAGATCCTCAGTGCTCTTAACCTACATTCAGCTTCTTTTCATGACAGATACTCTTCACCCTACTTGGCTCTCCTTTAGGTCCCTTAGGATGTTGATTTTTCGTGGCTTTGTCCAACCTTACAGTCATCTCTTGAAGACTAGTTTGTTGACATGTTGAGTGACTTGTCTCAGTGCTGTGATAATTACCTGGCGAGTAACGGAAGGAAGGATTTCTGTTGGCTACAGTTCAAGGGACAGCCAGTCCGCTTGATTAGGGAAGGCGTGGCAACAGGGCTTGAGGCAGTTGCTCTGCTGCAGTCCCATCAGGCGGCAGAGAAGGATGAATGCTTTCTCTTTCCATTGAGTCCACAACTCAGCTCAGTGCTAGGGTACCCACAATTAAGATGGGTCTTCTTGCCTCAGGTAATCTAATGTAGATAATCCCTCACAGCCAGCCCAGAGGCTAACCTGATCTCTGATCTCAACAATCCCCTTTAGACAGGTGCACAGGCTTGTTCCTTGGAGATTCTAGACCCTGCCATGTTGACAGTTAATATTAACCATTAACCATCACAGGCAGCCTTTGGCATGGTCAGCTAGGATTTACTTGTAAAGGGGAAAATATAGTTTCTAGTATTTAAAGTATTTAAATATGGTTCTTAAAGCCAGAATTTACGTTATATAACATTAAGCATTTAGAGTGACTTTGCCTAAGATGACTCTGTCTAGGTATTTTTCCATTCAAACACCGTAGGAACTAGGACCCCAACATTCAATTATATGAGCTTATGGGCCCCATCCTTATTCAAACCACCACACCAGTATTGTTTAACTCTTGTTATACATTATTGCAGTACTTATATCTTATTAGAAATCACTATTAGGTATTTTCCTGACTGCCAATAAAATGAAGATGTGAAAGTGTTGTATGTGAAGATTATAAATAAAAAGGAAATGTTCCCTCGACCCTAGTTACATTTTAAGTGCACTTCTCAGGCTTTCTGCAGGGCATTCATGAGTTTTTACACAGTAAACACTATGTCCATATAGAATTTTGGAAACTCTTTCTGTTCCAATAAAACACTCACTTTTGCATAGTATTCTTCATAAAAATTTCGCTATTGTGTGCCTCAGTATAATGTTCCAAATCTCTTAGATACTAAGACAAACGCATGTCCTATAAGATTATCTACTAACTAAATAGAGTATATGTGAGAGAAGACAGGGTCGGATTGTCTACATATGATCATTGTAGATGGGTCTAGGTTCTTGCCCATGATTGTTGAATTGATTTCAGTAAGTGCCCATTTGCCCAAACTTACCAGCATCGAGTGTTTTCATGGTTTCGATTTGTTGTTTCTCTATCAACACTGGAATAAACTGTCAATTCCTTGTGTTGATATATAAAAGTAAGAATACAAATGTGTGTACTTGAACTTGAATGTAAAAGTTTTTGTTTAGTTTGCTGAATGCTAATTAGTTAAGTTTGTAAATACCAATCAGGAGCATTAGCAAAATTAGCAACATAGTAATTCTGATTTAAAACAATGTATGTTATAAAGCTTAAAGCCAATTCTGCCAAAACAATACTTAAATGGAAATTTGTAACACTATCTTCCACAATTTGTCTTGGTTAAAAATACATGTTGAAGATTTTATATGTTAGCATAATGCAAATAATTGTACTTATTTAATGTGTTCACAACAGTTGGGAAGACAGGCTTTTTTTCTTTATTTTAGTAGTGCCTTAGTTGATAACCTTGGTGAGATAGCTTAACATGCCAAGTCTGCTGTAAACAAATAGACAAAACATTGAACGGCTTTCTACTGCTGTCTTTACACATACAGATTAATAGAGCGTTCTTAGTCAGCTTTCTGTTGTTGTGATTTAAAAAAAAAAAAAATGACCAAAAGCAACTTGGAGAGAAAAGGGTTTACTTAGTTTATACTTCCATGTAACAGTCCATCACTGAGTGACGTCATGGCAGGAAGCTGGAGGTTGGAACTGATTCAGAGGCTGTGAGGGAATGGTGCTTACTGACTTGCTCCTCGTGGCTTGCTCAGCCTGCTTTCTTATAACATCCAAGACCACCTGTTCAGAAGTGGAACTGCCCCTAGAGAGCTGAACCTGCCCACATAAATCATTAATCACCAAAATGCCCTTCTCCTCCAGCCCCATGCTTTCCCACAGACAAATTTGATGGAGGGATTTTTCTCAATTGAGATTCTTCCAAAATGACTCTAGCTTGTGTTGACAAACAGAACTTCACACCCATCATCAGAGAAGCTTCTTATTAAAGTGGGTGGTGGTTGACACACAGATTCTCAGCTTAGCAAAGTACAGATAATAAGTGCCTGTAGTGCTGAGCCCCAAGTGAAACTTCTATTAGATCACCCCTACCCACAAGGCTTAGGGAACACCACAGAAGATAGAGCAGGAAGAGTGTAAGAACCAGAGGTCAAGGACTGTTGTAAATGTTTTCTGAATGTGACAGGATTAATATACTCATAAACTCATGGCATCTGTGGCTGCCTGTACAAGATCAGCACAAGATCAAGCTAGGCAGCATTCCAGCATGAGTGGGAAGAAAGACTCACAAGGGCCGGGCGGTGGTGGCACACGCCTTTAATCCCAGCACTTGGGAGGCAGAGCCAGGTGGATCTCTGTGAGTTCAAGGCCAGCCTGGTCTACAGAGTGAGATCCAAGACAGGCTCCAAAACTACACAGAGAAACCCTGTCTCGAAAAACCAAAAAAAAAAAAAAGACTCACAAGGGCCCTGAGATCTATTGATAGTTGATGGCTGCAGCTGGAAGAAGGGTCAGGGGCATGACCTGTATTAGTTATCCATGTCCCAGTACATGGCCCTATGTCTGTGCACATACTGGCAATGGTAACGGAACTCAATGGGCTATAAATTTCCTGTGTTTGTTTGGTTATTTGTTGGGTTTTTTGAGACAGGGTTTCTCTGTGTAACAGCCCTGGCTGTCCTGAAACTCAGTTTGTAGGCCAGACTGGTCATTCACAGAGATCCGCCTGCCTCTGCCTCCCTAGTGCTAGAATTAAAGGCATGTACCACCACCACCCAGCAGTGGGCCATAAATTAAAAGAGAAGAGCATATGAAGTTGGGAGCCAAATATGAGGATCTGAGAAAAGGTGGAAGAAGAGAGATGATCAAAATACATTGCATGAATGTATAAAAACCAAAGAATAGATAAACTGAAGAGCATATAGTATTAAGTCTTTTAATTTTATCTATTCTTTGATTTCCATACATTCATGCAATGTACTTTGATCATATCCTTTTACTCTTCAGGCTACCCTTTAAAAATGGGAAGAAATAGGTAAAATCCCAAAGCTCTGACCTTTCAAAGTGTTGGTTGTTGAGAATGAATGTAGTAATGATGATACAGATTCAAATGTCATTTGGGTAACAACTCAGTTGGGAAATCATCATGAGACCATAACCATGATCAGACTTATGTAATATACTGTATTTAGAGGAAATTCATGACTACAAAGTATTTTCTATTGAAGTAAGTACTGTTTGGAGGAACATGTGAAATAAATATGCCTTCTTAGTAAGAGTTTTAAATCATTTAAACATTTGTTATTCTTAGGTTATAATTTTTTTAATATAATTTTTTTGTTGTTGTTGTTGTTTTTAGAGACAGGGTTTCTCTGTGTTTTGGTGCCTGTCCTGGAGTTCGCTTTGTAGACCAGGCTGGCCTCGAACTCACAGAGATCCGCCTCCCGAGTGCTTGGATTAAAGATGTGCACTCCTACCACCCCACTAATATAATTCTATGAACTATGTCCCCAGCATCATTTAGATTTACTACCTAAAACAAATTATTATTACTTTGGTAACTGGAATTTAATTTAGTTTGATCTAATGTAAACATAAAGCTAGTGAGACTTTATGCAAAACTATAGAAAGATAATTTAAGGAATGGAGTCTTCAGTGTTTTCTTTTGAAGTAACAAATTGCTATTTTTGCCAGTAAGATACAAACTAATTGACTGTTCTTGGATCTAACAACTAAGAGGTCATTGACCTTTAAGGGTGACAACTACATTTTAGTAATTTGAAGTTCAATTGAGAAGTTCTAGTAGGCTAATGGCAATCTTCATGTGTGATGGTAAGTGGAAAGGTTAAGAGAAAAATACCTGGAAATGCAGATTGGGAGTTCTGCCCAGCTGACTACAGCACATATTAATTGTGTACCTCTGTGTAGTGACCTGATTTTTCAATATCCTGAGCCATCTTAATAAATATTTTAATGTTATCATAATCACATTAACAAAATTGTAAGGCAGAGAGTAGCCCTCAGGCTCCTGCCCAGATGTATGTGTGGGCTACAGAATTGGCATAAAAGAGTAAGATACAGCATTATAGTTTTAAGCAACACCTTCTTATTTCCTCATGAGGATCACTTTCCTTTGTAAATTTTTTATTAAATTTCATACATGTGTATGATAAATTCGTATTGCTTTCACCCCACTCTTTCTTCTCCCTCCTTCCCATTTGTTCTGTCCCTTACTAACATTCATGTCTCTTCTGTCTTTTTGTTTTCTTTGTGTCCCTCTGGGGCTGACCAGGGTCATCTGTGTGGACTTGAGGTTGGAGCTATGTTTTGGATCCTGATGGGTTCACACTGCATGCATGACTAAATTTAATCTATTCAGAACTACTCACTAGTCGTCAGGGAAGGATAATTAAAACTACTTTGAGGTTCTGCCTCATCCCAGACAGAATAACTATCATCAAGTAATCTGCCCAGTGTTAGAGAGGACATGGGAAAAGAAGAATCCTCATTCACTGCTGGTGGGTGTACAGATTAATTCAGCCATTATGGAAATTCCTCAAAAAATTTTTATTTAAAAACTGCCACATAACCCAGCTCTTCTACTCTTAGACATATACCCATAGTATTCCATATCCTACCACAAAGGTGTTTGCTATGTGTCTATTGCTCCTCTATTTACTATAGCAAGGAAATAGAACAATCTAGATGTCCCTCAATAGAAGAATCAATAATGAAAATGTCTGCAATCGAGATGGAATACTGTTCAGCTATAAAGAAAAATGAAAGCATGAGATTTGCAGGAATAAGGTGGACTAAGAATGTATATTAAGCTAGGTCAGCCAAATTCAAAGGAAGTGTCCACATTTTCCCTCATGTGATCACAGCATATATGTAGGTGTGATGGGACATTTAGAAAAGAAACCGAGAAAGGGTGCTAGTAGACAATGAGGGGGGAGGAGGTCCCAGCAAAAGGACAAGAGTTGTGAGAGAGGATACAAAGTATAGAACTAATCGTTTTTCCAGTCTCCACTGTGTTAGAGGTATGTGTGTGTGTGTGTGTCTGTGTTTGTGTTCTGGACACATAAAAGTGTAATTGATAGTGAAAACATAGAACCCCTAAGGAAAGTTATGTCTTCAATTCACTGAGAGGCACAGTTGGGAGTGGGAAAGTGTTTGAGAGACTCCCTTAATCGAGCTGTATGATGTTACTTGCAAAGTTGTTCTGGTAAAGTGACCAAATAAATATTTTTCTTGAAGGTTCTGTTTCTCTTTTCTTTCCCTTACAGAGGAGACTTTCTGGCTCATAATTTAGAAAACCTTTTAATTAACTGATTATACCCAAGAATGAATTTTCACTAGGGAATGCCATCTTTCTGTTAAAATAACATAGTATTGTCAGTATTGAACCTCAATAAACACTCACTAGTTTTATATAGACTGCTTCAGAACATACTTATGTCTTATTTTGTTTTGTTCTTAAATCATTTGTATTTTGATAAATACAGCTCATTTTCATCAAAGGGAGATTAAAGTCAGTGAGGAATTTCCATAAAATTCATGCCAGTTGACTTTAACTTTCAGTTATGGGCACATTGAATGTGATGCTGAGAGCTCAGTAGTTCTCTGCTTTGAGTAGTACTCATAAATTTTACTTATCTTTGGCATTATTCTAATTTGAGACCTTGCAAAAAAGTTTAAGTTACAGTGGTATGTAGGGAAAAACATAAACAATTTTTTTAATTGAAAATAAATTTTTTTTCATACAATATATTCTGGTTATGGTGTCTCTCTTCTAACTCCTCTCATATCTCCCCACCCACCCAAATCCACACCCTTTTGCTTTCTCTCTTATTAGAAAACAAACAGGTATCTAAAATAATAATAATAATAATAGATTAAAAACAAACAGAAATAAGATAAAAACAAGTAAGTGAACAGAATAAAAAGAGCCCAAGAAAAAGCACAAAAAACACACATAGACACAGAGACACACATATTTGCAAACACAGAAATCCCATGAAAACACAAAATCAGAAAACACAGTATACAAGCAAAAGACCTGTAGGGTTTAAAAGCCATGGCCACACAAAGCATTATGAGCCACACAGACAGACACAGAATCCCTCCAAAAATACTATTGAATTCATTTTGTCTACTGCTGGGCATGGGCCCTCCCTTAAGTGATTTGTATAACCAGTGAGACTCCAGTGGAGATAACTAATTTTTCCTTTGCAAGTACTTTTCAATTGGAGGTAGCTTCTGGCTAAGTAAGGATCGGGACTTGTGTCCATTTCTCTCCCATCTCAGCACTGGGACCCTATCTAGCTTAGACCTGTGCAGGCCTTGTGTATGCTTCCACAGTCTCTATGAGTTTTTATGTGCATCAGTCCTGTTATATCTAGAAGATCTTGTTTCCTTTGTGTCCTCCATCCCTTCTGGCTCCTACAGTCTCTGCCTCATTTTCAACAGAGTTTCTTGAGCCATAAGGGGAAGGATTAGATGGAGATATCCCAGTTAGGACTGAATTTTCTAAAGTCTCTCACTACACTTTGTCCGTTTATGAGTCTCTGTATTTATGAACTCCAATCTTCAAATATTTTTAATCTATCTAATAAGATCCCTGCAATTGCTTGCAACCTTACTGTTCTGAAAAAATACAGTGTTAATATTGTTTGGAAGAAGTTTGAAAAGAAGGGAAAATCAAGTAAGGAAAGCATACGTGTGTGTGTGTGTGTGTGTGTGTGTGTGTGTGTGTGTGTGTGTGAGAGAGAGAGAGAGACAGAGACAGAGACAGAGAGATCACTTGAGCATGAGAATTTTTAAATACTTATAAGATTCAGGTCTATACAGGATCAGATCTATGTGTATAACCCAGTTTCAGTCAGTGACTCATATTTTAGGTCTAAACCTTCTACAATGAAACTTACGAGACAGCTGTCTCTATTGAAAGTGCTACAGTAGGAATTGAAACTGCAAATTATTAACATACCTATGTGGTTTTTCAGCCCTTCATCTGCCCTTGTTTGTTTTACCACGCTGTTGGAGAGCCTTCCTGTCTCTCCCCAGTGGCTCCCCTGTGTATTACGTAGTTGATGAAGACTCCCTACCTAATTTTGGATTGCCAAAATCAAAGCAGGCATCTTCAGTCATAATGTTTCATCGAATTGTGAGGTGTTTCCCTGCACCAAGTTTTATAATACATTCTGCATTCAATTTATTCTTAGAAAAATAAAGGCCAGTTTCTCAGGATTGAGTAACTGTATGAAAGAATATATGGATATATTTATGGAAGAATACGTACATTTAATTTTAAGAATATCCTTTATGGTTTTGGAGATGATATTACTCTCCGTTTATTATTTATAATTCCCATCTGAACTCAGTTTGGCTCTTTGTATAGAAGGACTTGAGAAAATAATTCAGAAAACAGTGTATTTGTATAGCAATACCCTAAGTTATACTCCTGCTGTGTATAATTGAAGGATAGTGACTGTCTTATCATGTATCTTGAAACCTATGGAATGCTTGGCATACAAATACTCAGCTTTTGTTTAAATAAATGAGAGAATAAACATGGGCAAAGTGAATAAAATAAAGACTTGAGGATAGTTATTTCTGGAAAATGCTATGTTTTAAACTGAAGAGTATTACCAAAGAACTGAACCAAAATGAAGTGTGAGCCTTTAGGTGAAGTGTTAGTGGAAGTACACAAATATGAAGAGCTCTGGATTTTTCTCTCAGTTCTCTAGAGAAGTGATTTTTGGACTTCAACAAAAAGTTATTATATACATTTTCTCTTTAAGCCGTCAATGATAGCGGTCACAGTACAGAGCTTGTAAACTATAAATGTAAGTGTGAATGAGTCAAGTCTTTCAGATGAATTGTCTTCCTCAACCCCAAAACTTCTAAATAATGCTGTTTACCTTAAAAACACTCAAGAGGAAAAACCCATCTCCAAAAATTTCTGTTCTGTTCTGTATTCAGTGTAGGTTCAATTCATACAGTATAATAGCAGTTCCGAAAGTGTGGGGAAGACTCTGGTTCAAAGAATTCATAGTATTGTAAGATTATCCATTCCCTCCTGGTTACAAGACAACTGTTATGTGATGCCAGGCTTTCCCTAGAGCTTAACAGGAGTGCAAAGGTAGGAAAGAACTAGTGAACTCAGTGCCTAGCTCAGGACCACTCTAGGCTTCCTAACTAACCACTGTATTAGATTGTAAAGCTCTACCTGCAGAGATGTTAGAAGTGGCATGATACTCTGCTGTGCCTAGCAAAGCCTCACATAGTTACCGTATGTGTGAAGGAACTCAGTAATTCAATGAGTGTATTCTCTGTTAGAAGAAATTATAAATAAAGATACCACCAGTTCCCAGTTATGTCGGTCTCATGATTGCGTTAACTCTGACTTTATAACATGGGGATGAATTGAGGCTAGAAACAGAAAAAGTTAATACTCTTCTACCCTTCGTTTTCTTGTTACCCTAGAATATCTTTTCAGTCTGTGTACCATTCAGTAAGGTGAAATGCCTGCAAGTGTTGGGAGTAGAATGGAACTCTAAAAACATGGCAAGTGGTTCCAAAGAGATGGAAAATTAAAATGTTGAAGAATTAACTACTCAAAATGCTCTCCTTAAAAAAAAAACAAAAAAAACAAAAACAAAAAAACTATATACTTTTAAAAAACAATGATCCAGTATCAGTATCTACTATTTAGCTTCTTCCTCTAGTAACAACACAATAGTAGATCCAGTTTTACTAGACTTACATTTAACTACCCAGAGTGAAAACAAGATCATTTAAGTATTTGCTTTGAAACTGAAAATGTAAAACACTTTTTTTCTTCCATTGCTGGGAACCAAACCCAAGTTGTTGGGCATGCTAGACTAGTGAGCTACATTCAGCCTCAAAGAAAAATATGTTTATGTTTAGCATATAAGAAACCTTAAGACTTCAGATATATTAATTTTAAAATATGGCAAGTGTGAAAAGAGACCAACTGTGTTAAGAGAAAAAGCAATAAATAATTTTAAAAGTATAGGCATATTTGTGGTAGTGAGAGATCTGTACATCCATAAAAATTACTAGTATTCCTGCTAACTATGCCTCCTTTTAAGAAATTATGTCCATTGCTCAGACTTACTTTCAGGACAATGAAACAACACATTATAGTATACTGCAAGGAAACTAACAGTAGGTTTCTACTATCATTCCTCTGTGGTTTGAATTCCCTTTTGTCCCTTTGGTATCCAACATGATGGACAAGAAGTTGAGCTATCACATACAGAGACTATATTGGGATTGCATTTTAGTCAGGATTTCTTTTAAAAAAAAATCAATGGAATACGCATAGATACATACAATGAGAAGAATTATTTGAAGAAATTGGCCCCATTTTGCCTAGTTTGGAATCTGTCGTGCAGGCCTAGGTTGCTGTGGACCCAGAGAATAGAAGATGCTGCAGATTGAGTCTGGAATCAATCTGAAGGAAAAATTTCTTTTTCTTTAGGCAACTCTGTTCTTTTTCTCTTAGCTTTTGATTGATTGCATGAAACCTGCCCATTTGTAGAGGGCAGTCAGCCTTATTCAGAGTTCTGATATAAATACTAATCTTATCTTTAAGAAATACCTCCATGGTGTCTAGACAGGTATTTGATCAGATATCACAGATGATTTGAAGTTCTGATACTGCCCTCCCACGCTGCCTCATAACTTGGTGTTATTTCTAATATTAGCGGGAAACTTTTTGAATGTCCTTTTTATATAGTCTTATTGTTAACATACCAAGAAAAAGCTTACGCATGCTTCATTAAGTATGTTGCTTTTACAAGTAACTCACTGACATATAATAAGATGTTACTAATTTGAAATTTGTGATCACCAGTAGTTCAACAAAAAGAATTAGCAAATATGCTGAAAATAGAAAGTAGTCCAACAGTATTGTAACTATATATCTACATGCAGTTTTTTGTTCCCTAACTCATCCACGTCTTCACCTGTTAATGCATTTTTAGAGCTAATTTTTTCAAATATTTTCATTCCCTTAATATCAACATAGGATAACACATGTTCAGTAAATTCAGTTGCTTCTTCTTTTTAAGTAAAGGATAATGATATTTTTTATCACTTGATCTGTTAATGTTAATTTTGAGTGTCAAAGAACTTGGCATTCTAGGACATACTTGTAATTGTCATACTTGGGGCTGAGGCAAAAGGATCATGAGTTGAAGGTCATCCTGGGCTAGAGGCCAGTTGGCTGCAGAACAAGTACTAGGTCATCTTGGACTGTATAGCCAGACCCTGCCTTTTAAAAAAAGTGTATGTACCAGACAGTGATTAAACATTAAATAGATTGTCTCATTTTATCCTGCCTATCCCTGTATTACATATTAAAAGACAGAGTTTCTGTTATTTTAATCTCTAATTTCAAAACTCATATGCTTAACTATAGCCTCAAAGAAGGATTAGAACAGTTATTGTTACATATATTTATAGATTCTCATTTGTTCTAACTGGCTGTCATCTAAATATTCAAACTTGCACAAGTATATGCTAGGCATTTCTCTGGTTGTTGGCTAGACTTTTTGCTCTGATTGAGTATTTTGTAACTTATGCCACAAGAATTTGCTGGCTTCTGTCTTCCTTCAGCTAGTGTATTGTCATATTTCAAAGACTACCAATGTAATTCAGTTTACAAGTGATTATTTGCTATAGACATCATCCAGATTCCATGTGATAGTCTTCACCTAGATCAGCCATGGCACAGAAGGTCACCTCTCAAGTTTCCAGAGCAGTTGTTGTCAGTGAGAAGTTTTCTGGCTGTTTGTTGCAGAAACTGACATTTATCTGATTTTTTCTAGTAAGAACAAGTTATATTATAAATTGGGGTGAGGTGGGAAGAGTCCTTTGGAGAAACTGCTAGTCCTCTATACTCCTATAACCCGTTCAGATAAGTTCTTAAAATTACATTTCATTGACAAGAGTTTTTTTTTAATTGGTTTGTATTTTGGGTACTGTCTTGTGTTGTGTGCTATAGTAAAGAAGTGCACTATAGATGATTTGTAGTAAAAAAGATGACTGTCTGTTTGTATAAAATGTTAGCACATCAAGCTCCTAGCTGAATATATAACTCCCTTATTACATTTGTTCTCTAAAACATCACTTTTAGATCTGTAGTTTAAAACTTCTCTGAAATAAATGCTAGAACAAAGTTAGGCAAGTCTCTATACTTTCGCCTTCAAAAAATACCAACATTCTATTCTTACACAATTATTTATGTTCTTTTCCCTCTATTTTTCCAATGTGTACTCATAAATTTTGTAGAGAAAATTATTTTAACATTAGTTAAAGTGGCATATGTTCAAAGTTAAAACAGTCATACTATTTTAATTATTTTTATTTATAATGTAGGGTTGGGACTGACAGAGGCTGTTGTCACTGCCTAGAGCCATATTGAACTTCATTCTGATTAAATTTGCTACCTCATTTTCTGCTAGTTTGGGAAATTACAAATACTTGCATACAATAAGAAAGTTCTCTGATTTAAAGAATATAATGTATTATTTTCCTTTGGTTCATTTAAGTCATTGAGACAAATTAAAGTGAAATCCAAAGATAAATTCTATTGACTATTGAGAATTAGAGTTTATTTTTTCTTATGCAGTAGTTCTCAAGATATATTGTATGGGTTTAAGACACTTTTGGAGTCTTTGCTAAAGAAAAATTATTTTCACAAAGTTACCATTTGTTTTGTTTGTTTTTTACTTTCTTCTGTGAGAGTAGTGTTTTCTGAGTCTTTCTTCCTGGCAGGAATACTGCAGAATCTTAAATGCTCAGACAGCTGTTGGAATCCACTGTATGCCAGATACTAAACGGATCAAGAAATAGAAAACATTGCCTCACGTTTTACAGCCATTTTGAAACGGTTTTTATATAAAGATTATTTTTGTTTTACCATAGAATGCGTAGATGTAACCACATCATCAGCATTTCTTCAAGCCCTCCTCCTAGGACACAAGCTAATAATCCACGTGATAATCTTCATTCTCATGTGTGAATTCCAACTGTGTTATTTTCAGCTTGCTTTTTAAAGCATGTGTCTGTTTCCAGGTTGCTTCAAGCCTCTGAAAAGATCAGATTGCTTGATGTTGGCAGCTGCTTTAATCCGTTTCTGAAGTTTGAAGAATTTCTAACCGTTGGCATAGATATTGTACCTGCTGTAGAGGTATGTGGTTTTATTTACAAACTTGATTTTTTTTTTACATGTATCTTTAAAAAGGAAAAGCACTATCTTTACATTCTTAAAATAGCAAAGATATATTTCCTGTCTACCAACTAGTAAATCATTTCTATTCAAAACTAAATACATATTCTGAAAATGTTCTGCATTTAGCTAACTAATATTAACATATTTTCTTTGTTCTGTTCCTTCTTTATATCTAGAAAGCCAGGATTTAGAAGTAGGCTATAGTAAAATCATTGTGATTTAAAAATCTGTAGGTTACAAAGATGTCTTTGTAAACATCTTTGTTGCAAAGAGTAAATAATACAAAAGGTAAGTGTATTGCTTAGGGTCCATAGTTTTCTGCCTCTGAACAACATATACAAAGATTCTCCTGCCTTAACCTCCCATCTTACTATAGGGGTGCTGAGATTCTAGCTGTGTGCATTGCTTTTTATATGAGCTCCAGGGGATCAAACTCAGGCTATCAGGCTTTCAGGGCAAGTGTTTTTATCCATGGAGCCATCTCCCAAGCCCTGCACTACTTTCTTATTTCATATTTCTGTAGCATTTTAGTGTCCAGCCAAATATGAAATATTTATTTCTTTGTTTGTTGTATTCTCCTTACTCATTTGATAGTGTTAATTAAATTTAATGAGTAATTTGCTTCAAGGCAGGAATTAACTTCTTAATAGAATAAAAGTAGTGTCAGTACCATTTTTAAATGTTTGATGAACTTTAAAGAACGTTAGCATCATTCTGCATATAGAAAGTTCATAAATCTTCCTGCATTATCTGTCAGTTACCTTTCTGTCACTGACAAAGTACTTGACAAAGGCAGATTTAGGAGGTCAAGTTATTTTTGTCTCACGATGTCAGAGGTTGCAGTCAGCTAGCTTATTCATTCTGAGCCTGAGGCAAGGCCGACTCCTCAGATACAGAGATAGAGATGGACACAGAAACAGCATCCATTGCCTGGAACTAGGCTTCAGCTCCTACAGTTTCTGTCTCCTCCCAATAGTCCATTCACCCGGGAACTCATCACCTGATCAGTCCACTAATGTGTCACTTGGAGGTTTCAGTCTCCTCCCTCCCTCCTGACATCCAGGATGTGAGTTCTAGCAGCAGGTTTGTAAGCCTGGAGCATACATTCTTTGCTAAAGAATTCAGTTACAAACTGTGTAACAATTACCAACTCTGATCATCTCCTTAGAAGTTCTTTTTTTTTTTTTCTTATTTGGCTAACTGTTGATAATAAACTATAAATATGCCTAACATTAGAAATGAATCATTCCTGTATGTTCTTATCCAAATTAAATTCTAAATAAGCATCAGTTTTAAAAAGGTGCTTTAAATTATTTTTAATTTTGAGAGTGTGCATGTATTTGTTTGCATGTGTAGAATGATGATTAGAAATTACGGGGGCTTAATTAGTGAAAATTTTTAAGTTTAGGTGAGAACGGCACGGTGGTACACACATATAATCCCAGCACTTGAAAGGAGGAGACGGATTCAGGAGCCCTGAGTTAGCCTTGACTTTGAAGTTTAAGACTACCCTTGACCACAGGAGATCCTGTCTCAAAAAAACAAAAAATAATGGAAGAAAAGAAAATCTGTGTAGAGTTAGAAGGAAAAGGTCGTCATTACTGAGTTCTATCGAAAAGCTGTGAGATGTTAAATATTGTGGTGTGAAACTTATGTTACAGGTTGAACATATTCTTGAAACTGTTTTTGTTTTTTTCTTTTCTGAGACAGGATCTCATGTCACCCAGGCTAGCTTCCAACATACACGGTCCTGAGTACTGGGATTACAGGCATGCATACAACACTTTGAAATTCTTAACATGCCTTCGTTGTTGTTTTCTTTCTACAGAGTGTGTACAAGTGTGACTTCCTGAACCTGCAGCTTCAGCAGCCACTCCAGCTTGCACAAGACGCTATAGATGCTTTTCTGAAGCAGCTGAAAAATCCTATTGATTCTCTTCCTGGAGAACTTTTCCATGTGGTTGTTTTCTCTCTCCTCCTGTCCTATTTTCCGTCACCCTACCAGCGATGGATTTGCTGCAAGAAAGCCCATGAGCTGTTAGTGCTGAATGGCTTATTGCTCATCATCACCCCCGATTCCTCCCATCAGAACCGGCATGCTATGATGATGAAGAGCTGGAAGATTGCTATAGAATCCCTGGGCTTTAAGCGCTTCAAGTATTCAAAATTTTCTCATATGCATCTCATGGCTTTTAGGAAAACCTCCCTTAAAACAACCAGTGACTTGGTTAGTAGGAACTATCCAGGGATGTTATATATTCCTCAAGATTTCAACAGTGTAGAAGATGAGGAGTATTCTAATCCTTCTTGCTATGTTCGATCAGATGTAGAAGACGAACAGCTAGCATACGGTTTCACAGAGCTCCCTGATGCTCCTTATGACTCAGATTCTGGGGAAAGTCAAGCCAGCTCTATTCCATTCTATGAGCTAGAGGATCCCATCTTACTTTTAAGTTAATGTAAAGGCGAAAAGCCCTTCTAGTCCAGACTCCTAAACTAACTGCTTACACTAATCAGAATACTAACATGAACTCAGTATTTAAAGCCTGGTTTGCAGAGAAGAAATGCAAACGTTTACAGAGTTTGCTATTTTTTTCTACTTCTGGATTTCAAAATTTATTCTTATATAGGAAGCTTAAAGTTTCATGCAGAGTGACTTTGTCTTAGCAGAAACCACTGTTCCTTTAGCATTTTGCATTAAGATTTTAAAAGGTACCTCTTTTCTCTATAGTGCTGTTGTGAAGTCTAATGTACTGTGCATTTTCCTTTTTAGTCCAGTGTTGACTTTATACCATTGTCCTGAGGAACCTTAAGATGTGTAGAAAGCTGTAGATTGCACTTTGATGACTCACAAGTTAAATATTTCACACATAGGCTGGTTTAGTTGTTCATGGTACACTTTTCTTTTAAATTGTTACCTATTACAGAAAACATTTTCTACTCAGTTTCATCTACTGATACAGTATTTCTGAACTTTTTGAAATTGGTGACAACTCTTAATATTAAGCTCATTTGGAAACATTAGACATTGGAAGAGACATTTCCCGAAGTATGTTCTAATTTCATTAACACAGCACAGCAAACACCATTGCCAAAGTAATATTTCCATGACTTTCTTACTGATTTAGGCTTTGGTGTTCAGTCTGTTTTACCTGTGAAAGTTCATTTTTATTTTTTAAAACTTAGAGTGCATTTATAAAATTTTCTGTTTAAGCAAGGAGCAATGTCTAATACTCAATACTGACTGAGACCACCTTTGTGAAAGGGTTTGCACTTAGAAGAGTATATTCTATTGAGACCAGCTCTGACAGGGTCCTTACCTGTCCATTAAGGCACTGCTGCACTACAAGTTTGGAATTACATGAACGTTTTTGAAATTAACCCTCTACTGATAATCTCGTAGAATGGTCTTGACCTTTTAATATCCTAATTTCTTTCTAAGCCCTAGCAGATAATTTTCTGTGACTATATAAACAATTAGTTGGCTGTGGGAAATTTCCCTTTCCACATTGATAAATGCCTTTCTGTGTTTCTGAATCAGAAGCAAGTGATTAACGAGAAATATATGTCCAAACAAGACAAGTTTAAACAGTTAAAAACATATAGTCCACATTGTCTTGTCAGCCAGCAATTGTCATGTAAACTATCATTTTTAAGAGTGCCACTGTGTGGATTTTTTTCAAGTGGTTATTACATTAAAATTACCTCATACTGAGGTTTTTGCACTGAAATATAACAGTTTCAGATTTCATGGTTAATGGTGTGTGTGTGTGTGTGTGTGTGTGTGTGCGCGCGCAAGCGTGTGTGCAAGCGTGTGTGCCTGTGCGCACGTGTGCATGTGTGTATTTTTAAAAGGAAACTTGCATTTTCAGTAGTTAATCCTAAATTTCATAAACTGCACTTCTTTACTCTGGTAAACTGATGTTTTTGTGCTTATTGTGAATTGCTATAGTTAACTTTGAATGTCAAATTTTATTTAGAAATACATAAACTTACCCTTTAAGATAGGTTCATTGTGTATATCCAATATTTCAAGTTCAGTTTCACATGCTAAATTAATGAAAGTAACATGATTATAACTAATTTTAGAAAGGTCAGTTGTGTAAATGCAATAAACATTGGTTGTTCAAATATGCCATAAGTAACTTGAAATTTTTCATTTGCTTTCAATAGCATACAGTTCTATAATTATTAGAGTTGATATTTCTTTTCATTTAGGCACTACAGGATAATATCTTAGAGCTCCCTCAAAAGAAAAGACAAAGAATGAAAACGCACTGTATTCAGGATAAAATAAAACTATGTTTTGGTAGCATCCCTCCTACCATACTCTCTTGTTTTATTTACTAATTACAATTCTAAGAGCAAAGAAAACAATACACCAAATGAAATTGCTTTGAAAGTAAATGAAACAGTGCTTTGCAAAGTTGATCTAGGTATGACCTACAGCAAAAAATGTTGGTGCTATACATTCTTCTGATTGTTTACTGATGTTGAGTCTGCTTTTTCCAAGGTGTGCATGATGTATTTTAAGTAGTACTTAAAAATATCTCTTTATAAGAACTACTACCACTTAGTATAAATATGTTTGATGTTATATCATTTGTTACTGTAAACTCAGCTTACTCAAATTAGAACTTACGCCAATACGTATTCCACAAGGCCAGTTGAAGGTGTAAGTGCTGAAACATGAGCACTCATTGGGTTGGGGCCAGATTATATAAGCAATGACCAGTGAAGTTAGTAGGGCCTCTCGATATTGTATGGGTACGTTAAAAATGGTTTCACATGGATATAAATAATTTAAGGGACTTGCCGTCCCATTTACAACAATCCCTCCAAAATAATTCCTTATTTCAAAAACAGACGATAATCATGTGGTTGGTTGGGCTCATCGGGATTGTAAACAGATCATGTCCTTTTTATCATAGTTGCAAAGTGGTTGGAGGTAGTATACCTGAAAATGTACGTCTGTGTTTGTTGTATTTTTTCACATTTTGTGAACAAAGCACATTTATTAAAAAATTTAAATTTTCTAATATTCTTTGTCTGTTGCTTGTAAACTGAAAGGCTTTTTTGTTGTTGTTTTTGGTTTTTGGTTTCTGGTTTTTGGAGACAGGGTTTCTCTGTGTAGCCCTAGCTGCCCGGGAACTTGCTCTGTAGAGCAGGCTGGCCTCACATGCAGAGATCTGCCTGCCTCTGCTTCTCATGTGCTGGGATTAAAGGTGTACACCACCACTGCCCAGCAAGGCTTTTGATCTTTGGTATGTTTCACTAAAAAATTTGAAAGCTGGTTGGCAATTTAGAATTTGGCTCATCTTGTCAAGTCCCTTTGTATCATAAA
The DNA here is from genome assembly GCF_949786415.1 of Peromyscus eremicus. Lineage (NCBI taxonomy): Eukaryota > Metazoa > Chordata > Mammalia > Rodentia > Cricetidae > Peromyscus > Peromyscus eremicus. The sequence goes on along the minus strand of NC_081418.1, from coordinate 26,462,919 downwards.
TTCACTCCGGAGATCCAGAGAGTGCAGGTGATTTCCAGTTAACAAACACTGCCATGTTCTTCATGAAATACCATCAGACATTCTTATTAAGTATACGTCCACCATATGTCATTGATTCTCAAAATGAAATGTGATGGCAGTTGTTATAGTTAAGTATATCTGTCCCTTTAGGCCAGTGTTCAGCTTTCTCATGAAAGATTTTTAATTGAACAATTAAACAATTGTATTTTACTATGTACAATATGCTGGGGAAACAGCAGGCATGGGACTGACCATAGTCCCCTGGCTTTCTTGGCACTTATAATACAATGGAAAAGTCAAGCATCCTTGTACCATCTTTCTGCGTGAGGAACGACTGCTTACTGATCCTATAGGTTTTCTGCTTTAGCTTAGAATCCTGCGTTTATTTCCCAGAAGTGCAACAGGAGTTGTGGGGCAGAAGGTTTTAAACACTCACAAACACATGCACACAAGCACAAGAACTGTTCAGCAAATAGCATTGCTCAGCACTCCAGAAAAGCACAAGCTAAATAGAAAATCTGATTGTAAAAGAAATAAAAACACACTGGAGCACTTGTCCATTTCCCCCAATTCCTTGAGTTCAGTACAGCAGTGACACTCCTCAGTAAGTAGTCAGTGGAGGGTAGATTTAAGATTTGGGCTGGGAAGATAGCTCAGGGAGAGAATGTGCTTAGCATGTACAAGGCCCTAGCTTCAATCTCCTGCACTACATTAATAAAGCGCCAGTGTTTCACATTATTACATAACAAAGGTAGAAACTCTTATAGTATCTATAGTAGTCAATGGGGAAAAAATCACATGATCCACTGTGAACACTAACCCCTGACAGTATCAGTCTTTGTATTGTGCAGTGCCCAGAGGATAGGCATTTTACCATAGCCAGCAGTTGCAGTAACTTTTAGGCCTTCCCTATAAGTGTTATAAAGGAGAGAAGTTTCCTAAACAATGCTCATGCCTCGATAGAGAAATGCAAATTTCAACAATTGGAAAGTATTTGACTTAGCTTTAACTTTGATTTGAATGTAGTATCCTTAAATTGAATGCTTTATCCTAAAAATAGGTTCACAATTTCAGTGGCTCACTGTGTGTTTTGAGGTTTGTTTTGTTGGGGGGTTTGTCTGTTGTATTTATTTCCTTTTATTGAAACAACCTTACCATGTAGTCTAAGATGGCCTCAAACTCCCAGAAATTCTCTGGCCTTGGTCTCCTAACTCTTGGAATTGCAGGCATGAGCCACCACACCTGCCTTGTTTGTCAAGATAATATTCCTCTTACTTGTAACTTGACTTAATAGTAATTTGTATTTAATAGAAAAAGTTTCCATCTTAGCTTTATTTTTTAAAGGATTTATGTTATGTGTGAGTGTTTGCCCACGTGTATGTGTGTGCCATATTCATACCTAGCAGCCATGGGAGTCTGAAAAGGGCATCCAGTTCCCCAGAGCTGATTTCCAGAGTATTGTGTTGTAAGCTGCCATGTGGGTGCTGGAAACCGAGCCTGGGTCCTCTGTAAAGTAGCAAGCACTCTTAATTACTAAGCCATCTCTACAGCTACTTAGTTTGAATTTAAAAAAAAATCCAACTGTAGTTTTTAGAAATCTGTTGCTTTGAAATACTGTAAAACATTGCTTATTAATGTTCTTGTTCTTAATTAAACATAATAGATAAGCTGCTTTATACATTCATTTTAAAAGTTTCTAGTTAGGGTCCATTAGCATCAGATAGGCTCATGTCTTATGTTCCTTTGTTGGAATTCGAGACCAGGGCTTTGACTTGAACAGGTCTAGGGATCAGCATAGGACCAGTTTCAGTTTTAGTCCCATAGTTCATTGGAGGGACCAGAGATTGGTCTCCAGTAGTGCCTAGAGTTCACAGCTCTTACAATGCTGGAGTTCATGGCTAGGCTGGTTATCAGCCTGTAGCCCTGCCTATGGCCTTGCCATCACCCAGCCACACCAGATCATCTTACAATCAGTTCCACTCTTTACCAGTCTCAATCTCTGAACTTCTTGCACATACCCATCTCAGATGCACAGAATACTACCATATAGATTTGGAAAAGGTGGATGTTAAAACTGGAAGACAAACTCAGTCTAACAGATTCATAAACACAACAAAGAAACGAAACTACCAGCTACAATCCATTTCCAAACTCCCAACTCCCCTATAATGGAGTCTAAAATCATAGAAATAGCTGAAGTGTCTTTGACAGAATTCAGAATCTTACTTTGTAAAAGAGTTAATGACATACAGAAGAACCAAACAGTTGCACAAATGAAGGAAATCCAAGACCTTGACAGGATAATCTCCAAAGTGAATTTTAAACAGTAATTGGAGACTGAGTCCGAATTATGGAGGGAAATTAAACGAACCAAACAAATACTGGAAGGAAAGGGTCAATAATTAGAAAGCATCAACAGACTATGCCATGCAGGAAAATGAATTGCAAGGATAAGAAACAATAATATAATCAGACATGGGGCAGGGGACGGGACATTAAAGAGCATGATCAGTAGTTCCAAGAAGTTTTAGACATATTCAAGAGTCTAGATATAAAACTTCATGTCACAGAAGAAAGGAATCAACATTAAAATCAAAAGGAATAAGCTGTTAAATGAAATTATAGTAGAAACATCCCCAAGCCTAGAGAATGAAGTAGACATCCAAGCACAAGAGACATCTGCAATTCCAAATAGATATTCCAAGAGAGGAAACTCCATGACATATCATAGTCAAGATGTAAAAAAAATGAAGTAATACTAAATGTGGTAATAGAAAACGATCAACTCACATACAAAACTAGGAATTATAATAACCTCAAACCTTTAATCAGTAATCCTGAGAGCCAGAAAAATACAGAATGGTGTTTCAAGCCAAGTAAAGTAAGTATGGAGCAAGAATGCTATGTCCAGCAAAGTTATCTTTCAAAATTGATATCGAGATAAGCATATTTCAAGACAAACACTAAGTCAAGACAATTCATAACAACCAAGCCAACATTCCAGCAAGTTCTGAAAGGAATTCTCTGCTGGAAGGAGGAAGAAATACAGCTTCTAGGCAAACACATCAGAGGACACACCAGGAAAGGAACAAACAAATGGGGAAAAAAAAAAAAAAAAAAAAAAAAAAAAAAGCCGGGAAAGTGTCAATCATATCTAACAGCAAAACAGTAAACCCTCAAAACTAATAGGAGAGAAATAAAACAAATACCAACGCTCCGGTAGGCAGCATCACCTAACAAGTCCTTAGACATTAGCAGGCTCCTTTCAATAAATATTAGTGGTCTCTGTTGGCCAAGGAAAAAGATACAGAACTGTCTGGATTAAAATGAAGGGCCAGCTGTTTGTTGCCTTGATGAAACACACCAGCGAAGACATAGAAAATCTAAGTACCAAAGGATGGAATCAAATTGCCAAAGTAGACTTCAAAACTAATCTAAAGAGATAAAGAGCAGCACTATGTATTTATAAAGGAAAAACAAGCCAAGAGAATACATTTTGTAAACATTTAGCCAGAACCTTGAGCTTTAAGTTTCATGAAACAGACACTGAAAAGCACTAAGAGGTCACAGAGATCCTGCCACAGCAACAGTGGGAGACTTCAGTCCCCCACTTGGATATTTAGACAGGTTTTCAAACCTAAAATTTCAAAGCTAAAGTAAAATTACAAGTTATTTCAAAAGGGGTTTTGGAGCCACTGGCTTCTTGTTCCAGAGGACCCAGGTTCAATTCCCAGCACCCCAGCTCCCTAGCACACACATGGCAGCTCACAATCATTTGTAACTCAAGTCCTAGGGATTTGACACCCTCTTTGGGCCTCTATGGGCAATGGATGTGTGTGGTGCACAGACACACATGTAGAAAAAAAAAAAATTCACATTTTTTTTTTTTAAGCTAAAGCATGTCTATTAGTGGTGTCCTTGTTAGGACATGTTTAGGAAGTCCTGTTGGTGAGACTTTATGGTTATAGGTTCTGACATTTCTAGGAAATATCACAATCTCACAGAAAACTCCCTGTTCCTCTGGCTCTTAAAATCTTTCCATTCACTCTCCTATGATTCCTGAGTCTTAGGTACAGAATTGTGTGGTAGATGTTTCGGTTGGGAACTAGGCTCTACAACTCTTCATTTTGATTGGTTGTTGTGATTTTCTGTAATGGTCTCCATCTGTTGCGAAGAGATGTTTCCTTGATGCAGGGCTGAGGACACAGGGATGATGCTGGTTTAGTAAAGTGGTTCTGCAAGGTAGACATATATGTGAGTCACAACAATTAAAGAAAAATGAGGCCATGAATTTGAAGGAGAACAGAGGATATGTGTGTGTGGAGGGTGGTTACAAGGGGAGGTTTGGTGGGAGGAAAGGGAGGGGGAAGATGATATAATTATATTATAATCTCAAAAAATTACCTTTAAAAAACGGCTTAGGTGCACCATCAATCAACTACATGTAACGATACATACAGGATACTCTACCCATCAGGCAGGATATGCACATTCTTCTAAGAGACACATAGCACAACAACAACAAAGAGACAGAAAATTGAAAAGCATACAATTTAAGGACCATTTCTGGAACGTTAAGAGACACCATAAAAATACAGGGAGTTGTATTTCTTAGGTTAGAACAAAACCAAGGATGATCATTCTGAGAACCTGACAAAAAAAGCTGAGGAAATACATGATAGCAGAAATAAAGGATGCCCAATCAAATCATACGATACACTCCACGTAAAGAAATACTTCATTTCCACAGACGTTCCTTAGCCTCCTCTGCCTGTATGAGGGGACTGGGATTCAGCTGCTGCCTGATTCACCCTTCTCGTTCCTTTGAAACGCAGACTCCACTGAGAGTTCACAACTGAGAAGCAGTTATTTAAATGGTGCCAAAATAACGCTATGAACAGGAGAGACAAATCAAAATGAACTACAAAGGATGGGCTGCACGTACCATGTATAGATGAGATTGGAGAAGTAGGGACTGTTTCAATGATATAGTATTTGGATATTGAAATTAATACACTGAAGTTCTTCATGTTTGAAGCTAAAGAGAAATAAATACAAAGCTTTGGGCAATAGGCATTGACTACAGAATTGTTTCTCATATTTACATTAATTACAAAACTATCAAATGAATTTATTGACATTAGAATGAAATGTCTTTGAAAACTATAACAGCAGTAGAGCATTGCTCAAAACAGGACAGTGTTTGAGCAACTGCATTTCCTAAATTCATGCTTGTCTTCAACTCCTTAGAGAGAAAAGTCAGAAAAATAGACTTGCATCTTTTGTTGCGTATATACCATGCATCTACTGAAGATGGTCACAACCAAGTTCATCATTTTTCCTCTCCTAATGTCAGTACCCTTCTCTTTAGTACTTGAAGCTGATTTGAGGAATAAGCTACCAAGAAGAAAAGGTTTGTGGATATGGAACTATTCTATATGAAGTTGCTACAGGATTTACATCCATCCCTAGACCTACAAATACCTTTTACAGTTAATTCTCGATCCCTTTTCTAAGAAAAAAAACGAATACAAACATGATGATGGCCATTATTATTCAGCTTTCTCTCATACTCCAGTAACAAGTCTGTTTGGATGAGGTCTTGAGAGAGGGGAAAGTAAGATGGGATGAGCAAATCATCAAAAAATCGTCACCTTTTTTGCAAAAAAGATGCAAACAAACCTTTGACTAGGAAACCAGGAGTACTATTCCCCAAGGCCAGGTTTACAATCCCTGGAAATGAGTAGATGAGTGACTACTGGAAAGACGAAAGGACTGTGAGGAGCCCAAATCCCTGGGGCCTACAAGAAAAAAGCTACTTAGATGTGGACTCTGCTCCTCCTTGCTGAGCTATTGGGCCCTTGTGGGTTCTGGAGAGGCTGTCTGCTGTGTGCCTTCTGTTGTGGGTGATCCTAGCAGACTCCAATGGTCAGTTCTAAACCCACAGTCATGCAAATGACCAGAGTTCAACTCAGTGGGTCACAAAACAAAATTTAAAAGACAAACGTTGAAAAGGAAAGGAAGAGGAGGTTGATGGGTGGGTTGTGAGTAATCAGAATGCATTATATGCACATACGAAATCAACAAATACAATGAGAATTCTATCCTTTTAAAAAGACACAGAAATGGCTTACCCAGAAGGGGAGCTTTCTATTCTGACTCACTGGACCATTAGCATAGAAAAAATACCAGAGAGCAGGTGCCTGAGGAAATAGTAGGAACCTGGGGTTGTGGAAGGTAGAAAAAAGCATTTTTAATTCGGAGGAAAAGCAGTGATCTGGAGTTTGTATAACCAAAAGTATAATCAAGGGAGCCCCCTTTGGGCCTGGAGAACATTGCCAACTGGAATGTGGGGATGCGAAATGAGACTCAAGGTGTCACAAACCATCTTCTCAGTTTCACTTACAACATTCGCTGAACTGTTAGCATCTGTTTCTCACTTCAAAACATCAAGTACTTTAAGGAACAAATGTTTTACTCCCTCAAATGTTTCAATGTAAGGAGTAGCATTTCACATCACTGGTGAATGCTGGATTAAATATGGCTGGACAGTGGTAATACCATGGATATGCTTCATTTCTAAATCAAAGTGAGGCTTGAAAAAGATGGTGTACATGCCTATGACATCCTTTTAGATGGCCAGGTAGCATTTCTTAGAACATAAGAATTTATTTCCAGCAATCATTTTATCTACTATACCTTCTTCCCCTGTTCTGTAAATATGAGTGCTAAATGCTCCATTAAAAGGTTTAAAAACTGGACTGGAGAGATGGATCAAATGCTAAGAGCATTTGCTGTTCTTGAAGATGTCCTGGGTTTAATTCCATAGGCACTGCACACATGTGGTACACATATAGCCAAGGAAGCATACAAACATGTACGTTAAAGAGAAAATTAAAAAAGCAATGGCCTATGGTCTAAATTTCGATATGAAAGAGTGGATGTGAATCCACCTGGATTTAACTCTGGACTATCTAACTTCAAAAGTCATATTTAGAGGACAAGACAACTGAACTGAACCTCCTCCATAAAAAATATTAAACATTTTGAGGGGCACAATAATAGGAAAATACTGGAAATCAGCAAGAGAGAGACAGGAACTTTGTAGGAGTCAGAAACCTGAGGTGATTCTGTATCAAGGAAAACAAGGGCCCAGCAGCTGCAGCCTTGTCTCCACAGCCTGGGCCACTTCTAGGTGTTAGTTTTCCAATCTTCACAGATTTGCAACCCACTTTAGCAAGTAAATTGAAATCTGTACAAGAGCCTTGCTTTGGAGAAAAAGGATCTCATGTCATCTCTCAGTGATCCGTCATAGCCCAGCCGTCATTCTGAGAACACAGCCCTTGTCTCCATCAAAATATTCTTGGGATCAGAAAGTGCCATATATTTTCATCTGTGGGAGTCACACTCATTCTCCTGCACTGGACCAGAGAGTAACCACCTTATAAACCCAACATGGTGCAGATGAATGACTATGACCTAAGCCCCATGGGTGCCCTGCCTGCAGTAAAAAGAGTAGGTGTGGCAACTTGGAGAGAAACGGAGTCACACTCAAGGTCCAGGACATCAGGAAGTGTGCCCTCAGAGACCAGTGGTGTGGGCAGATTCGAGTAGATTCTTACAAGTGCCAGGACTAAAGGCCATCCATAGGGTTAATGCCGTCCCCTTCCTCCCTGTGCAGCACTCATGGACCAGTTAGTGAGAGTGGATGCAAGGACCAGATGACTCCAGCTGCCCTGCTAAGTGGGACCTGATAGCTCTGAAGCACCAGCATTTGCTTCAACTCTCCTGTTCATAGCCAAAGGGAACCCCCTAAAGCAGTGGTTCTCAACCTTCCTGACGCTGCGACCCTTTAATACATTCCTCATGTTGTGGTGACCCCCCCAACCATAAAATTATTTACATTGCTACTTTGTAACTGTAATTTTGCTACTATTGTGAATTTCAATGTAAATATTTTTGGAGATAGAGGTTTGCCAAAGGGTCACGACCCACAGGTTGAGAATAACTGCTCTAAAGACTCTTTGCCCAGGTCTAGCAGCAATCCCGCTTCTGAGCAGGTGTTGATGGGGAAGAGAACAACAAAAAAAAAATTGTTAGTAGCCATAAAAGTAGAGAGGATCTGGGGGAGTGGTTCAGGGGTGCTCTTTTACTTGTTCATGACTAAGCAAGCTGGGACTGCTAGGGGAGGGATCTAGGGAAGAGGGTTAGTCTGCCGGAGCCTGTTTTCTCTCTTCCAAAAGTCAGGTTGACTTGCATTTTGCAGCTTCTCTCTGTCCTAATGCATTGCAGTAGACGACAAAGGATGGTGGAAGCCAGAAAGCACTAGCAAGTACCGATTGCTGTTAAGCTTCTCCACATGACCTGCACAACTCTGCTGTAATGTACATGCAGGCACTGCTCCTTTCTGCCATACATCCTTTTTGAATTAGGACCCTCAGAATGCATACTCACAAGTATGTGTCCTAAATTGAGCATGCACAGGAATGTACCAGCCCCAAAGTGCCTCTCCTATTTGAAGATATATTGGCATTCCTAGTAAATTTCTCACCTTTTATTTGCTGGGGTGAGCATGCTACTTTTGGAAGTTGTATTCTCCTACCTGTAGGTAATAATATGCCTCTCCAGTCTTCTATGCTAGCTGTGATTTTTTTGCCTTTTCACTGAAAGTTGTGAACTCATTGTGTTCCCTTAGAAAACTACAGTCCTTGCCGCTGTCCACTTCAGCTCTGTTCTCACCTTGTCTGACAATGCTCAGCTGTCCTGCCTGGGCCTGACACAATGGAAGGGTCCCTGAAGTTTCTGCCGCTTTCCCCTTCTATACATGAGGCCTATTCCATGCCTTCGTGGAGCCCTTCAGGTGACCAGTTCTGCCTGCCTGTGCCAGAGGCCCTGCTGGGAGCATTCAGCACACCTTTGGAGGGGCTGGAGAGATGCTTTAGCCTAAGCTCATACATTGCTCTTGCAGAGAGCCAGTTTTAGTTCCTAGCACCCATAGTTTTAGTGTAGTTCATAACTACCTATAGCTCCAGCTCCAGGGAATCCAATGCCGCCTTCTATTCTTCTTGTGCATACTTACACACATATGCACAGACATATACATAAATAAAATACCTTAAGACAATACTTGAGTAAATCCTGTTGTACCACCACTCCTATTTTAGGAGTGGGCTATACAGAAAACAAACCCATCCATTGCTGTCTGCACAACATCTGTTGAAACCAAGAACAGTGGTTCTTTCCAGCCCTGCCACAGTGAGTGCCATGCCCAGGATCATTAATCACAGCTAAAGACACTATTACAGACTACACTGTAGTATCCAGCTCAAATTAAAACCAACACTGCATGACAAACAGACACCTCAAGACATATCTTCAAGACAAAGCTGCTTACTAAGAAGGCCAAAAATAAGTGGTAAGGTATTGCACAAATCTCAATGTGCCATATAGGAAACATTAAAAAAAGTGATGTCTTCAAAATAACATAACTCTCTCATGATATATTATAAAGAAACTGAAATGGAAGAATGGCTGGTGAAGAACGTATCCACTGGATATGGTAGAACACACCTGTCAGCCTAGCAGGCTGCAAAGGCAGGCCTGCAAGGCCAAACCCTGAAGCCACCTTTGGTGACAAAGCAAGATGCTATTTGATAAATCAGGGCCCAGGGAGATGTCTCAGTGAGTCAAGGCACTTGCTACCAAGTCTGGTGACCTTAGTTTGTATCCTGAAGCTCACATGATCGAAAGAGAACACTAACCACACTAGCTGTCTTTTTGACCACCACACACCTGCACTCACACAGTAAGTTAATAAATAAACCAATAATGACTAAATAAAGAAACCAACTGAGATCTCATTTGAGATCCAAAGAGTGCAGATAAGCAGTTACAAAAGAAAAAACAAACAAAGAAAAAACACAACTAGAAAAGCAGGGCTGGAGAGATGGTTCAGTGATTAAGAGCACTGGTTACTCTTCCAGAGGACTCCTGTTCAATTCTCAGTGGACTGAAGTGGTCTGTAACTCCAGTTCCATGAGATCCATTGCTCTCTTCTGCCCTCCACAGCCACCACAGACACTAAAGTGGTGCACAGGCACACATGCAGGCAAAACACCACACAGTTACATAAATATAGAAAAAAAGAAGAAGGTAATTCATGTAGGAGGTGAATGAGTGGAGTGAGATTTTAGGGAAAAATCATTAGAAATCACAGAAATGAGGAACATGATAAGCCAAATAAAAATATAAAGACCTGGAGCAGTATAGTACCAGAATAAAGGGTATTTGAACTTGATGCTAGGTCTTTTGAAATAGTTCAATCAAACAGAGAAGCATGTGCAAGAGAAAGAGAAAGAGAGAGAGACAGACAGACAGAGACAGAGACAGAGAGACAGAGACTGAGAAAGACTGAGAGAATTCAAGACCTTTGGAGCACACTGAGTAAGCATCTGCCTTTGGAATCCCTAAAGGTGAGAAGAGAAAAGGGCAAAGACAGCCTATTCAATAGAAGTAATAGTAGAAAACTTTTCTAATCCTTGGAAAGATATGGACAGTCACACGCAGAGGCCCCAAGTGCACATGATGACCAGAAAAAGAAATCTTCACCATAGTGTGTTACAACCCAGCTGTCCAAGGTAGGAAACTGATAAAGAACCTTAGAATCTGCAGGGTGGGGAAGTAGTAAGCCACATTTAAGGAGATCTCTGATAAACTAACAACATTTCTCTGCAGAAAACCTATAAGCCAGGGTATGGTTAATATCTACAGTCACCTTCCCTTCCTTTGCTGAGTGCTGGGCGTTAAGGTGCTGATCTGAAAAGCGTGAGAAGGAAAAGACTGATAGAAGTTAAAGATGCTCAGTTGATCTCTATAGAAAACAAAAATGAGAGGTTAGCCGTTGGTTGAGTGCTTGCTTAGCATGCATAAAAGCCCTGGGTTTGATCCCCCACCTTGTATAAACTGACTAAGGTGGAACTTGCCTGTAATCCTAGCACTCGGGGTGGAGGTGGAAGGGTCAGAAGCTTAAGGGCATGCTTAGCTACATACAGAGTTTGAGGCCAGCCTGGTGTACATTAGACCCTGTCTCAAAGACCAAACAAACAAAACAACTACACCGCTAGACCTTTTCTCAAGCCCTGCTCCTTCCCCTCCCCCCACTCTCTATTATCCACCCTTAAATGGAAACATGAATTAACTTTTTCTTAACAAACGCCACACCTAATTTAATAAAGCCCAACTTTGCTTTATAAAACCACACCACACACACACACACACACACACACACACACACACACACACACACACACGCAGCAAATCATTGAGAACTTTCAGACACTGTTCTAGAGTCCTCACATACATTTCGTCATCTTATTTTCATAACCCCATGAGTAAATACTGTTAGTATTTTCATTTTACAGACACAGAAAGTGTAAGGAGATGTACTTTTTAGTACACAGAGAACAGTGAGATAAAATTAAAATTTTAAGTCAAAAATATTAAGTGGTATGAACCATATACGTTTGAACTTAATCCTTAAATCTTGGATCTACCCTCAGGAGCTCTTGGTTTAGTAGATCTGAGCTTAGAGGATGATGCTTCCTTTTCTAACTGGTTCTGAGAGAAGCTGGTGCAGCTCCTCTGGGGACCATGCTTGAAACGCTGCTGGACTGATGCAGGTAACGGCTCAGTGATTTTGAGACTTCGCGTATTAGGATCACTTCAGAACACTTGCTACAGAGTAGACCTGAAGTGGGGATGTAGTTTAGCCTCTTCCAGATGGTTCTAAGATGTTTCCAAGAGTAGCACTACAGCCCTTTTCCTATTTACTGTGAACACCACTGGTAAGATTGCTCCCCAGTGGGGATCCAAAACTGAAACCAGAAAACGGGTTTAAGTTCCTGCTCTATGATGGTGAATGTTAAGGACCTGAAGCCTTGTAGTTTCACTGGATCTTGAATACTTTATTTGTAAACCTGTGAAGCTATTTACAGCATTGGATTTTTATAAAGAGTGTATAATATAGATGAAAGCACTTTGCAACCCAAATGGTACATTGCTACCATCCCATGGGAACCGGACTTTAGCCTCAGGTCCAGACTGAAGAATTATAAGGAAGGACAACAACAGAGGCTGTAGGGAAGAAATTATGTAAGACTCACTGCTGGCTTCTTGCCACACAGGATTGGAATATATGATGGAAGCGGCCATTCTTCCTGTGACACGGGTGCTATTCCCTCTGCCCTTCCCTGCTTTTCTATTAACAGGGCTCTATTTTTAACAGGTGTTGCTCATCTGAATTAACTGCTCTAGGTGAAATTCTTGGCATGCAGCACATAGACTGCCTGCAAAGAAGCATGTGTCAGAGAACATCTGTCCCAGCTGTTAGGATCATCATACTATCATCAATAACCATAGCCCAAAATCTCATGACACTGAAATGATTCCCAGGTGACTGTCTTATGTCCAGGTGTTTGGCTGTGGATGTCAGGGGCTGGGTACTGGCGTGTGCTTGGAGGTCAGAGGAAAACTCACAGGGTTCAGTCCTCTCTTTCTACTCTGTGGGTTTTGGGAATAGAGTTCAGATCATCAGGCCTGGAGACAGACACCTTTACTGGCTGAAGCATCTCTTTGCCCCCTCAACTTAAAAAAAAAAAAAACAGAAAGAGAGAGAGGGAGGGAAGGAGGAAGGGAAAAATGTAGGGAGGGAGGGAGGGAGGGAGGAAGGAAGGAAGGAAGGAAGGAAGGAAAAAAGAAAGGAAGAAAGAAAGGAATTTCATTTAGTCTTTCACAATTTTTAGATCCTTTTGGTAACTTTCAATAAGATTAATATAGGCGAGCTTCAAGGGGAGAAGATTAGGAAGACAATTAATAAGTACAAAGACAGAGCCATATGCTAACTTAAAAAAGAAAAGATAAAAATATCAATGGACACTGTCACATCCTTCACTACTATGTGGTACCCTATAATGAAAGCAAGCCTCAGGCAGAATGCTATTACTCAATTTTCATCAGCAAGGAGACATGTAGCAGCGCTCAAACAGAATCTGTGGAAGTACGAAACATCTATTTAGATGTATGGAATCGTCCTGGAAGGTGTCACGCTGCTAGCAGAATATCTTTAAAAAAGTAAATCAATTCACTTTATATGTAAGTATTTAGTTCTGGGTTTTTTAATTAATTTTTTCATTCAATATATTTTGATCATGCTTTTCCCCTCCCCCAAATCATCCCAGATTCTCCCCACCCACCCAACTCCATGTTGGTTCTTTCTTTCCTCTCTCAACAAAATAACAAAATATCCAAGAAACCCCACCCTCCAAAAAATAAAAAGAGACCCACAAAATGAAAATCAAAACAAACAGGCCCAAACCCAGTAAGACAAAAAATGCCAAAACAAAAGGAAAGGAAGTACCCCTGAGTTTTTTGTGTTGTACAACTTCTGAGCACGGGGCCTACCCTGGAGTGTGGTTGTTACATCCAGTGACACTCCGCTGGAGAACACTGATCTTCCTTTTGCCAGCAGGTATCCAACGCAAATAGTGTTTTCATTAGGGGTAGGACTTGGTGTCCACTTCCCCATCTCAGTGCTGGGACCCCGTCTGGCTTGTACCTGTGCAGGTCTTCTGTGTGCCGCCAGTCTCTGTGAGTGCATCAGTAATGCTGGGTCTGGAAGACACTGTTTCTTTGGTGTCATCCATCATCACCTCTGGCTCAGTCTTTCTACCTTCTCTTCCTCGTAGGTCCCCAACCCTTAAAGGAAGGGGTTTCATTCTCGGGAAGGAAGAGTTGCCTATGTGATATTAAAGTCAGGCACTTACCTTGAATACTTCCCATTTCCACAGTGAAAAATCCCTTCTAACACTTCATCATAATTAATGTAGTGTAGTCAGTTTTTACATAGTGACATGGAAAGAGTACCTGTGCATCCAACTATGCGCTTTAATCACTCTGGACTGTACAGATAAAAGATTTATGGTTCTTCTTCTTCTTCTTCTTCTTCTTCTTCTTCTTCTTCTTCTTCTTCTTCCTCTTCTTCTTTTTTTTTTTTTTTCCGAGACAGGGGTTTCTCTGTGTAGTTTTGGTGCCTTTTCTGGATCTCACTCTGTAGACCAGGCTGGCCTTGAACTCACAGAGATCTACCTGGCTCTGCCTCCTGAGTGCTGGGATTAAAGGCATGTGCCACCGCTGCCTGGCTAGATTTATGTACTTTCAAACACAAAATATTCTGAAGTATACAGAAATGATAATGACATCAAGAATGGGTTCAAGGTCACAAGGCAGAGGGTCATTTTTTGAGGAAGAAGAGAGTTTTAAAAAGAGTCTTAATACTGAGCATCACAAAGTAGCTAGTGCTATTTAAGTAGAAATAGCTGATTTAAGTAGAAAATAAATTTGCTAGAGGATATTTGGTAGCTCAAAGGACTCCTGAGGATTTAGGTCTGGAAATCCATGGACAGAAACCACAAATGGATAATTAGTTCCCAAGGTCTATAATTGGCCATGAAGCTATTCACAGATGATTTAATAGCCCATAAAACTGATTAAAAGTGGGTACCAGGGTTATACTTATCAAACATGGGCATCTTGCATCGTAACCTAACTAATAATGAGTGCCAGATGCCATAACACCCATACTCCTCACTACTGTCCTAAGAACTTACCTCGGTCCACTCCATTCCTGAAGTTGAAGCTTTTCTAAGTCATCATCCTCCCCCTGTGATTAGATGAACAAATTTGTGGGGAGCAAATAAAGTTCCGAGTGAATGTGTTTTTGTTAAAATGGGCACGACCATGTCAGGGATCCCAGTGCTTCAGACCCATGGAAATGGCTAGGCAGGCATTCAACAAGTCAGGCTCACACGAATGACAAAGCCTTCCTCTGCTTCAAGTATAGATGGTTAAGAACTATTGACCTTTAAGTAAAACTAGTGTGTACAGAAATTATCAACCACAGCTTCCTCTTCTTGGATGACTATAACCTGAAACTGATCACCTGTAGAGACCACCTACCTAGATAAGCTAACTGAACTCCTCCAGCATACAGTAAGTCTACCCACTTGTTCAAAGGTGTATAATAAATCCCCTGAGTTTCCAGGCTGCTGTGTGTTTCCACCAGAGTGCATGCCCTACCTGATCCTAGCTTTTCTATAACTGTATCTGTCTTTTCTCCATTCCCATATCACCCCTATTGGGTCAAGTCTGAAAGCCAGGCAGGTTGAAGCACAAGGTTTTGTCATTTCAGCTTCAGCCACTGGACACCTTTGGTGGGAGTTTCTCTAAAGTGATTTCAGATGGTGTGCATAAAGCAAATAACTGAAAAACATTTAAAGTATCCACAAAAGGCATGCTGACTCAGAAGTAAAGACAGTGTCTTTGAGGTGGAAGGCCAAAAATTACAGATTTGGTAGTCTGGTTAGGAGGTAGAATGAGAGTCTCAAGGGAATCTCAGCCAATCTTTTTATTTCCATATGTGAAATCTGAATTAGAATGCGGTTCAACCCTACAGATGTAGTGGCTGTCATGGCCTCCTAGATTTATTAAATGAGAATGATGAAATTTACATTTTAGTAGTGTTACTAGAAATTTTGGAGAATTCCATGTAGAGTGTCATTTGTTACCAGGGAAATTGGCGTTCCATCTTTGGATTTTTAGTCTTGTCAATAAAAGGATTTAAAAGTGGATTCAGGAGCTCAAGGGCAATTTTATTAGAGTTTGAGAGAAAAACAGGTAGGCAGGCTGTATACCTTGGTAGCCACGAGGAGGAAGAATATGGAGAAGATGAAGAGAGAAAGCCATGACATTTAAGTTAGGGGGCATGTTCAGGAATGGAGGTCAGCAAGCAGTTCCATGACAAGAGGAAGACAGCTTTAGAGAAAGAGTAAAAATCCCCATATATCAGAGAAAATATGCTCAGGCTTTTGACAGTATCCAAAGAAAAAAGACAGAAGAGAGAGAAAAACTCCTAACTCAGAAGTGTTGTAGAATATTATTTTAAGGTGTGTTTCTTTTGTTTTTGTTGCATTTGTTTAACTCTGTGAAGCTGTGTTACTGTGCCTGTCTAAAACACCTGATGCTCTAATGAAGAGATGAAGGGCCAATAGTGATGCAGGAGAGAGAAATCAGAGGGGGTGACAGGCAGAGAGGATAAATAGAAGGGATCTAGGAGTGAGAGAAAAAGTAGCCAGAGAAGGAGAAAGACTCCAGGGGCCAGCCACCCAGCTACACAGCAAGCCATGGAGTAAGAATAAGATTTACAAAAGTAAGAGAACAGGAAAAGCCCAGAGGCAAAAGATGGACTGGATAATTTAAGGTAAGGAAAGCTGGCAAGAAATAAGCCAAGCTAAGGTCGGGCATTTATTAAGAATAAGCCTCTGTGTGTGATTTATTTGGGAGCTGGGTGGTGGACTCCCAAAAGAGTGAAAAACAAACAGCAACATTTTGGCATTCCATTGTGGGCCTGTATTTTCTATGTAGGACCTGAGAAAGCTTTTTATAAAAAGGAATCATGGCTCCTTTAAGAGTTTCAGCTGGACAGTTTCTGCCAGTCAATGAGCCCTTGAGCAGCATTACATTAAGTAGGAACAAAAAAAAAAAGCTATGTAAAAGTGCCTGCCACAGTGCAAGCATCAGCATTCTAGAGCTCTAGGAAGGCTGAATGAAGTTCTTGGTCAGACAAACCTCCAACTGGCCTCGAGTTTCACACTTGGTTTTCACAACCTGAGAAGCAGGCAGAGCCAGCTGAGAGCCGAGTGCACAGGATCCACGTGTAGGTTAGCAGTTTAAAGGTTTGCTCATATGGTCAAAAAAGGCTGAAGATCGGCAACAAAAGAGATCCAGATTGAAAAACCTCTAAACAGGTTACAGTGTTTAACAATGTGGGTAAGCTTAAGAAAGAAGGTATAGTCATAGGAAAAAATAGTTTATAAAATAAAGCCTTTAAAGAGAGAGTAAAAGAAAAAAGTCACATAAAATGGGAAATATATAGGGAGTCTGGATCCTGTATAGTATTGTGTTGACTTGAATTTTTTTAATGTTGTTGAGCAAACAAAAGCTGCTGACAGACATGGAATTGTGAACAGGACTGCAAAACTGACCCAACCTAGATACTTTAGGAGTGCCTTAACTTTAAAAAAGAAGTAAAAAAACATGTTTGTCAAATGGAAATCAAAAATGCTTTGAAGTTTTGTTCCCACAGGAGATGAGAGGCTGTGGATTCCTTCAGAGTTAATATGGATCAGGTTTGATCAGGTGAGACCTACTGAAACTTCACAGGTGATATCTATCAAAAAAGATTATTACTGGTCTTCCCAGGACTTGTTCATTATCTCAAAATATTCTCTATGGAACCCTAAAGATACTTCATCCACAGACAGCAGGGAGCAGTTTGGAGAACATGATGTTCACATTCCCAAGAGTGGCGGGTGGGTGGGTAGTCTTTGATTATTTGGTGGGCTTTGGATGTTTGTTATATTTAGGGGAATATAGGAATATAGGATAAAAAGACAACTGTTAGTCTCAGATATTTTGCATTGGCATGAATTTTGGTATATTGATACAAATTTGAGGTAATTTTTTTTTTACAATGTACTATGTACATTGTTGTGTTACTCTTGTTTAAAGGGTTTTGGTATACTGATACAAATTTAAAATTAATTTTGTTACACTGTATATATGTTTCTACTCTTGTTTAAGGTATTGTACCTATGCACTTCATTTAAAAATGTAAGATAAATTTATAGTTTTCAAAAGCTATTATTATAAACTATATAGGATAATCAAGAAACATAGTTTAGTAATTAGTCATTTATAATAATCAAATTTGTAGATACATTAGGTGTGTTTTCAAGGTCATATAGAGATATATTTTAGATACCTAAATGATTTTCAAACTCTTCTAAGACCTATATAATATGGCATTTAAAATGTTTTGTTAACTTAAGGTTTTTCATGGCAATGAGACCAATTTACTTCAGAGATGATGGACATTGAAGAAACTCCTTATGGAGTTTGCTTTCATTTTGGCAAGATTAACCACTGGGCAAAGAAACTGTTCTTGCCTTTGACTGCTGACAATGTGCTGTGCAGACTGGACATGGAGGACACACAGGAAAGTGACTACTGAACTTTGCCAAAACAAGGCAGGGCAGTCTTTCAAAATTCTGGCTTAAGATTCTGCCAGATATTCTGCAGGACACAGAGGAAAGTGACTGATGAACTTTGCCAATACAAGGAAGGACAGTCCTTCAAATTTCCTGCTTCACTGAAAAGTCTGTGAGATACTCTAGGCCTGTAGGCTGAAGATGGATGCCCCAATGTTGCAAAGGAACTTTGGGTGACTGTCCAGGCAGCCAAATGTTTCTGTTGTTAGATAATATTAATTCCTTCTGGGTCTTTGATGGAGTTGAAGACTAGATAGTTATAGTTTTAGTTTTCCTTAGTTATGATAGAAAGTAAATTATGTGTAAAACTTTGGAGTCACTAAGATGGATGGATGATGGAGTGCTTTCTCTGAATTTACTAAATGTAAATGGACTGAATATTGTAAATTAATTCTTGATAATTGTTTTTTTGTATGTAGTTATACTTTAAAGTTAAAATCTTTATTTTCATTTAGAAAAAACAGGGAAATGTTGTAGAATATTATTTTAAGGTGTGTTATTTTTGTTTATGTTGCATTTGTTTAACTATGTGAAGCTGTGTTACTTTGCCTGTCTAAAACACCTGACAGTCTAATAAAGAACTGAATGGCCAATAGTAAGGCAGGAGAGAGAAATAGGTAGGGCTGACAGGCAGAGAGGATAAATAAAAGAAGAGATCTAGGAGTGAGAGAAGAAATAGCCAGAGAAGGAAAAGGACTCCAGGGCCCAGCCACCCAGCTACACAGAAAGCCATGGAGTAAGAGTAAGATTTACAAAAGTAAGAGAACAGGGAAAAGCCCAGAGGCAAAAGGTAGATGGGATAATTTAAGTTAAGGAAAGCTGGCAAGCGACCAAGCCAAGCTAAGGTTGGGCATTTATAATTAAGGATAAGCCTCTGTGTGTGATTTATTTGGGACCTGGGTGGCAGGCTCCCCCAAAAGAGCAAAAACAAACAATAACACAGAAGAGCAGGTGTTGTGTGATATTTTATTTGTGTTCTGACAAATAAAGCTTGCCCAGAGATCAGAGGGCAGAGCTAACCACTAGTTAACAAGAGAAGTCGGGCAATGGGAGGTTCACTAGCACTTGGGAGGCTCATGCCTTTAATCCTAGCACTTGTGGTGTGGAGACAGGATCTTGCCCCCTTTCAGTCGGAGGATCCAAAGAAGTAAGAAGTCATTAGTGGCTGCTCCTTTGCTTCTCTGATCTTTCAAGTTATTACCCCAATATTTGACTCCTGGTTCTTATTGATAAGATTATTATGATCATGCTTCAAGCAGGCAAGTATCACTGCCTGGGGGACCAGCCTCCAGCCGCACAGGGCTCAAAGAGAAATTCACAGAGTCAGTATGTACTAGATTTTTCTATCTGAGGGGGTTAAGGGAAAAAGACACTCACACAATCTCTTGATGGTTTCCTTCAGACCTTTTCTTTTTTCTTTTGCATTCTCTATTCTTTATTTTCCTCTGGTGATTTCCTTCTCTCATACCTGATGTTTTCCTTCTAACCCATTTTAATTCTCTCTAATTCTATCTCTATTCTTTCCCTTACAGGTTATATACCCCAGCAAAATCTTTCAGGCAATATAAAAATGACAATGTGGTTACATTATATTTTTCAAGTGAATGAATACAAGTAAAAAACATCATGTTTTCTATATCCCTTACAAGATTAAACATTTTATGTATTACAAGTGAAAACCAAATTATCCCCAAAACTCACATACATTCACACCCAAGCAACTTGTTATAGATTAACCATGTAGGCCAGCAAGATATTATTCTCAGCCAGGTCTTTTACTGGCAGGCTGTGTTTTGCAGTTACAAAGAAAGGGCCAATTATTTTATTATCTTGAAAGGTAATCTTATAAGGAACCTTAAAGGAATCACAAATCTAAACTTTTGTATATAAAAAAGAATCAGTCAGCTCTACTTTAAATCTTTAGGGTACTCATCAATAGTTTCTTATATCTGGAGATGGAGGGCAGAAATGGGTATAAGGAATTAATCATCACTTTTGGTCATCAACCAATCCTAGCAAGAAAGGCAGGTCAGCTAATGATAATTGGGTTGCTTTGTTCTTGCTCCCTAACCTTAAAGAGTTCCCCATTCAACTATGTGCCTTTCTAAAACTTTAGATTGTCTTCTTGGGTTTTTCACCTCAAAGCTTTTTGACAAAAACATCTTAGTCTAACTTTAAGTTATTTTCAAAGCTTTGTTTCAGCTATGTTGCCCCCTCCAAAACCTGTGACCACATTGCCCAACAAGTTAAAAGAAGTTAAGCCAGCTGGGCTATTGGGACTCAATTGTTTTGTTTTTTGATCATTAACCTAAGCCACAGTCTATATGGGTTCTCAATAGAAACGCCTGTGTTCTAGGTGTGTGACACTTCCTTGTTTTTATTTTTTTATCATCAAAACTCTATTTAAACTAGCATTATTATTATCAGTTAGATAGTGCAGCTTAAGAAGAAATTGTCTTCATAATAATCCACTGTAGCTCAAATTGTAATTGGTCTTAGTAAAAACCTGGAGTCAGATATTGGGGTAAATACTGAAAGATCAGAGAAACAAAGGAGCCTGAACTAGAGAGAATTTTTATCTCTGCCCAATCCTCAAACCGAAAGGGGCAGAGCTCTTGTCTCTACCCTGCCTTATCACTTCCTCTCTCTGCCTAGACATATAATTTCCTGTTTCCTCCTCTCAAGTACTGGGATCAAAGGCATGAGATCCCATGTGCTGGTATAAGAGGTGTGTGCCACTACTGCCTGGCCCCTAGTGGCTAGCTCCACACTCTGATCTCCAGGCAAGCTTTATTTGTCAGAGCACAAACAAAATATCACCACAATCCACAGGTAAAAGTGCTCAGTAGGACAGGATGTTTCCATGAGATAAAGATACTACATTACAGGCAGTGGGGATCTCCCACACCCATTCACACCATGCCAGATACCAGAGAAAGATAGCAGCAGCAAACACGTAAATGCACAGCAGAAGGAAAAGACATTCTGAGGCCTGTGGTCTAGGGGCCTTGCCTATCTGAGATTCATCCTTCAGGGAGTTTCCTCCTGGTGGGCTGACACCTTGAACTTCAATTGCCATCTGCTGCTCCTCTGACATGGCCATCAGCAGGCAAGTCACACAACAGAGGCTCTGCAAGCAGCTGAGAATTCTGGGATGGAAAAGGTACATTATCTCATTAAGAGGAAAATTATTCTGCCCATCTCCTTATCATGACAGCTTTCCTGAGGGATGGTCTTTTGGCAAGATAATAGTCAGGCCTAGCTCTGCTGACTCCTAAGGGAGGAGAAAATGGTATGGAATGTTTCAACCTTTGAAGCAGATCAGAATGGCAGGTCTTCAACCAGGGCCAGATGTAGATTCCATTCTTTTAACCAGGAGGAAATAGCTTTCCCTTAATGTGTCTCAGCAAAGCCCTGATGTCCTCAATGGTCTCCAGGCGACTGTAACATTAAGAGACACAGAAAAAATACACAGAAAAAATACACAGATAACACTAATGTAAATTAAGTGGTGAGAGCTAGCAAGGGCCAATAATATTTGATCCTTTTATTTAAAAAAAAAACATTAACATGCTAACTCTCTATCAGGAACTAAGCTGATGGAATAGTGAGCAACACTGGACATGGCCCTACATTTGAGGAAATGAAAGCAGGCTGGAGTGCAGAGCAGGGGAGTGTGTGGGAGTTTAAACTGAAGGTGAAAAGTACACAATTTGTCTGTATTTATTTAAAGATTTTTTTCCCCCTGGCAGTGCTTCCTCCAAGGCAAGCACTCTACCACTCAGATAACACCCACATGCCCTATTTAAGGATTTTGAGCTTTATCTGAAAGGATAAGCCATCTAAAGGTTGTAAGGTATTTTTAAAACATACATTCTCTCTAAATCCATAGAAGAACCATGTAGGATAGATGTTATCAGTATTTGTTTACATATGAGAAGACCAGGGCTTTGAAATGGTTTGACCTCACAGCGAGCTGCAATGGGCAGGAAATGGAAACAGAAGGCAGGCAGGATGAGGGGCTTTTGGAAAGGAAAGGGGACTTCATGCTTTTTTGTCTAGCCAAACTTTATTCGGGCTTCATTCAGAAACTGTTTTTCAGGCCCAACTGTGCATTCCCTTGTAAAATCTAGGGTTTTTTAAAATATATATATATATATATATATATATATATATATATATATATATATATATATATATATTACCAAGAATGCTATGAAGTCAGTTTAGTTAGAATGTTTTCCTTATTTCCCCATTTTCTAGGTAACAAGTACTCACCCTTGCTCTTTTCTTAAGAATGCTGTTATACTTCTTAGTCATTGAATCATTGCCCCCTTAACGCTTGTTTTCTCTTTGTGATTCTCCATCCACTCATGCATCACTGCATCCTGCTTCTTATCTTTAAATTCCCACGTCTACAATCTTGATTTTGATTAGAAACCTCCACCTCCACTTCAAGGTGGAATTACATTGGTCCCTGTACTTAATGACGACTGACTGTCTTAAATAAAGCCCTCCTTAACAACGTGTTCTTACAGGTATTGAATATTTTAAAAAACTCATTGTGGGCATGGAGAACACATTGTTTCCTTGTCTCTTCACAATCTTGTGAGGAAGGTTTTGTTACCATTTTATACATGGAGAAACCAAAACTGCAACCAGATTTCAACCCCTAAGTTTACCCTGGCATCACAGCAGCTCTGAAATATGGCTCCCAACAGTATGGCCATGTGAATTCAGGGACAGCAGAGTGCAAATTAATATTGTCAGTTGAGTTTGAAAGTAGCTCAGAGCCAGGGAGAGATAGGGCTGTAGAATAAAGATATTCAGGATGTGGATTAATGGCGGACTTAATTAAAAAAGCAAGTTGAGGTAAAGACAGAAGGGCTTTGAAGGCTTGGTTATCATATGCAAAGCCATATATTATATCATCTATATGAAAGAGCAGCAACGCCTTTTGTATATATTTGCAGTCTACTTGCAACTATCCCACCCAAGGTGGCCCAGTCTCGGTTCTCTCCTAAGCGATGACCTAGAGGCTTTAGGGGCCTGGTCTTCCTCGGCAGTCTTCCGGTCCCCTGCTCTTGCTGCTAATCTCAGGTGGAAGTTAAAGCAGGACCCAGGGTGGGGCCGCCGGCCTTCGTGCAGCGCGCCGGGCGCACCTGCCTCGCTGCGGCTCGCAGCTGGGCGTGGAGAGCCACGGGGAGGCCGGGCCAGGGAAGGAAGCGCGCGGCGCGGCTTGACCCTGGCGGCGATCCGTACCGCCCGGAGTCGTCGGCGGAAACATGGCGGCCGTGTTGGTACTCGAGAAAGTTTCCACCGAGGCCGTGCAGTGCTAGCGAGGGCGGTCTCCGGCTCCCGTCCCCACGGCTCACCACCAGCTGGTTCCGAGTCGCAGGACGGAGCGAGGGTCGGTGGCGATCGGAGCCAGGTAAGTGGCTCGGGGAGAGCCGCGGGGCGGCGGAGGGCGTGGGCGCCGCCCAGGGCCGCGCTGACCCGGCCAGGCCCCGCCCCGCCGACCTCCGGGCGGGAGCCGAGCGAGCCAGGGACCGGCGACCGCGAAGGGAGGGTGTCCCTAGTCACCCCGACCCCGGCGTCTCGTTGTGTCGTCTTCTCTAAGGGCTGGCGAAGAGCCAGGGCCCCGGCCCCATCTCTCCACCCCTCGCTAGGATAAGGCCTAATGGGAGACGAGTTACCATTGCGGCTCCAAAGGGAGGAATTTATAGAGTTTTGAGTTGCCATTCTTCTGGTTCAGAGGTGGGTCTGAAGAGTTATTGGCGGGGCACTCAGAAAAGCAAGATTGTAATTCTCCAACCCTGACTTCTCGGTGTGGTCCTTTCAGGGTTTGATACTTCCTCTAAATGGGACAGAAATAGATTTACACTGAAAGGTCATGAAAGCGATACATTGTGTCTTGCAGCCCATTGCCTTAGGACATGGGGAGGGTACTTTCTGTTTCGAAAGAAATTTGGTGAATTAAGAGAAGGCTGGAGTTAAGCCGAAAGCAAAGAAGCCAGACATTCCTGGAATCTCCCCTAACTACTAGTATTAGTTGTGGCATATTAGAAAAGCTGTTTATTTTATCCACATTAGTTCTGTGTTAGTCTTTTTTTTTTTTTTTTTTTTTTTAAAAAAAAAAAACCAGATTGAATGCTAACTTGATTACAGACTTGGCTAGATACTGAGCATGCATTGTGGAAGTCAAATCTCACCAGAGACCTTGTGACTTAGTGAGGAATGCAGACATTAAACGTGTGGTAAAGAGAAGAGTATTTTTATTTTTATTTTTTTTTATTTCAGAGGACGTGCAGGGATATCTGACTAGTGAGAGGCGATTCTTCCAAGAAATGATTTTTAAGCCCAGACCTGAAGAGATTGACAGACAAAGGATAGTTAGGACTAGGAGGAGGAAAAAGAGTGTATCCAGAGAGGGCATGGTAATTATGTAGTTCATAATCGAAATGTCATTTGTTTGGAATCCAAAGTGAGAGGAAGAAGAGTAACAGATGGGTAGGAAAATTATTCCTATCTAATGTAGATTACTTTATCAGGCACTGAAAGAGCGTAGACTTATAGTACTATGAGGGATGGAAAGCCATTCGAGAATTTTGCATGGCGGAGTAACATGGTAAAATTTGGTCTTAAAAGCCAACTTTGTGGCTAGGTTGTGGTGGTGGTGCATGCCTTTAATCCCAGCCCACGGGAGGCAGAGGCAGGCGAGGCAGCTCTGTGAAGAGTTCGAGGCCAGCCTGGTATAGAAATTGAGTTCCAGGACAGCCTAGGCTGTTACACAGAGAAACCCTTTCTCGAAACACCAAACCAACCAAACAAAAAAACACAATTTGTATAAGAAGTACAGGAGTAGATTGAAAAAAAAAGAGGAAAACATTCAAGCATGAGATCATGGTGGTCAAAATGGAGATGGTGACTTTGGGGATAAGAAGTAGAAATGTGAAAGAGATGCTAAGAAGAAAGAAAAATCAAGAGCTGGTGAAGATTAAATTGTGGTTGAAGAAGTGAGAAAGAAGGTTAATGTAGTATATAGGATTGAAGGTTGGAGGTGTACTACTGGGTTCAAACCCAGGGCCTCCCAAATACCAAGCATGCTTTCTGAGTTGTATATACAGCTTGGGATTTTTTTTTTTAAAATGGACTTTAGCAGTGACTTGCTGATTGATTCCATTGTGTTCTGCTTTTATTTGCCTCTGGAATTTTCCATGAAATCATTAGGAAAGGCAGCTCAAGTGAAAAGAATTAAAATGCTTTTTTGATTTGTTTTAATTTCTAGTTCAGGCTATCTTTTAAAGATAAAATGGGCAAAGACTTTTAAAACTAAGTCCTATAAGAATGTGGTAGCATAATATTACATGTTACAGCTGTATTGCCTTTTATTAAATTGTGTAATTAAGATATGGAAATAATTGAGATTGCTTAAAGCCTAGGTTGGGGTTGAGTGACCAAAAGATGGTTTGAAAATGAAGAACTTTGAAGACAAGCAAGGAGAAACCACTGAGTTAGGAAGAAAATATGGATCCTTGGACTTTAGAAGCCAAGGGAAGGGAAGATTTCAGAAGGTGATAGTACTCAACACTGTGAAGGATTTTAAACGCAATGTGCAGGGATCCTGCAAAGGTTCCATCATATTTAGGAACTTGCTGATCATTCTAGAAGTTGGTAGAGCAGTTACACTAAGGGAATGGTACTGCTCTGTGTTTTGGAATGAGTGTATGAGAACTTAAACAACCAAACATTAGCTGTCAAGAAAGAAGAAAATTGAATATGGTAGAAGAGATGGGGAGAACAAAGATTGTTTTTTTGTTTCTCTTTACCCTTTTGTTTAGTAGTTTTTTTAAAAGCTGACCTACAAATGCTTAAGACTAATGAATAAAACATAAGTGAAAGTTTGGAGAGAATGACATTCTGTAACAGCAAAAATTCACAAAGGAATGGGTACTCTTTCTGACTGGCATTCAGAGATACAGATAGAGGTGGATTTATTTATTGGAAACTTACAGGTTCCCTTTTGATGACACTGTTAGGAAGCAGTCATGTGGTAAAAATTCAGTGAGATGTAGGTGTCAAGAGATTTGAAAAGAAAGAGGTTTGAATAGTCACAGAGTGGGAAAGAATATTGACCAGGAAACAAAGGAGTCTCGTGAATGTAGAGTGTGGTATCTTTCAGCATAGTGTGTGAATTTTTCTCTGTCTAGTAGTGCTCATTATGAGCCTATATTATACCATCAATACTTTGAGTCTCTCTTCTCTTTCTCCTCTCCCCCTGTGTGTATTATAGTATATAGGAGTAATATTTTATAAAACGTTTTTACAGTCTAGATTTTATCAGTTTCTTATACTAATATAGAAATTGACAATATACAAAAAGCAGACATTTTCATTAATCTCACATGGTAAGAAGTGCTTATATGAAACATAATAGAGGAAAATTGGCTTGAATACCTAATGAATAGATTTTGAAATAAAAATATGCTTTACCTAAAAAAAGTAGAACTAGTAATGGCACTTGAAATGTGCTAGGGATCCTAAGATTGTTCCAGAAACAGTCTTCTCCAGCCAAATGCTACTTAGGGGTTAATTCTAAGTTATCTCATGATTCTGTTTGAGTATGTCTTTTAGTATACTCTATTAGGAAAGTTTAAATAAGCTAATCACATCCTCCTCTTCACTCTTGTGCATTTGTTGCTTGGGTTCAAGCTTAATAATGCCTTGTAAGTATATTTTAGAGAAACACTCTAGCACTGATACCCACCTCAGACCATGAACTATTTGTTTTTTGAGTATTTTGGGTTTTTAAGTATTTATAACCATGAGCTATTACAATATATCAGTTCTTACAGTATACTGGAAAACACCTAGTGAATAGTTCAGTAATTCTTTTTATATATTTGTGTTACATTATACTGGAAAACATTGAAGAGCTACCTAGTAGATAGTTCAGTAATCCTTTTTATATATTTGTGTGTGTGTGTGTGTGTGTGTGTGTGTGTGTGTGTGTGTTGTGTGGTTAGTATGTATGCATATGTCAGGACTACTTGTAGGAGTTGGTTCTCTCTTTCCACCATTATAAGTCTCAGAGATTGGACTCATGTAGTAGTAAGACTTCACAGTTGAGCTTATCTCATTGACTCCACTGTACGTATATATTATATAAAATTTTTTTTAACCATTATTGTGTTTTGGGTGAAACCTATGAAAGCATGTAAAGTTGAAATAGTTATTTGAGTCCTAGCAAATAATTTCTGTAGTGTAGTGACCTTTTGAAAAGGTAGACTTGAAGAAGTTCTTCATTTACTTTACCATGACCTGGTAAGCATTTCAGTATATGAGTTTTGAGTAAGAAGTTCAGCGATTGATTTACTACATAGATAGTATTTAGATTTGAAAAGTAAGTGATAATCCAAGTAATCTATTTTGGTAGGAGTGAAAGTACAAGAATTATGCCTCAGCTTTAGGGACTGAGTAACCTTAATAGAGTAAAATTCTATTTCTAGCTAAGTTTATTAGCTAAACCATATAAAGACTGAAATTTTATAGAGTTTTTAGGACTGTCTTGTAATAAGATTTAGGGGATTAAGACAGCAATAATAGTTAACATCTCTGTATACTAGTGTTTTCAAATTAGAAGTACTAATGAAGTCCTTCATTCCATTTAAAAGTTGAGTGGCATTTTGTTGTATCAAATCCAAGTGCTTATGATATAAGTGAAACTGAGTATTCAAGTAGGAATAGATTAGGCAGGCTCAGCATCGACATTGACAAGAAGACTCCACTGATAATTAGTGGTGCAGTCTAATCAATATGAATAGAAATCATGGGCATTTTCCTTTGTGTAACTTGCAGAATTTATAAGCCATAAAACATTGCTATTAAGATATATGTAATTAGTCAGGCAGTGGTGGTGGTGGTGGTGGTGCACGCCTTTAATCCCAGCACTCGGGAGGCAGAGCCAGGTGGATCTCTGTGAGATTGAGGCCAGCCTGGGCTACAGAGTGAGTTCCAGGAAAGGCACAAAGCTATACAGAGAAACCCTGTCTTGAAAAAACCAAGAAAAAAAAAAAAAAGATATGTGCAATTAGACTTTGAACTGGATTTCAGAAGAACCTCTATTTTTCTCTTATTCATTTATGTAATGTAGACGGGCAGTGGTGGCACATGCCTTTAATGCCCTCCAGCACTTGGGAGGCAGAGGCAGGCAGATCTCTGTGAGTTCTAGGCCAACTTGGTCTACAGAGCAATTTCCAGGACAGCCAGGGCTACACACAGAGAAACCCTGTCTCACAAAAACAAAAGGGGTGGTGGTGGTGGTGGTCATTTATCTAGTATAAAGAAAATGGCACAAATCAAAATAGTATATAAAATGAACTGTGCAATAATGTTTCTTCTCTTTAGGTCACTATAAAGAAAACTTCAGAGAACATGTTGGAATAGAAGTTAGCACCACCTTGGATTTGTTGAATGAAATACAGGAAGTTTATTTTCGCACGTGTGGGAAGCACCTCCATTGCCAGATTACATGTGTAAATCACTGCGGTACTGCTTCAGTCACTGTCTCTATCTAGCAATGACACGGCTGGAAGAAGTCAATAGAGAAGTGAACATGCACTCCTCCGTGCGGTATCTCGGCTACTTAGCCAGAATCAACTTACTAGTGGCTATATGCTTAGGTCTTTATGTACGATGGGAAAAAACAGCAAATTCTTTAATTTTGGTGATTTTTATTCTCGGCCTCTTTGTTCTGGGGATTGCCAGCATACTCTATTATTACTTTTCAATGGAAGCAGCAAGTTTAAGTCTCTCCAATCTCTGGTTTGGATTTTTGCTTGGCCTTCTATGTTTTCTTGATAATTCATCCTTTAAAAATGACGTGAAAGAAGAGTCAACCAAATACCTTCTTCTGACATCTATAGTATTAAGGATATTGTGTGCTTTGGTGGAGAGAATTTCTGGTTACATCCGCCATCGGCCCACTTTACTAACCACAGTAGAGTTTCTGGAACTTGTTGGGTTTGCCATCGCCAGCACAACTATGCTGGTGGAGAAATCTCTGAGTGTTATTTTGCTTGTCATGGCTTTGGCCATGCTCATTATAGACCTGAGAATGAAGTCCTTTCTAGCTATACCAAACTTAATAATTTTTTCAGTATTGTTATTTTTCTCTTCATTGGAAACTCCCCAGAATCCAATTGCTTTTGCATGCTTTTTTATTTGTTTGATAACTGATCCTTTCCTTGACATTTATTTTAGTGGACTTTCAGTAACCGAAAGGTGGAAACCTTTTCTGTACCGTGGAAGAATTTGCAGGAGACTTTCAGTGGTTTTCATTGGAATGATTGAACTTACATTCTTTATTCTTTCAGCATTTAAACTCAGAGACACTCACCTCTGGTATTTTGTAATACCAGGCTTTTCCATTTTTGGAATTTTTTGGATGATTTGCCATATTATTTTTCTTTTAACTCTTTGGGGATTTCATACCAAATTAAACGACTGCCATAAAGTATATATCAACCACAGAGCAGATAACAATAGCCTTGATAGAATCATGGCATCCAAAGGGATGCGTCATTTTTGCTTAATTTCAGAGCAGTTAGTTTTTTTTAGTCTTCTTGCAACAGCAATTTTGGGAGCAGTCTCCTGGCAGGTAAGCTCCTGTGTTTCGTTGTGTAAGCTCATGTGTTTCATTGTTGGTCTTAGGTTATTTTCTTATGTCAATGCCAATTGGAGATTATACTTAAAGACATTCTTAGATTATACTTAAAGACATACTTAAGATTATGCTTTAAAGACATAACTAGAGTTACTGGTATGCCTAAACCCATACCTGTCTTCTGTGGCTTATGTATAGCATATTTACGGTATAGCCTTTTTCTTAAGATTTTATTTGAAAAGAAATTATATGTGTAGTACCATATCAGCTTCTGAAATAAAGATTAGAGAATCTGAATTTTAGATAAGAGAAAAATAGATTTTATGATATAGTTCCTGCCCAAAAATGTTTTTTTAAATATGCTTATGGACATTCAAACTATGCAGTTAAGAGTTTGTGTTTATAGTATTTTTTAAGTTATATGTGTGTGATTTATGTATGTGTATGTATTGTGTCTATGTACATGCATGTATGTGTTTGTCTGCATGCATATGGAGGTCAGATGTTTGCATCTAGTACCTATCTTGCTCAATCTTTCACCTTTTTTTCTTTTTCTCTTTCTTTCTTTCTTTTTCTTTTTCTTTTTTTTTGAGAAAGGGTCTCTCACTGACATGACTATACTAGCTGGCCATCAAACTCTAGGGATTCTCCTGTCAATATCTCTCCAGCACTAGGGTTATAGACATGTGCCGCCACACCTGGCTTTTTCCATGGGTTCTGGAGATCCAGACCCAGATCCTCCTGTTTCTTGTCAGGCACTTGACTGACTAAGCCATCTCTTCAGCCCTTGTGTCTATATTATTCATGAATTTGTCTTTTTTTCTGAGTAGTTATTGACATTTAGCTAGAGATGGTGCTGAATGCTGAGGAGCTCAGGACATCTTTGCCCTTAGAAATGGATAACTCTGTAATGAGAAGAAGAGGCTAACATGAAAAGAGTTTGATTATAAATTGTTCATAATGTGACAAACAGTATAATTTGAGTACCTCAGGCTGGAATGTGGACATACAAGAGCAACTCCTCTTAGTTCAGTTGCTTTGTACCAATTTGGTGCTGCTGTTTGATTTCTAGATGTGAGTGTTAAAGGGCGTTAGATATAAACACTTGCCTGGGCATGATGCTTCTGTTTAGTGTGGGCTGACTCAAGGAGCCGGTATGGGAGTCGAGCAAGTGGTGAAAACATCTTGGGTATTGTCTCAGGGTAGCTTCCTCATTTTGCTTACTTGCCAGAGCTAGGGACTTTCAGAATTATGATGATGTCAGAACTCTAGCAAGAATTTTCCTTCCTCATCCACTTTTCTCTGTGTTGGCTACTTTCCCAGTCTTAACTACTTTTTCTTTGCCAAGTCAGCCTCATTCATGTATGACTTCTTTCCAGGTCATAAAATTCTGTTAACCAGATACTATCTTGGTCACTAGATTTTTCTGTTTTGCGTATACCAGTGCATATATGTTTTATATATACTTCAAGTAAAGTATACACACTTGTAGATGGAAGTTT
This sequence comes from Peromyscus eremicus, assembly GCF_949786415.1. NCBI lineage: Eukaryota > Metazoa > Chordata > Mammalia > Rodentia > Cricetidae > Peromyscus > Peromyscus eremicus. The sequence continues at coordinate 26,431,570 of NC_081418.1, read as the reverse complement.
TCCTGTTCCACAGCCACTCTTAAACACACAAAGGCTTATATTAATTATAAATGCTCAGCCGAAAGCTCAGGCTTGTTACTAGCTAACTCTTATACTTAAATTAACCTATATTTCTATATATACTTTGCCATGTAGCTCATATCTTGTTACCTCATTTTTTACATGTACTGCTTGCTTGCTCGGCGGCTGGCTGGCTGGCTGGTGTTTCTCTAGACTCTCCTGACTCTGACCTTCCTCCTCCCATCATTCTCTTTGTGTCAGACTGTCTCACCCAATCTCTTCTTGCCCTGCTATCGGCCAAATAGTTTTTTATTAACAATGAACATAATCCACAGCACACACCAATGGGACTACACAAAAGCTTTCCAAGGAATCTTTCAGCAAAGATAATGTTAGGAGAATCAATCTCCATGGTATTAACTTTTGATGGTAGTGTAGATGGAGTTTTCCTGCCTGGCCCACAGTCAGGACAAATCTCTATCACCTGCTAGTCCCACAGCCTCAGACCCGACCAAGTAAACACAGAGACTTAAATTGGTTACAAACTGTATGGCCATGGCAGGCTTCTTGCTAACTGTTCTTACAGCTTAAATTAATCCATTTCTATAAATCTATACCTTGCCACGTGGCTTGTGGCTTACCAGCATCTTCACATGCTGTCTGTCATCGTGGTGGCTGGCAGTGTCTCTCTCTGACTCAGCCTTCCACTTCCCAGCTTTATTCTCCTCCTTGTCCCGCCTACACTTCCTGCCTAGCCAATGGCCAATCAGTGTTTTATTGATTGACTAATCAGCAACACATTTGCCATACAGAATATCCCACAGCATGGTAGTATTTTTCTAAAGTTGACCTACTTGAAAAAGTCACTTAAGTTAGCTCTCAAGTGGTATCTCATTTACGTGAGTGAAAGTATTTCATTTAATGAGTATATTTAAATAACTCATATTTTTCACCTATTTTTCAGTTAGGCTATTTGTCTTGAGTTTTAAGAGATCATTGTATATTTGGGTACAAGTCTCTTAACAGATTAAGGATGTAGAAATGTTCTTTTCACTCTGGCTTATATTTTAACTTTCTTATTGATACTTTTGAAGAATAAACACTTAACTTTATAAAATTCAGTTTATCAGTTCTTTCTCTTATGAACTGTGTATTTAGTATTTTATACAAGAATCTACTCAACTGTAGGTTCTCTTGTATTTTATTCCAGAAGCTTTATCATTTTAGCCTTCACATTTTGGGCTATGCTCTATTTTAGTTTCTTGTTTATAGTATAGGGACCTTAATTTTATTTAGTTTGTGAATATCTAGTTGCTTCAGCACCTTTACTGAAAAGACTAGAGACTGACATTTACCTAACTGAATGGCCTTTGCATATATGTCTACCATAATTAAATGTAAATGTGAGATCTTAAACTCGAGCTATTTTTTTATTTTGGTCTATGTCTATCTTTCAGATAGTGTTATACTGCTTTTCAAGGTATTTTCTAATTTCCCTTGTAATTTCTTCTTTGACCCATGGGTTATGTATATTTTTATTGTTTAAAAGCCTAATATTTGTGGATTTCCCAACATTAGTCTATTTTTTTTTAAATTTCTGATTTATCATTGTGGTTGGAGGACACAATTTGTATTTTAGTATTTTGATGAAGACCTGTTTATGGCCTGGCATATGTTTTAGTTCATCTTCACTTGAAAATAATCTGAAAAAGAATACACTGCTGTTGGGCAGAGTATACTATAAATAAGAGCTAAGATGAGCTGGGTAGTGATGTTGTTCATGTATCAATATCCTTGATAATTTTCTGTCTAATTCTATCAATATTCAGAGATATTAGAATGTGTATTTCCTCATTTAAGAAAGTGTGTGTGTGTGTGTCTGTGTGTGTGTGTGTGTCTGTGTGTGTGTGTGTCTGTGTGTGTGTGTGTGTGTGTCTGTGTGTGTGTGTGTGTCTGTGTGTGTGTGTGTGTGTCTGTGTGTGTGTGTGTGTGTGTGTGTGTGTGTGTGTGTGTGTGTAGGTGCTGTTGCAGGGGTGTCAAATTCCTTGGAGCTGGGTTTGCAGGCTGTCCTGAACTACCTGATATGGGTGCTAGGAACTGAACTTTGATTTTCTGCAAAAGCAGTAAGCACTCTTCACTGCATTGCTGAAACATCTCTAGCCCCTCAGTGTTTTTTGTTATTGTTTGTTTGTTTGTTTTGTCTTTATGTATTTAAGGCCTGTTCCTAAATGTAGGAATAGATTTTAGAACTCCTTGGCCCTTGATTTTTATCATCATAGATGGTATTGTTTAGTAGTTTCAATAAAAACCCTATTACTTGCTTCCAAAGCTTAAAATATTAATTATAGAAAAAGCTTGCTGAGCTTTGTTCTTAACATCTGTGCCTTGAGTCATGTGGAATTTGTTGAAGTTCTGAAGAATGGAATTCAGTAATTTGAGGAAGAGCCTAGCATTATGCTTTGCTATAGTCTTGAGTTAATCCTGGTCAGCAATACACATGTTGAGTGGTTTATTGGTTTAGTGGTTCAAAACTAATGTAAATCCACCTGAATGTATTTATATTCCCCAATTGGCTGCTACTTGATAACTGTTGTGTATGATGTTGGGATTGTTCCTTGTAGGAAATTAGACTTTTCACCTTAATTTTCATTTAATTGATTATAGAAAGCTTTCAAAATCTTTCTTCTACCCAGTGTTCTGTGAAATGTAAATGAGTATACTCAGAGGGAAAAACAAACAAACAAACAAAAACACTAAAAGAAAATACTGAAAGAGCAGCATTTCTATACTCCTCTGTCTATGGAATCTTTGTCTCTAACCCTCACTAACCCCATTACCTTCCGCCCCAGCTCACATACCCTTTAACTTCTATGTGTGATCTCTCCTTGGACGTTAGATGAAAAGCAAATGTAACACTCATATGAAACATAATTTGGGAAGCATCTACCAGGTCTACACAAGTTCCAGTGACTTCAAATGATTTAGAGTCAGAAAATTATATAGTGAAAGGGAAACAGTTGAAGCCTGTTGGGTAAGACTATTTTGGAGAGAATGACATTGCCAATCCAAGTCCATTCTCAGCTATCTCAAATTCTTTAACTTGAATTTTTTTTTTTAATTTTTATTTTGCAATACAATTCAGTTCTACATATCAGCCACAGATTCCCTTGTTCTCCCCCCTCCCGCCTCCCTCACCTTCCCCCCAACCCGCCCCCCATTCCATTCTCCTCCAGGGCAAAGCCTTCCCCACAGACTGAGATCAACCTGGTGGACTCAGTCCAGGTAGGTCCAGTCCCCTCCTCCCAGGCCGAGCCAAGGGACCCTGCATAGGCCCCAGGTTTCAAACAGCCGACTCATGCAATGAGCACAGGACCCGGTGCCACTGCCTGGATGCCTCCCAAACAGATCAGGCCAATCAACTGTCTCACCCACTCAGAGGGCCTGATCCAGTTGGTGACCCCTCAGCCATTGGTTCATATTTCATGTGTTTCCGTTCGTTTGGCTATTTGTCCCTGTGCTTTATCCAACCTTGGTCTCAACAATTCTCGCTCATATAAACCCTCCTCATTCTCGCTAATTGGACTCCCAGAGATCCACCTGGGGCCTAGTCATGGATCTCTGCATCCAGATCCCTCAGTAGTTGGATGAGGTTTCTACCACGACAGTTAGGGTGTTTGGCCATCCCATCACCAGAGTAGGTCAGTTCGGACTGTCTCTCGACCACTGCCAGCAGTCTGTTGTGGGGGTATCTTTGTGGATTTCTGTGGGCCTCTCTAGCACTTTGTTTCTTCCTATTCTCATGTGGTCTTCATTTACCATGGTCTCCTATTCCTTGTTCTCCCTCTCTGTTGTTGATCTAGCTGGGATCTCCCACTCCCCCAAGCTCTCTTTCCCTCGACCCTCACCCTTCACTACCCCCACTCATGTCCAGGCTGTTCATGTAGATCTCATTCCATTTCTCTGTCATTGGGCGATCCCTGTGTCTTTCTTGGAGTCCTGTTTTCCAGGTAGCCTCCCTGGTTATGTGAGTAGCAGTCCAGTCATCCTTGTTCCACATCTAGTATCCTGTTATGAGTGAGTACATACCATGTTTGTCTTTCTGAGTCTGGGATACCTCACTCAGGATGATTTTTTCTAGATCTATCCATTTGCGTGCAAACCTCATGATGTCATTGTTTTTCTCTGCTGAGTAGTAGTCCATTGTGTATATGTACCACATTTTGTTTATCCATTCTTCAGTTGAAGGGCATCTAGGTTGTTTCCATGTTCTGGCTATTACAAACAATGCTGATATGAACATAGCTGAACAAGTGCTCTTGTGGTGTGGTTGAGCATTCCTTGGGTATATGCCCAAGAGTGGTGTAGCTGGATCTTGGGGGAGATGGATTCCCAATTTTCTAAGAAAGCGCCATATTGATTTCCAAAGTGGTTGTACAAGCTTGCATTCCCACCAGCAGTGGAGGAGAGTTCCCCTAGCTCCACATCCTCTCCAGCATAAGGTGTCTTCAATGTTTTTGATCTTAGCCATTCTGACAGGCGTAAGGTGGTATCTCAGAGTTGTTTTGATTTGCATTTCCCTGATGATTAGGGATGTTGAGCAATTCCTTAAATGTCTTTCAGCCATTTGAGTTTCCTCTGTTGAGAATTCTCTGTTTAGCTCTATAGCCCATTTCTTAATTGGACTGTTGGGCATTTTGATGTCTAATTTCTTGAGTTCCTTATATATTCTGGATATCAGTCCTCTGTCAGATGTGGGGTTAGTGAAGATCTTTTCCCATTCTGTAGGCTGTCGCTTTGCTTTGTTGACCGTATCCTTTGCCCTACAAAAGCTTCTCAGTTTCAAGAGGTCCCATTGATTGGTTGTTTCTCTCAGTGTCTGTGCTACTGGTGTTCTATTTAGAAAGTGGTCTCCTATGCCAATGCATTCAAGACTACTTCCTACTTTCTCTTCTACCAGGTTCAGAGTAGCTGGATTTATGTTGAGGTCTTTGATCCACTTGGACTTAAGTTTTGTGCATGGTGATAGATATGGATCTATTTGCAGCCTTCTACATGTTGATATCCAGTTTTGCCAGCACCATTTGTTGAAGATGCTTTCTTTTTTCCATTGTGCACTTTTGGCTTCTTTGTCAAAAATTATTTGTTCATAGGTGTGCAGATTAATGTCAGGGTCTTCAATTCGATTCCATTGGTCCACATGTCGGTTTTTATGCCAGTACCAAGCTGTTTTTATTACTGTAGCTCTATAGTACAGCTTGAAGTCAGGGATCGTGATGCCTCCAGAGGTTGTGTTATTGTACAGGATTCTTTTGGCTATCCTGGGTTTTTTGTTTTTCCATATGAAGTTGAGTATTATTCTTTCCAGGTCTGTGAAGAATTGTGTTGGTATTTTGATGGGGATTGCATTGAATCTGTAGATTGCTTTTGGTAAGATTGCCATTTTTACTATGTTAGTTCTGCCTATCCATGAGCATGGGAGATCTTTCCATTTTCTGACATCTTCTTCAATTTCTTTTTTCAGGGACTTAAAGTTCTTGTCATATAGGTCCTTCACTTGCTTGGTTAGTGTTACCCCAAGGTATTTTATGTCATTTGTGGCTATAGTAAAGGGTGATGTATCTCTGATTTCCTTCTCCGCTTTTTTGTCCATTGTATATAGGAGGGCTACTGATTTTTTTTGAGTTGATCTTGTATCCTGCTATGTTGCTGAAGGTGTTTATAAGTTGTATCAGTTCCTTGGTGGAATCTTTGGGGTTGCTCAAGTATACTATCGTGTCATCTGCAAATAGGGAAAGCTTGACTTCTTCCTTTCCAATTTGTATCCCCTTAATCTCCTTATGTTGTCTTATTGCTCTGGCTAGAACTTCAAGTACTATATTGAATAAGTATGGGGAGAGCGGACAGCCTTGCCTCGTTCCTGATTTTAGTGGAATTGCTTTGAGTTTCTCTCCATTTAATTTGATGTTGGCTGTTGGCTTGCTGTAAATTGCCTTTATTATGTTTAGGTATGTTCCCTGTATTCCTGATCGCTCCAAGACCTTTATCATGAAGGGGTGTTGGATTTTGTCAAATGCCTTTTCAGCATCTAGTGAGATGATCATGTGGTTTTTTTCTTTGAGTTTGTTTATATGGTGTATCACATTGACAGACTTTCGTATGTTGAACCATCCTTGCATCCTGGAATGAATCCTACTTGATCATGGTGGATAATTGTTTTGATGTGTTCTTGGAGTCTGTTTGCCAGTATTTTATTGAGTATTTTTGCATCAATGTTCATGAGGGAGATCGGTCTGTAGTTCTCTTTCTTTGTTGTATCCTTATTTGGTTTGGGAATCAGGGTAATTGTAGCCTCATAGAAGGAGTTTGGTAATGTTCCTTCTGTTTCTATTGTGTGGAACAATTTAGAGAGTATTGGTATTAACTCTTCTTTGAAGATCTGGTAGAATTCTGCACTGAAACCATCTGGTCCTGGGCTTTTTTTGGTTGGGAGACTTTTAATGACTGTTTCTATTTCGTTAGGGGTTATTGGACTATTTAAATAGTTTATCTGGTCTTGATTTAATTTAGGTATGTGGTACCTATCCAGAAAATTATCCATTTCTTTTAGGTTTTCCAGTTTTGTGGAATAGAGGTTTTTGAAGTATGACCTGATGATTCTCTGGATTTCCTCAATGTCTGTTGTTATGTCCCCCTTTTCATTTCTGATTTTGTTGATTTGGCTGCTCTCTCTCTGTCTTTTGGTTAGTTTGGATAAGGGCTTGTCTATCTTGTTGATTTTCTCAAAGAACCAACTCTTTGTTTCATTAATTTTTTGTATTGTTCTCTTTGTTTCTATTTTATTGATTTCAGCTCTCACTTTGATAATTTCCTGGCATCTATTTTTCCTGGGAGACTTTGCTTCTTCCTGTTCTAGAACTTTCAGGTGTGCTGTTAAGTCACTAGTGTGAGATTTCTCCAGCTTATTTATGTGGGCGTTTAGTGCTATGAATTTCCCTCTTAGTACTGCTTTCATAGTGTCCCATAGGTTTGGATATGTGGTGTCTTCATTTTTGTTGATCTCTAGGAAGTCTTTAATTTCTTTCTTTATTTCTTCCTTAACCCATTGGTGATTCAGGTGGGTATTGTTCAGTTTCCATGAGATTGTAGGTTTTCTGTAGTTTTTGTTGTTGTTGAAATCCAACTTTAGACCATGGTGGTCTGATAGAACACAGGAGGTTATTCCAATTGTTTTGTATCTGTTTAGATTTGTTTTGTGACCAAGTATGTGGTCGATTTTAGAGAAGGTTCCATGGGGTGCTGAGAAGAAGGTATATTCTTTTTTGTTAGGATGGAATGTTCTGTAGATGTCGATTAAGTCCATTTGAGTCATGACATCAGTTAAGTCCTTTATTTCTCTGTTAAGTTTCGATTTGGGAGATCTGTCCAGTGGTGAAAGTGGGGTGTTGAGGTCTCCCACTATTAATGTGTGGGGTTTTATATGTGATTTAAGCTTTAATAATGTTTCTTTTACATATGTGGGTGCCCTTGTGTTTGGGGCATAAATGTTCAGAATTGAGACTTCATCTTGGTGGATCTTTCCTGTGGTAAGTATGTAATGCCCTTCTTGATCTCTTTTGATTGATTTTAGTTTGAAGTCTATTTTGCTGGATATCAGGATGGCTACACCCGCTTGTTTCTTAAGACCGTTTGATTGGAAAGTCTTTTCCCAGCCTTTTATTTTTAGGTAGTGTCTATCTTTGAATTTGAGATGTGTTTCTTGTATGCAGCAGAAAGATGGGTCCTGCTTTCGTATCCATTCTGTAAGCCTATGTCTTTTTATAGGTGAATTAACTCCATTGATATTGAGGGATATTAATGTCCAGTGATTGTTCATTCCTGTTATTTTTTGGTGGTGATGTGTGTGTACTTTTCTTCATTGGGGTTTACTGCTGTGGCTTTATCTATTGCCTGTGTTTTCGAGGGTGTATCTGACTTCCTTAGGTTGGAATTTTCCTTCTAGTGCTTTCTGTAGGGCTGGGTTTGTGGATAAATATTGTTTAAATCTGGCTTTGTCATGGAATGTCTTGTTCACGCCATCTATGATGATTGAAAGTTTTGCTGGGTATATTAGTTTAGGCTGACATCCATGGTCTCTTAGTGTCTGCATTACATCTGTCCAGGTCCTTCTGGCTTTCAAAGTCTCCATTGAGAAATCGGGTGTTATTCTAATAGGTTTACCTTTATATGTCACTTGGCCTTTTTCCTTTGCTGCTCTTAATATTCTTTCTTTATTCTGTACATTTAATTGTTTAATTATTATGTGGCGAGGGGACTTTTTTTGGGCGTCTAGTCTGTTTGGTGTTCTATAGGCTTCCTGTATCTTCATAGGCATTTCCTTCTTTAAGTTGGGAAAGTTTTCTTCTATGATCTTGTTGAATATATTTTCTGTGCCCTTGAGTTGGTATTCTTCTCCTTCTTCTACCCCTATTATTCGTAGGTTTGGTCTTTTCATGGTGTCCCAAATTTCTTGGACATTTTGGTTCATGACTTTGTTGGCTTTAGTGTTTTCTTTGACTGATGAATCTATTTCTTCTATTGTATCTTCAACACTAGAGATTCTCTCTTCCATCTCTTGCATTCTGTTGATTATACTTGCATCTGAAGTTCCCAATCGTTTTCTCAGATTTTCTATTTCCAGCATTCCCTCTGTTTGTGTCTTCTTCATTTTTTCTATTTCCCTTTTCAGGTCTTGGACTGTTTCCTTCATTTGTTTCATTGATTTTTCTTGATTTTCTTTCAGTATTTTATTGTTCTCTTCCAGGACTTTATTGATTTCTTCTAATTTGTTTGCCCTTTCCTCTAGTTGTTTACAGTGTTCTTCACATTTTTTTGTCTTTTCCTCTACATGAGCCTCTAGCTTCTTCATGATGACATTCATAAGGCTATTTTCTTCTGCTTCTTCCAATTTCTGATGTTCAGGTCTAGGTGTTGGAGGAGGGCTAGGGCCTGGTGATGGTGTATTGCTATTCATTTTGTTGTATGTGTTTCTGCCTTGACGTCTGCCCATCTCCTTGTGGTTCGTTCTTGGCCTTATCCGCACACTTGGTTCAGACAGAGCTGACAGATTCAGGAAGTCTCTCTCTCTTGTCCAGATGGGAGCTCTCTTGTCCAAATTGGAAGTCCGGGGCAGGATGGGAGCTCTTGCTCAGAAGGGCAGTCCGGGGGAGGATGGGAGCTCTCCTCTCTCTCTCTCTCTCTCTCTCTCTCTCTCTCTCTCTCTCTCTCTCTCTCTCTCCTCCAGACGGGAAGTCTGTGCTGTGCTTCAGAAGGGAAGTCCGGGGCAAGATGGGAGCTGGGGGCCGGCCTCTTTAACTTGAATTTTAATAGATTTCTAAATTGAACTATGTTTACCTTACATTTCTAAATAGTGTTCCTAATTCTCTCTCTCTCTCTCTCTCTCTCTCTCTCTCTCTCTCTCTCTCTCTCCATGTTTCTATAAAAATAATACTGAAGTGTTAAATGTTTTGCTTGTGTCTCTTTAACTGATCCTTCGGTTGATGGTTGATTTCTACTGGAAAGCTCTCCCACTAACGGTTGGGTGAGTGCAAACCTAATACGACAAGGAAAATCAAGAAATTAAAGAAACTTAAGTAGACCAGTTTGTCAGCCAAGGTCAGGATAGATGAAAATAGATATGGCTTAACTCATCACTTATTTTTCTTTTGTGAATTTTTTTATGTCATGGCTAAGAAATTTCACACAAGTGAAGCTTTTAAGTAGCTTTGTTTTTTGTTAGTTCTTCCACTCTAATATTGTCAGAGTGGATCAATAGTTTCATTCCCAGTTACTTTCATTGAAGAGTTGGGATTTCACATTAACCTCCATGGGGTTTGCTTATATGCTCATTCTGACTTTAAGATGCACTGTTTTAGCCGTTGTTTCCCACAGTGTGTGTTATGTTCCCTGCTTGCCATTTGCTTCCATCTCTTAAACTTTTCCCTTCAATAAGTCAATTAGAAAGGCACAGTGTCGTAGCACAGCTAGTGTGGCCTTGATGGGAATTGGAAATTCAACAGAAGGCTGAAGGGAGACTGCATCCCACTTAGAAGCATCCCCCATGACATTTTCTTATGTTTAGACATCCCCTCTGAAATCTTGAGCTTTACATGTCTTTATTTGCTAACCATTGTAATTTGAAGATTTCATAGAAACTTGGGGCAGAATTTTTTCTTTTTTCTTTTGGTTTTTCGAGAAAGGGTTTCTCTGTGTAGTTTTGGTGCTTGCCCTAGATCTCGCTCTGTAGACCAGGCTGGCCTCAAACTTGCAGAGATCTGCCTGGCTCTGCTTCTCTAGTGCTGGGATTAAAGGCGTGCACCACCACCGCCGCCGCCCAGCCATTGGTGCAACTTTATGTAGAAGTCCTTTTTTTTTTTTTTTGGTTTTTCAAGACAGGGTTTCTCTGTGTAGCTTTGCGCCTTTCCTGGAAATCGCTTTGGAGACCAGGCTGGCCTCGAACTCACAGAGTTTCGCCTGCCTCTGCCTCCCGAGTGCTGGGATTAAAGGCGTGCGCCACCACCGCCCGGCAGAAGCCCTTTTCATTCAACCCAGAGAAGCCATTATACCGTTAATTTCACTGTAGGTGAAAGAGGGCCAGTCCCTGGGTATGGTAGGAGTTTAGTATCAGCCTCGCATCCAAAGAAGGGATGAAATCTATTAATGTAGCATGATTTCACTTCCAGCAAGATGGAAGGAACAGTCTTTCCTTCATTTGGCATGGAGAACAGGGAGCTTTCCAGTCTGCTGCTGAATTAGAAGTGCACGGCATTCACATTTTTGTTTTGTTTTATTTCATTTGTTTGCTCCAGTTTAGAGCCATTTAGTCTAGGTTGCAAAGGGGGACATTATTTTAGCTTGAAGCTAAAATTTTATCACTTTTCCCAGAACACTATGAAATAGGATGTCCTAGTACATTGTGTTGCTGTGACAGTATCACAGAGTAGGTAATTTATAAAGAAATGACTTTTTTCCCCACAGTATGAAGATTAGAAAGCTCAATTTCAGTAGTGAAAGTTGAGCTAGATGGATCGATGGATCAATGGATAGATAGATGGATGGATGGATAGATGGAGGGAGGTAGATAAAGGGCTAAGAAGTATGTTTCACAGTTTGGAACTCCTATATAATAATCAGTATTTCATTTGTGAAGGTCATTTAAAAGTTCCCTATCCTTATGACCAATGAATGTCCCATTAAACTCCATTTCCTAAGATTGCTGTATCGAGAGTTAAGTTTCCAGAGCATGCTTTGGTGGAAAATATTGAAACCCTTCAGAGGAGTAGATGCTTCTTTCCCACTAAAACACCAAAAACAGTGGTCTGAAGAATATTTTCTTCATGAAGGATGGGTGGTATAGTTTCTAACAGATAAGTTCTGAGCAGTGCATCCTGAACATTATAGCGTATACTTTGAAAATTTAGATTATTTTCTAATAATGGATGCAGTCAGCAGGCACACAGTGTGGGGCTGTTGCTGGGTAAACATGGCAGACCACTTTGCAGTAAGCATTTAATATGGAGGAAGTACAGTTAGGAAATATGTGAACCACTAACAGTCATTTATTGTTGGCTGTGTGCTGTACATAATTATATGACTGGCAATGCAGGCTTGTTCCCATGTAGCACAACCGTGCATCAGTGCATCACACTGTGTTACTAGACAGTTGGACATTTTCCGTTCCTTTGTGATTTTATGTGACCCTGAATGGATAACTTGTTCACAGGTACACAAATGGTGCATATGGTCCACAGTTGATTGAAATATTGTTAAATTGTGCATAGCTATCTTTTCTTCTTTACCTGGTTTTCCAGCCTTTAAATGAGGGCCATGTGGTGGTGCATGCTGTTAATCCTCAAACTCGGGAGGCAGAGCCTGGTGGATCTCTGTGAGTTCAAGGCCAGCCTACCTAAATGGCAAGTTATAGTCAAGCTAAAACTACATCCTGAGACCCTGTTTCAAAAAACAAAAACAAAAATTAAAAAAAAAAAAAGCAAAAGAAAACAACTCACCAGCCAACAAGAAATAACTACTAGATTATCCTCTACATTGATAAGATGTGCCAGTTATAAACTGTTCTCTGTGTGCTAACCTCCATTCTCTGTGCTGTGTATGTATAAATATATGGAGTCTTCACGATTATTTGAAATAGCTATCATTGCTGTTCTCCTTTGCAGGTCAGAATGCTCTTGAGAGTTCAGGAAGCTTGGCCTCTAGGAAGCCTCCACTCATAGTCTTTATTCTGTAACTGGCCATTGTACAGTTTCATATGTTTTTAGACTTGGCAAGACCACAGAATTTCATTACTCAAGGCTCTTTTGTTGGTTATAGGGAAGCGTAAGTAGATTTGCCTGAGTTCACTTTTGCAGCTGTGTTTTCCCTTGTATAAGGGTATGGCTTTAATTTTTTTGTGGTTTTGTCTCTTTTGAGAGTACTCAGTGACAGGATAGATTTCTAATACTTCTATTAGAACTTTGATGACTTTACATCAAGATCTCCTAAGTAATATTTAGACATTTAGATTTTAAAAAAATGTTCTCTAGATTTCTATTCTTTTGCTTCTGATGACTTCATGAGTTTTGTTGGGGGCTGGAGAGATATGACTTAGCTATTAAAAATGGTTACTATGGTTATGAAAACCAGAGTTGTGATCTCAACATCCACATAATAAATACAGTGTCTCACAAACTATAACTCTCCTATAACTCTAGCTTCAAAGGATCTAATTCACTCTTCTGGTCTTTGAACACATCAGTACATGTAATTGCACACACATGTGCATATACACTCACACAGACACAGGTACACATAAACTAAAAAATTAAAAAGATAAATCTCCCATTTAGTTATTTTTAATTCAACAAGCATAAGCATTTTAATCCAATAAACACAAAGTCTTTTGAAATTATGTGACATACATTACATAAAAAACATGTATAAGTTATATAGCAGTTATGTAACGTGTAGCATATTTACACTTGATAGGGTTTTGGATACCATAAGCTGGCATATGGGACTGTAAATATATACAAATTAATGGCCTTACAGAAATGGTATTCGATCAGACCAGGAAGCAGGCATCAGGGAGAAGGAGCTCATGACCCTTCTCCCTTACCTTTTAAGAGGTCACATACAACAACGGCAGGACGTACTGCCTCCTTCAGGCCTATAGCCCAAAGTCATGGGTGGAGCAAATACCACTACATTTATGTGTGTGTGTATGTATATTGTATATATAGTATGAAATGTGGAAATACTAAAAAAGACTCTACTTGAAGTAGTTTTGATCATTTATAAATTTTCATATTTTTCAATGTTCATAAATTAATTCTTTATACAAAATAATCATAACTTACTATAATTTATATTATATAATTGATAAACTAGAGTGTACCAAATTGGACAGTGTATCTGCTTTTTTATTATGGGTAAGTTTTCTACTTTTGATCAGATGAACCACTCCTTAGTGCTGACATTTGTTCCTGCATATAGGCCTATTATTTCTGCAGCAGCAAAGCAAGAATCTGGAATAGTACCAATATTAAAAAGCTACAGTACAGCTGGGTGGCAGTGGTGCACACCTTTAATCCCAGCACTCAAGAGGCAGAGCCAGGCGGATCTCTGTGAGTTCGAGGCCATTCTGGTCTACAGAGTAAGATCCAGGACAGGCACCAAAACTGCACAAAGAAACCCTGTTTCAAAAAACCAAAAAAAAAAAAGCTTCAGTACGGGATTAATGATCATCTTTCTGTTTTATTTCAACCTAAATGGGCACTTTTTTTTCCTGCTTTTTAGTTTCAGTTAATATTTAAACTTGGCTTTTAAAACTGTTTTTCTGTCTTCCTTGTTTTATATGCTGCTTTAGAGGTATTTAAATGTCCTTAATATTTTTTTGTTAGAATCTGCAATTTAGACAAATTGAGTTTGTAGTTTTTAAAAGGTAAACTATTATATAAAAATGAAATTAACTTTTTAGCTTTAAGGTCTTGATTTTCCTTTATGTTTTATTCTCATAGTTTCTGGACTCGCTGGGCTCCACATGGGATGGGGACAGCCGAGTCTTTCCTCAAGCATCCTCTTTGATAAAGCAGTAGTCATGGTATTTGGAAAAATGATGCGTATGTGGGTTGAACACGGAGAGATGGTTTTTGTTTCTCTTTCACATCAGAGTTGTTATATTTTTGGTTTTGGTTTGGATGGAAGGTTAACAAATTTTTAAAAATATGTGCTGTGTTTTGCTACAACTTCCAAAAGACTTAGGGATTCATTTTTGGTTCATTGCTCCTATAATTTATGCCTGTCTACAAATGTGTGCTTTTCCTTATTATTGTTTTTAGATTATGAGTTGTTATTTGTATCCTTGAACGTAGTGGTAAAAACTGTGAGTCAAAACACATGCGTGTAAATATCCACAAAGTATATAAATGTTGTTTTTTTACTTTTTTAGCCCACAAATGGAATCTTCTTGAGCATGTTTCTCATTGTTCTGCCACTGGAGTCCCTGGCTCATGGGCTCTTTCATGAACTAGGGAACTGTTTGGGAGGAACCTCTGTTGGCTACGCTATTGTGATCCCTACCAACTTCTGCAGGTACTGTGGTCTGTTGGGCTTGAGAGTAACCACTGAACTGTTGAAGTTCTCTTAATGATTATGATAGATTCTTTTTTCACGACTTTACTTCCAAAATGTAGTGCTCTTGCTCTTCATCCTGTGTGTAAAACCTGACTTTAAGTGATAGTGTCATTCTCAGGATTAACTGTACATATTTCGACAGATACGTTTAGCTTATATTTTAGATAGGGCTCAGGGAATCTGCATGAACTTGTGAAGGAAAGGCCCTTCCTTAAGGAGGTGTCATGAAGTTCCTGGGAAAGGATGTGAGAATGGGATGTCTGCCCGGCCGAGAACCTGCAGTTCCGGTTCTCGGTTCCTTGAACAAATTGTGAAAGCGCTGAACCTCAGTGTCTTACTTACAGTAGTAACGATACTGTCGCCCCTCTTGGAGGGACATTCTGGAGAGCTGGTAAGGTTTAGGATGTGGAAATACTCTGTACCATGAAAAATTCTGCACACGCATGAAACGTTAGCAATGAAGCTTATTAAAAACTTACTTTATTATAGTTTCATTCCATATAATTTTTGTCCCCCAAATGGAGGGGGAATTTGAAACTACGAACACCAGTATTTTAAATCTTTTAAAAGCTAATTTTATGTACAATAGAGAAAATAGTTTCTGTCATAAATTATTTCTGAAGACTAAATGTTGTTTATAGTTTCTTTGGTCAGGGTGATATTTTGAGATACAATTTTTAAAATCTGGTTTCAGTATTTGATAGGAACCCCTAAATAAATTTGTAACAGTGCTTCTGTGTTGAAGGCTCGCTGGAAGTAGAAGGGTCCCATAAGATGTGAATGTGCTTCAGAAAGGTCTCATAAAGTAAGACATGGCAGTTTTGCAGAAAGAATTTGTGGAAATACTAATATATACAGTTAATTTTTGCCCTGGTTACCATTAAATGTCAGAAATATGTAAAAGATTTTATTTTAGTAAATACTGAAGCATTTTGGACTAGGATTGATAGGATTGAAGTAAACTTGAGAGTTTTTAAATTTCTAATAGAAATTTCTTTTTGGAGAGGAGACCAGTGATGATTTTTGTTCCTTAACACTAAAAGCTTTTTATTCCTGTCAGTTATAAAACATAGTTTAGTGTGTTTCCCAGGGTACCATTTGTTCCAGGATCAGGTCAAAGTCTTCAGTTAGTGAAAAGTCTTAATAACTAAGTCTTTGTTAATAGATAATTTCTTTTATTTTTAGACCACACCTTAAGTTAGTACATTTTGAACACATTACAAAGATTGTGTTTTTCACTACAGAATTAAATATATAATTCCATTCTTGCTGCCCATGTTTTCTGTGGGAATTTAGTTTTCTCAACAATAAAATGTTCTTTCCTTTCAGTTCCTACTCAGGTTTGTTCTTGAAACAGTTAGTACAATCCGGCTTTTAAAAGTTCTTATTCAGTATCTGTCCTTCAGTAAGAGCATAAGAATAGGGACAAAGAATTGTGCTGTGTATTTCACGAGATACTGTTCCAGCCTTTACTGTTTTACTGATAAGAAATACAAGTTTTAGAAACCAGGTTTTGAGTTTTCTAAACTTAATTTTCAGCATGAAAGGAGAAGAGAAACTTGCCATTTCGTTAGCATGACTGATTATGGTTCTTTGATAATCAATTCTAGATGATAGATAAGAATGTAACATAGAATAATTACTACTCTCCAGAAACCAGAATAATTGTTTTCACTTTTTTTCTCCTTTTGCAGTCCTGATGGTCAGCCAACACTGCTTCCACCAGAACATGTACAGGAGTTAAATCTGAGGTCTACTGGCATGCTTAATGCTATCCAAAGATTTTTTGCATATCATATGATTGAGACCTATGGATGTGACTATTCCACAAGTGGACTGTCTTTTGATACTCTGCATTCCAAACTGAAAGCTTTCCTTGAACTTCGGACAGTGGATGGACCTAGACATGACACATATGTTTTGTATTACAGTGGGCACACCCATGGCTCGGGAGAGTGGGCTCTAGCAGGTAAGTTCTCCTTTGTCAGTTTCATGTTGTGAAATCACAGACAGTAAAGTTCTCAGCTCACTGCTTCGCAGGTGACCAAGGTTATCTGATGACTCTTAATTTCTTTGAGATTGCCTATTTTAGAAAGCTGTAACAAGGATTTGAGAATTACGTCTTATAGCATTTAGAGAGGAAAGTATGTGTTTGATTTGAGACTTAGTCAGTCTCCCTTTAATATGTTTTCAGAATCATTCCACACAGTAATATCATCTAGAAGCTGGTGAACTGTTGACTAGCACTTCTTAGTCTTTAAGGGCTGCAAACACACATTTCAGAGTGTGTCACATGTGCTGTATTAAAATCTCACCCAGACTCTAAGTGGCAGGCCGTGCGGTAGGAGCGGTGCTGGGTCAGAAGCCCTGGCTCTGTCCCTCTGCCACAGCAGTGCTGGGTCAGTAGGCGCCCACCGCACTGCCTTCGTTTTCACATCCATAAAACAAGGTTCCGTTGTAAGCTATGACATTCTTTAGTGCTTTTGAAGATTTTTGATGCATTTATACCTTTTAGAGACCTGAGGGGGAAGAAACCTTAAGTTTACCTGCATATAGAAAAAGAAAACTTTTTCCAAGAGAAGTTCCAGAGAAGTGAGATCTTACAGTATTAAGTGAATTTGTAAGTCTTCCTAACTATAATAAAGATTTCATTAGTTTTAGGCTTTGTTTTGTGGATTAGTATGTGCCCAGGACATAAGAGAACTTGGAACATGGTAGGGTCAGCCTTAAGTAATGCCTAGGTAAGAAAAATCATGGAATATACCATGAAAAAGTAAGGTGATTTTCTTATTTTAGATTGAAAATAGTTCACTTAGATTTAATTATATCTGGCCTAGTTTGAAATTTAGCTCAGAACAGTAATATAATAGTCATAAGATGTAAGCATAAATATGTGATGTTTGGCATTCATTGCCAGTTGTTATGATTTAGTGGAGTAACCAGGAGACTAGTAAAGCCTACTTCTGGGTGTGCTTGATGGCATTTCCAGAGAGGATTATCCCTGGGACTGGGGAGAGCTTCCCTGAATATGTGTGCAGTCCGATGGTCTGCTGCAGGGCTGAATAAAGTAAAAAGAGAGAGAAAGCCAGCTAGCCCAGGTGCCCTCCTCTGCTTCTCTGCTGCCGTATATGAGCCGCTCTGCACTGCAGCACCTGTGTGTGATCACTGACCCCTCTGAACCCTGCAGCCCAGTAAACCCTGACGTCTTCGGGTTGTTTCTGTCAGAAGCCTTGTTACATACATGAGAAGTCAGTCATACCTACACTCCGGTCACTCCAGAAGGGAACAAGCTCAAACAGCAGATGCTTTGAAGTCGCCTTAGCCCACCAATGTCATGCCTGACTTGTGACTAAGGCTTTATCAGAAATAAAAGCAGCTTTTTAAAAACTTAATTTTTTTGCAGTTTAATATTAAATAATGCAATGACTATTTTGGGAATAAAGGCAAACCTTGGGCACTTTTTAAGTATTAGCTACTATGCTTAGTATTTAGTAAACAATATCAAATTTGATATTCATAAAGTCCTCTGTTACCTGCCGGTTTTCAGAGGATACAGTGGAAGCTGGAGTATGTAACTTCCTGTGATCCACCCCAGGTCTGCCTTTGTCCCTTACTTTGACACATACTACTTAGAATATGTAGTCTTTTTTAGATTTATGCAGTTTTAATATTGAACCTCATAATTTTTCCTCCTTGCTTTAGGGAAATAGTTCTCAACCTTCCTAATGTTGTCACCCTTTAATATAGTTCCTCATGTTGTGGTGACCATAAAATTATTTTTGTTGCTACTTCATAACTATAATTTTGCTACTGTTATGAGTTGTAATATAAATATCTGTGTTTTCGGAGGGTTTTAGGTGATCTCTGTGAAAGGGTCATTCAAGCCCCAAAGGGGTTGCAACCCTCAGGTCAAGAACTGCTGCTTTAGGGTAAAAACAATTAAAGATAATTATCAGTGAGACAGAAAGAAATAAAAGAAAATGTAGATACTTTATAAAGCAGTTTATCACAGATACACAGAACCTTTAAAAAGCAGTCTTGGTTACTTGAAACTTATCAAATGGCTGTTATTGGAGATAAATGTTAAGTGCTTTGTATTTGGGCCAAAAGCCAAGAGTAGCACAGAACCTACAGGAAAGCAGAACAAAATAAAGCAGGAGAGAAATAACTCACAAGGCTTTATTGCTGCTGTAAGTGCCTTGTTGATGTTAAAAGAGGATTAGGGTAGAATATGCTGAAGAATATTGAAATAGTTGTGAGTGCAACGTTAAGCAGTGATATTCTGTGGAGGGTGGAATTTGTGTCATTGCTTGTAGTCTGTGTAGTCTGATCTCTGGAGACATTTAATATATCTGGAAATCATGAAAAATTAACTTCTGAACATTATTTGAAAAAGTGGAAGAAAATTAGTTGTACATGGAGACTATGTATTGAAGTAGTTCCTCTAAAATAGTGTGTATGAGTGTTAGAGAAATGCATAAAATAGTTTTCATTCTTAGTCTTTCTCATAACAAGCTGATGAATAAGTTAGTTATACAGAGATAATGTGACATAGCCTGGCTTTGAGGTCCTATTACAAGCAGAGTTGCAAATTACAAAACATACTCTTATTAGTTTGATAGTTTAGCAAAGAGGATGTTTTCTCTTAGTAGAAATACATATTGTGAAATTAGTTGGTTAGATTTTTGCTAGTAAATTCCAACATATTAAAGCTCTTTCTAATTGTGAAAGTAACAGTTGCTCTGCGAAGGGTTTCTTTAGGCTCTACAGCCAGCAGGGAAATGATCCTCGAAAAGACAAGAATGAAACTGGGTCTAGCCAGTTTCTGACATTGAATCTGACATTAGCTCATGTATTTTTGCCATATTTGCAAAATTTTGGAAAAAGTTTTCAGGTAACAATAAACTCAGCCCTATGAGTATAACAAAACTCAAGACATGTTTACATTGAAGCTTCTTACAAAGTAAATATGGCTTTATCAATAACATGGGTTCTTGATCAAGATAAGGTGTAGTGGGAGTTTTCTGTTCTGCCTGCCAGCTCCCAAATAACTACACGGAGACTTCTTATTAATTAAGAAACCTCAGCTGATAGCTTAGGCTTGTTTTCAGCTACCTCTTATAGCTTAAATAAACCCATTTCTATTCATTTATGTGCTGTCCTGAGGCTTGTTTACCTCATCTACATACTTCCCATCCTGCTCGAGTCTCCCCATAACTCTGCCCTTCTTCTTCCCAGAGTTCTCTCTGCCCCAAAAATCCTGCCCAGCCATCAGCAGTCAGCTCTTTATTAACCGATGAGAATAATACATATTTACAGTGTACAAAAAGATTATTCCACGGCTAGAAAAGTCTAGGGAGAATGACCAAAGTAAATATAATCCCTGAGGGAGTCAGGATTTGTTTGGCCTGGCCCTAACATAACTTGGAAGTCAATTAGGCTGTTGGAAAGTACAAATGACATCACTCATAGGGATGAATTTTACGGCCTAGAAATAATGCTCAAAATTTTAGGGGGAAAGGGTCTTAAGTAAGTAAAACATAAATACTAGAAGATCTGGGCAGAGCCTAGGTCGTTAGACAGCAAAGGATCACCACATTGTAAACTGCATCCATTCCCAGCATTCCAGGAGGACATGTTAAACATCTCTTTTCTTTGAAGGATGCCCGTAGGTTAAACTTTCCTGGCCTATCCAGTGCTTATCTGTATGCACAACCACTTTTTGCCCTCTCCTGTTGCTCCATTTAAGAAATTTAGAAAATAGGAAAAAATATTTTTCTGTTAGGAAAGGCAACAGATTTCCAAATACCCAGTAATTTCTACTGCTGTTGTTTCTGTAGGGAAGCTTTTGTGTTGTGTTTGTCCTCGTGATATAAACATCCCTCATAAAATTCTTTTAAGTTTTACTTTATTATAGAATAATCTGATTATTCTATAGTTTATTTCTGTCCCCCTTGTTTCAGATTTGGTAGTACCCTAGACATCAGTGGTAAGAAGTATTTGTAAGTTTGCCTCTACTTCCGTTCTTTTCTTGGGATAGATCCTAGAATTGACATGATTGTGTCCTTTGGTCATTGAGACAGAGCCGGGGCAGATCGAGGTTAGGAGAGTTGCCTCGGGCACACAACTGCAGGCAAAGTGTCCAGTGTCCAGTGCCTTCATTCTCTGTACTAGAAAGACTGAAGACACTGGCAAGACTCATAGACCCGACGGAAATCTAGCCTGATGGCAGGATACAAACATACGAAAAGTTTCCTTTTGTATATCAGTAGTGAACTCAATCAGGAGAGCATTCCCACCCACAATAGATTCAGAGAAAAAGGGGAAAAAAAGAACAAAACAAAAATCTAGGAATAATCCTACCCAAGGACGACAAAGACCACTATGGTGAAAATTATAAAACAACTAAGAGAACAATTGAAAAAAGCGAAAATTCTCCCATGTTCGTAGATTGGGAGAATTAATATTATTAAACTGCCATATTGTAAAACAATCTACTGATTTAATGCAATCCCCATTAAAATACTAATGAAGTTCATTACAAATAAGAAAAAAAAATCCTGAAGTTTGTGAGTGAGGGCTCCGTGGGTGAAACCACTGAACTAGATGATTTTGTGGGTAGAAATAAAGGGTGATTGAGGAACTCAGACTGCCAGGCTGTTGTGGGGTGGCCAGAGAGAACAGCAAGTGGCAGAAAGAACCCTGTGGATTTGTGGGGGGCAGGTAGCAATGGGGTGGTGCTTGTGAGTCAGCACATCTGGGAGGTGAGTAGATGAAGTGGGGTGGGAGCCAGGACAGCCTGGGGGCTAACTGGGGACTTTGATCTGTTATAGTCTGTTTGAGTTCATCAGGAACTAGGGGTGTGTGTGTGTGTAAGGGATAAGGGAAGTAATGACTTTTCCTGACAAACAGAAACCCACTTTACAAGGTTTCTGATGAATGCTGAGTTTAGGTTTTGTTTGTCTGCTAGCCATTTTTCTATTTACCTGGTCAAAGTCCAGCCTGAGATGAGCCCAGACTATCATTTATTTTGGGCCTGCTTTAGACCTGACAAAATTCATATGAAAAAAAAAAAGACTGAATAACCAAGCACGCTAAAAAAAAAGTGCAGTGCCTCTAGTACATAGTATAGGTGCTGGGATGTAAACTAGCTTTGTATATATAGTAGTGTGGAGCCGGAAGGTTTCTCCAGTTTTGCCTGGCCCCAAGGTCGCACAGCCGCTTATAAAATAATCATTCAGAGGCTTAATATTATTTACCAATTGTATAGCCTATGGCAGGCTTCTTGCTAGCTAGCTCTTGTAACTTGACTCATTTCTATTAATCTATAAGTTTACCGTGGCCGTGGCTTACCAATATTTTCACATCTGGCTTCTCCTGGTGGTGCTGGCGTCTCCCTCCTCTGCCTCCCTCTCTTCTTCTGTTTGTCTCTGTTGTCTCTATTCAATTTCCTGCCTAGCTATAACCTGACTTGCCATAGGCCAAACGGCTTTATTTATCAACCAATCACAGCAACATATATTCACAGCGTACAGGAAGACCTCCCACAGCAGTAGTGACTCTACTCTATCCATGTTTTCTGGAGTGTTACCTTTCCATGGCACTTTCCTTCTAGTGATTGAGAAGCCTGGTGCACAGCAGTTAACAGAACTTACTGTTTTTTGTCTTTAACAGCCTCCATGTGTCTCTCCCTCTTACCTGTCTCTCTTTTTCCCTCCCCATCCCTCCTTCCTTTTTTTTTTTCTTTCATTTCTACACACCTTTCTCTTCATGGAATATTCTGGATGGCTCTCTACTTTTTGTTCAGAATCTGGGAGAGCTATTATGTTACTATTTGAGTTGTAGGACCACTGTAACTACAGTAGCTGTGAAAGCAACCAGAGAGAAAACAGAAAAAGGGTGCTTTTGTTCTAATAAAGTGCTATTTGTGTAAGTGATTATTGAGTAATATTAATTAATAATTCAATAAAATTAATTTTTCTGTAAATTTAAAGTTTCACAAAGTCTTCTTTTGATTTTCTACTATGGAAGAATATAATATCAACCGTCAGGTCATAAAAACCAGTTGGCACCTTTCATTAGGGATTATGAACTGTCATTTGCTACCCAACTTTAGAATGTTTGCTTTTCTGTCTAATTTTACTTTTCTTTTACTAAATTTCTCTACAGTCTCTAACTTACAGTAGTTTAGTTTAATTATTTTACATGGTGCAAAAGCTAGATGCAGTCAATGCAAAGCATATTTTATGTTTAGATATTTTACCACATGAACACTGTGGTAATCTTGGGATGCTGGGCAGTGTCAGCCAGTTGCAGATCCTAGCCAGACACAGTCACAATGGTAGACAGCTAATGCTTGAATGTACTGTGTTGGGAGGCTTTGGTGTTTGTGTTTAGTAGGTGTGGTATATTGAATACAATTTGAACTTACATCGTTTTTATTTTAGAATGATCTTTATCTGTATGCAACTTTATTGTAAATCAAGGAACATATATATAGAAATCAGTTTTCTTCAGTTATCATAGCATATTTTATGTAAGTTATAGGTCTAAAAATATATTTTTAAAAGTATCTTGTGAAAAGACACTTTGAAAGTATCTTTCATTTTTCTGATTATTGTTACTTAATATTCTAAAAGTATTAACAGAAACAAGAGACTTCAGAAATCACCACTGAACTGAATTTTTTCTTGTTCACAGGTGGAGACATACTTCGCCTTGATACGCTTTTAGAATGGTGGAGAGAAAAAAATGGTTCCTTCTGCTCCAGGCTTATTATCATATTAGACAGCGAGAATTCAACCCCATGGGTGAAAGAAGTGAGAAAGATTAATGACCAGTATATTGCAGTTCAGGGAGCTGAGCTGGCGAAGACAGTGGATATTGAAGAAGCTGACCCCCCACAGCTGGGCGACTTTACAAAAGACTGGGTGGAGTACAACTGTAACTCCAGTAATAACATCTGCTGGACTGAGAAGGGCCGCACAGTGAAAGCCGTGTACGGTGTGTCCAAGCGCTGGAGTGACTACACGCTGCACTTGCCCACAGGAAGTGATGTGGCCAAGCACTGGATGTTACACTTCCCTCGGATTACATATCCATTAGTGCATTTGGCAAACTGGTTATGTGGTCTAAACCTTTTTTGGATCTGCAAAACTTGTTTTAGGTGCTTGAAAAGATTAAAAATGAGTTGGTTTCTTCCTACGGTGCTGGACACAGGACAAGGATTTAAACTGGTCAAATCTTAATTTGGACACCAAGGAAAGATATTGAGAGTTCATGTTACCATGTATCACTAACTTGCCATTTTTTTGTATACTGTATTTTTATTTGTGGGAAGTATCTTGCTACTTCTGTAGCTGCTCTCACTTTGTCTCTTCTTAAGTAATTATGGGATATGTAAGATACTGGGAGGAAGCATGACTTTATACTAAAAGTATGCAGAGGGTCATAAAATGCTGAATGTAAATGTGTAAGAGATGTTAAAAATAGCAGTGCACTTTCAAGCATGTTTTCATTTCTCTCCAATGAAAAGAAAAACAGTTGTCTATGCTCTGCAGTGGCCAATGAAGAATTCTTAATGCCTTATTTTCTAGGCATACATTAGAGAATATAGACCAGACAAATGTGTTTACTATTTTAAGAAAACTACCAATTTACTTAGTAGAAGATTCCTTCGTGTGTGTGACTCATAGGTTTGACTCCAAGACTATTTGCAGAAGAATAAGCTCTTGGAGCAGAAACAGACCTGCTCAGGACGACAGCGACATGCCCTTCCTCCATCACACCCAAATGTCTTGGCTATGACCTTTACCAGTACAGCAGAGAAGCCCAAAATGCCTTTGAGATGAAAACATTGTTGACGTAGTTAACAATAAGAGTTTAGAGCCTACAAACTCTTTCTTCCTGCGTTAGTAAGGGACTCTGAAAATACTGGTAATTATAAGAGTCTTTCTCAGGGTAACTGTTTTCTTAATGAGTAGTATTTCCAGCTATAACTCCTTTCAAATAAATTGCCATTCTTTTCACAAAGTACTCGTATAAAGTAAATGTAGCAATTTCTCATTGACCAGTTCATTCTATTTTAAGTATCTCTGTGGAGTAAGTGCTCTGCCATGAAAATTATTTTTCAGACCCTCTTGTGAACTTTTTTCTGCTGAGGTCAAAAGATGGGAACAGATCATTTTTGTTGTTGTTGCATACTTGTATTGTATTATGTAAAAAAGTATTCATGTTGGCAGTTTTAGGTAAGCATAATGGTGTGGTTGTAATTTTTAAACTTTAATTCAGTGTTTTGTTGGAGTAAAGTAGGCACTGATCAGGATATCACCTTAAGAGGTAATTCACTTCTTGTTCCCTTCCAATAATACCTACATTCTAAATTTTCATCTTGAAAGAGGGAAATATAATTAAATTGGGAGATTATTTTTTGTTAGTGATGTGACTTCTCACCATTGAAGCCATTTTTCCATCTCCAGAGAGAGGAGGTAATGCACCTACCATTTCCTACCGACTTCGAAACTGAAGTTTTATTGAGGAAGAAGTCACAGCATCAGGGAACGCGTATACCACTATCTATGCAGCATTGCTACAGCCTGACTATTTCTATGTTTGGAATATTGTATTCCTAATACTTTGAATAAAATTTTGTTAAAAATGAAATTTTTATTTAATGTGAAATTAAGAGTTCCTGAATATTTTACTATATTAAAAATGGAAGTTATGCAAAATGCCTGTTTCATGTTTGGTAGCAGGTTGATTTGAGAGCATACAGTACTGTATTGTTTATATTTGTGTAATCTAAATGCACTAGTGCGATGTGTCATGATTATTCTGTTGAATAATGATGTAGAAAAGCTATGAGCTGAAATTATTTAGTCCATGGCTTCTTCAAACAATTATTGCTAAGTAAAATCTCCTTCTCACATTTCTCAACCAATAGCAAGCAAATTAGTTTTCAGTAAAGCATATTTTTTTCCTCTAGAAAGCCAAATGTAAAAAGAATATTCTTCATTTTTTATAAAGTAGAAGTATTTAAATGGTACTAGAGTTACATTCAAAAGATGGCAGCCATTTAAAACTACAAGCTGTGTGTGTGTGTGTGTGTGTGTGTGTGTGTGTGTGTAGTAGTAGTAGTAGTAGTAGTAGTAGTAGTAGTAGTAGTAGTAGCAGTAGTATAAGAACAACCAAAAGAAGTCTTTGGAATGTAAGTGTAACTTGAGCTAACTTAATAAAAAATTATAGTCTGTCCACTTGGGTTAATATTCCTGCCCCCCAAATAAAAAGCTTAATAACTTTGGGATGGAATCCTAAGTGAAAGCTGCTGAATCTAAATCAGTAATCCATAATGTAAAGAAGGAACTTTGTAAGAAGGATAAAATATTTGCTTACTATGACCTAAAATTTCGAAAGACTAGATCAGCAATGTGATAGATATTCACAAGACTGCCATTTTATACGTCGTGATGTGAAGTTGTTACTTGGAGTGAAAGGAATCAGTTTAGGCCTAAACCTTACAATTACACAAAGCAGAGATAACATGGAGATAGTTTTCAACAGAATTTGTGTCCCTGCTAAAATCACAAAAGTGCTTGCCCTTGAAAACATTTTGAAGCTGGACCAGTCATGGTTGGTCACTCCCACACTTTCTGCGCCACCTTTGCCCCAGCACATCTTGTAGGCAGGACAAATAGTAGATGGAAGGTTTTGTGGCTGGGTTGATGTCCTAATCCCTCTACTGGAAGTCTTGCCTGGTTACAGGAGATGACCGGTTCAGGCTACATATCCCCCATTGCTAGGGGTCTTAGCTAGGGTCATCTTCGTAGATTCCTGGGAGTTTGCATTGCACTAGGTTTCTAGCTCTTCCCAAAAATGCCTCCCCACCCCAGATTCCAGTTGTCTCTTCCAGTACTCTCTCCTTCCATCCTCACCCCCCCACCTGATCCCTCTTGTTCCCATTCTTGTCTATTCCCCAGATTCATGTGTCCCCCTCCTTGAGCCCTCCTTGTTACTTAGCTTGTCTACAACATAGGTTGTACCATGGTTATCCTTTACTTTATGGCTAATGTCCACTTAGAAGTGAGTACATACCATGTTTGTCTATACCATGAGAGGGTGCTCACCCCTGACACTGCCTGGAGGGCCAGGACGCAGAGGCAGGATAAACTAGAGACCTAGGATAGAACTCTTGAAAAAAAAAATCAATGAAATAATTCCTAATGATATTCTGCTATACTCGTAGATTGGTGCCCAGCTGACAAAGAGATATCATCCAGCAACTGATGGAAACATGCAGAGACCCATACATAGCCAAACATTAGGCAGAACTCTGGGAAACCTGTGAAAGGGGGAGGAAGGATTGTAGGAGCCAGAGGGATCGAGGACACAAGAAAACCCACAAAACCAACTAACCTGGCCTCAGAGGGGCTCTCAGAGACTGAATCAACCAGGGAGCCTGTGTGGGACTGACCTAGACCGACTGCGTATATGTTACAGTTGTGTAGCTTGGTCTTCTTGTGGGACTCCCAACAGTGGGAGCAGGGCTGTTCCTGCCACTGTTGCCTGCTTTGGGGACCCTTTCCTCCTGCTGGGTTGCCTTGTCCAGACTTAATAGGAGAGGAGGTGCTTATTCTCACTGCAACTTGTTATACCATGGCTGGTTGATATCCATCAGAGGCCTGCCCTTTTCTGAAGGGAAGTGGAGGAGGAGGAGTGGGTGTAGGGAGGGGGAGAAGCTTTGGGGAAGCGACTGGGAGGATAGGAGGGAGGGAAAATTGTGGTTAAAATGTAAAAACAAGTTTAAAAAAATCAGTTTTTAAAAAGATATGCACAATAATGTAGGCATTCTCCCCATGACTTTTCAATTGTGTTGTTACCCTAAATATTTTGTCTTAGCCAAGTAGGTAACCATAGCACTCCTGAGGTAGAGGCAGGAGAATCATGAATTCAGGATCAGCCTGGGCTATCTAATGAGAGCCTTCCCCCAAAATTAAGTAAGCAAGTAAGTAAATAAATAATGTATTTCTGACTTTAGTTTTCTCTGGTCGACATGCTCTCTTTCTAGGCTAGGAAGGTTGGATTTTCTCCATTTCTACATCTAGTCAGATTGAAGATTTCTCAAAAGTGGAACTTACAGAGTATGACTGATGGACAAAAGAGTTTGGCTACATCATCAGTGACAATTCAGTTGTAGAACCAGAACTAGACCTAGTAACAAAATTTAATGAAAATTCAGGGGAAAGTCTCATTTTTAGTGTGTCTTCCTTACTACCTACAATGCATAGAAATGAAACATGAAATGATTAAATCTAATAATTTTGAGCACTATCGTATATAAAGTGCATGTCTCTTTTCTTTTTCTTTTTTCCTTTAATAACATTTTTATACATTTTACATATCAACCACAGATCCCCCTCTCATCCCTCCTCCTATTCCCAACCCTTTGTCTGCCCCCCCATTCCCTCCTCCAAAAGGGTAAGTCGTCCCATGGTGGTGGGGGGAACAACAAAGCCTGGTACATTCAGTTGAGACATGACCAAGTTTCCCCCCACCCCATCCCTGTGCGTGTGTGTTTATTCATTACTTGGACCAAGCTGACTCAAAACTTAAAATTTTGGTAACCTAAACAGCCAAAATTTTGTTTTTTTTTTTTTTTGCATTTTTACATATCTTAATACATAAATGCTGGCTTGGTTGATTAAGAAAAGCAAATTTAGCAGTCAATTTGAACTAAAAATAATTAGAAGAGGTAGACAATTTTAGTAAACTTTTGTTGTTTATTTGGTCTAGACCTAAAAATGCCAGTTTGTCACCACCCATAAAATTATAGAAGTGTCCTGGGAATAAGGGAGGAGCCCAGCATATCTTCTAAAGCAGGAATGCTTATGTCTATGTAAATAAGAGGATTTTCATATTAAAATGCATACTGACATTTCACTTAGAAAATAATGCATTAAATTTAAATATAATCCATATTACTTCAAAAATTCCTATTAAGTAGGTTATTTATTTTATCTTCCTTATCCCAGAATACTGAAGAAATGTTTGATACAATACTGGAATTTAGTGACATCCTGTATAGAAGGCTTTTAAAAAAAAGAGGTCCAAAGACTTGGAATACAAATAGTAAATTTCACTGAACAAAGCGTTCATTTGTATACATCTGTGGAATTTTAGATGGGCACCATTTCAAATCAGTTTTGTACAATTTCTAGGCTCCTCAGGGTAGTGATTTTCCAATCTATACAACTAAATATTAGTAATGAAAATAGTGTTGAGATATTAATTTGCAGTGCACATTTATGGACGTCGATATCTGTTCTTCCCTACCTAAGTGTTCTTTCCAACTCTACTCCCTGAATTCTTTTCTTCTTTTCCATAGGAAACAACTTTATAAGTGACCATGGGTATAGTTTATGATGTTCTCAGTGTTTTCCTACAATTAATTTCATTATGTCTTCCCAAACACTTAATAACTTAATATAAACATTTTTTTTGTTCCATAAATGACGAAACTAGGATAGTGGAGTTGTATAAAATGACAGAAATTGGGTCTAATAAACTTCTTTGAAGCCAATTTGAGACGCAAATTGGGTCCAAGACTCAGCTCTGGTTCAAAACACTTAGCTACTACTTTCTAATCAAATGTACATCTTTAGTGTCTCTACTGTCCTTTTATATTCAGACTGTGGTACAAGCATTCTTGAGACTTTGATAGTGAACTCCTTCAGTCCTACATTATATGCATTACATATGTAACTGCAATGTATATATACACACATATTGCTTGTATATAGAATGTCACATTTTTCTTCAAGTTTCCAACTTTCACTATATATTATACCCATGGCAGCCTGAGTCCCACAGTACTCTGCTGACAATCCTCCTAGTAACTCACCAATTATCTCCCTATTGTCAGGTGAGTAGACATCATTTCTGTTGATCTCCATAACGTTTATTAACTACTTTTCCCCCTTATGTTTGGTTTCTATAATACTATTGTTTTCTGTAATAAGTCTTTTTCTGCCCTGTCAGCCAACTCCCTAATCATGACACAGTGTCTTATTATTAATCATGAAAGCTTCGCCTTAGCTCAGGCTTGTTTATAACTAGCTCTTATAACTTAAATTAACCCATTTCTACTAAACTACTTCTGTCATGTACCATCCATCCTGTGTCTCCTGACATCTCTAGCACACCTGGATTCATTTCCTACTTCCTCTCTCATAGATAGAGAGAAAGTAGGAACTAGCTATTGACTGTTCATCTGTTTATTAAACGAATCACAGCAATATATCTTCACACAGAGTACAAATACCCCACAACAATTTTCTTACTACCTCTCAGGATACCCCTGGGCATATTGGTATATTTTCTAAGCCTTCTCTTTGTAGTTAGTATGTTAAATTGAAGATTTCACTGCCTGTTCTATCAACTGTGTTCTGTAACCTTATCCACATGTAAGAGTTCAGTTGCAACCCATTGATTATTCTCAAGTGTCTTCATTAGCCAATTGTCTCCGCAAAGCTATCTGCACATGTATTTAACATTTGTATACTGAGCACTGCCTTTCACAGACTACTCAAATTCAGTAAGTGCCAGTCAGAATCCACCTTAGCCTCCACATTGCTTTATCCTCTTGACTCATACATATGGATGGTACTACTCCACTTATCTCTCAAAGTTTTACCCTTGATTTTTCCACTTCCTTATTCTCATAACATATTAGACTCTTAAAACTTATCAATTCTTTCTAGTATTTGTAAAGCCATGTCCATGCCTTCATTCCTACAGCCTTTGCCTTATAAAGATCCTTCATTTTCTTAATTCAAGACCTGATTTTGGTTTTGGTTTTGTTTGTTTCTCATTTAATCTTCATATATTTGTCAAAACTACTCTATCCCTTTCACTCTAAGACACTGGTTCTCAACATGTGAGTAGTGACCTCTTTGTGGGGCCGGGGGGATGTCAAATGACCCTTTCACAGGGATTGTCTAAGGCTATCAGAAAACACAGATATTTATAGTACAATTCATAACAGTAGCAAAATTACAGTTATGCAGTAGCAACAAAAATTTTATGTTTGATGATCACCACAACTAAGGAACCATAGTAAAGGGTTGCAACATTAGGAAGATTGAGAACCTCAAGATAATTAGGCCTGGTTTATCAGTTGGCAGTTTCCAGCCTCTAGCCATTCCTTATTTTAATCAAGAACTATTTGCAAATCTTCAGGAAAGCCATACAATTAAAAACATTTCCATGCTATGACATTAGTCACAGTTCCCACATTAGCCACCTTGGCAGAGTAGACAGATATTTCTTATGGCTTAAATCTGGTACAAGATGGATTTTCCCATACTCTGTATGAATCACAGTTACGAATCCACCAGAAGTTGTCAGAGTAGATGACAGGCATAAACAGAAGTTGGTATAACAGCCTGAATGATGAATGTAGTGGCATTAGTACTCATAACATGTTGGAGATGGAAGGATGATTGGAGAGGGGAAGGCCTTAGATCTGGTGAAAAGCTAGCTCTAGAGGATTAAACTTGGTCTACAGAGCTATTGCACATCATGGGTCCCATTTTACTACAGAGGCAGGAACCCATTCTACCTGAACTTTATTGAGACGTGGTAATATCTATTATCCAGATTGTGGAAAACAGGATAGGAACCACCGAGACCACGGATAAAATAGCTCACTTGCAAAACCATGCTTGGAGATTTTTCTTCAGCATCTGTACACAGCTACATGTCAGCAAAGTATGAAGTGGAAAGTACTAAGTACTTCTCACATGGCCTCATACACTCAAGGTGAGACTTGTCCACTCATAAAATCAGAGATTCAGGGTATGTGCAAGTGGGATTCTTCCCACTCTGTGTTTCTAGTAACTAGATTTCAAATTCCAGAGTGGAAGAGCTAGTCCTTACTCTCACTCTAATTCCTTTAAGAAATGTATCTCAGGCCCGAGTCATCCAATGTAGTCAGAGAATAACCCAACTCCACAAAGAGAATCCTGTCCTACCATGTCCTTCAAATGGTACTAGAAGTTCCTTTCTAGAAACAGTAGCAGATTTGAAGTTCAGGCTGGGAGCCTCAAGAATTCAGAGATGCTTCCATGTCTCTCTAGAAGATTCCAGATTGGAACCATAATTATGTTCTTCTGCCTTGTGGATTTGATGCCTAATGTATCTACAGCTTTGAATTCCCATTGTCTTCTTAAATTTATTTGATAGGCCTAATTCATCCTTCGGGGCAGAATGAAAATTTAAGTAATCACATGTTTTCTTGTTCTTTTTTTTTCTAGGCATAATTTGAAAATACAGTTTCAGTATATAGTCATGAAATAACTATCAAAGATCCCAGCTTCACCAAAATTCTAGTTATGCCTACCTTCTTTAGTTAGGTAAGTGAACAAGATGGATGCTTTCTGTAATCTTCATTCTTCAGCTTAAATGTTGGACCCTTTGAAAGATGTGGGAGGGGCTGGGGTGAGGTAGAAGTAAGGAAGTCGGAAAAGATTTGGGACTCTTTAACATGATGACCTGGCTCCAGCTCTAGCTCTCTGCATCTGTGTGTTTATAACACACCTTGTGTTGATCCTCCTTTGCTGGGGGAATCTCCCACCTGTGTTCACTTGCCTGTTCTTTCACTCTTCCCTTGGAAACTCATCAGACACCATAGCATCTATCTGTTCCGGTCTGTCTGCTCTCGTGGTATATACACTTATAGGAATGACCTATATGACCACATCTTAATTCTGTGTTCAGGGCCTTCCTTTAGTCACAGGAAAACCCTTTGTACCTTGCCCTGACAAGTCTAAGCATGCATACAAATCAGAAGCTACCTGTCAGCACATTCTCCAGTACCTACCCACTTCTACTCGGTTTTAGATTTCTCAGATATGAATCAACACAAGTCAATGTGCTACAACTAGCCATGAACCTAGTCCTTGGAGAAGGCCAGTTCAAGCCACTTTTGTTCTGTCACTTTCCATCACTGCAACAAAATAGCCAACAAACAATTTAAAAGGAGGAGTGAATTCTTTTGTCTCCTGGTTCCAAAGCTGTCAGTCCCCGCTTGGCTGATTTTATTGTCTTTTTTGGACCTTTATTAAGACAGTCGTCTTAGTGTAAAGATAGTCTAGTCATTCTTTCTGTGGGTATTTATTTATTTATTTATTTATTTATTTATTTATTTATTTAGACAGGGTCTCACTATGTAACTCTAACCAAAACTTTTGCAACTTGCTATGCTGAACATTCAAATTCCTAGAGATCCACAGATCCACTGACCTCTGCCTCCTGGGTGCTAGGAATTAAAAGCTGGAGCCACCACACCCAACCTAATTTGGACGTTTTTATGAGCATTCCATTGCGAGCCTTTTTCACTTGAAGACTTGTATCTTCATAGAGCTGAAAATTGTAATGTTTTCTCTCCTATATTTTCTGCCTACTCACTTTGTTAATGCCCTGCTACTGGGGCATTATGTATTCACTTTTTTTTGATCTTGTTCTTTGGCTTGGAAGACTTCTTGGGCTTTATCTCCCAGTACTTCTCATGATCCTTTCTCCTCAGCAATCACATTTTTAACTTCCAAGAACTCTGTTTACAATTTCTCTTTTACAATATAAATGAAGTGTCTTAGACTTTTCTAAACAGTAATTAAGACTTTAAAAACATGTTTGGATTTCTATAATGCTTCTTCTGGGATTTGATGTCATTCTTTTAGTTTCTATTAGTCTCCCTTTGCAACCCAGGCTTCCTAAAACATCTGAACTCCATTGGCTGCCTGTTGGTATTTAAGAAGGATATAATACAATGTAATATATAATATAAAGTGGCTGCCTTCCATTTCTTGGTCCATGGTAAGATCTGATGATAGCCACAGAGATTCATATTGAAGTGAAATGATTGAAATTCACCATTTATATATTTTGGTGACTACTCACATGGTAGAAAAAAGGATGATTTAGCTCATAGGTGAATTTAGATACTCTTCATAGAACTGTTGGGGTTATTTTCCCTAAAAACCTGTCTGTGAGCACAGAGGAGATGGGTGGTTGGTCAATATGAATAAAGACCTTTAACTACTAACTGCAGAATGAGTTAATGAGCCACACTTCTTAATCCCTCCTCAGTTTATCAATAGTCTATGATGCTAGGCAGTGGTTCTCAACCTGTGGGGTACAACCCTCTTTGGGATTTGAACAACCCTTTCATAGGGGTCACCTAAGACCATTGGAAAATACAGATATTTACATTATGACTCATAACAGTAGCAAAATTACAGCTATGAAGTAGCAACAAAAATAATTTTGTGGTTGGGGGTCACCACAACATGAGGAACTGTATTAAAAGGTCATAGCATTAGGAAGATTGAGAACCACTGTTTAAAGCCCTTCTAGAGTTATACTGAATGTTGGTGATTCAAAGAATCTTCTCTGAGGCTGCTCAGCTACAGCTTGCTCCTCTCTGAAATATCCTTTTATGCTCTTCTGTTTTTATTGTCCAGACATTTAGTGAAATCTCAGGTCTGATGATAGATCCTCCCACTCTTTACAGCTACTCCCTACAGTCATTTTTTAGTTCCCTGTTAATCTAATGTGAACTTGAGGCGAAAACTTAGTCATTGGGTGCACTATCTTGAAATATAAGTTGATGTCGTTTTCATTTTTCACCAACCGTGGTAAAATAGACTTCTTCTCCTAGTCAGAACACAAACTGCGGAAGTGCTTTACTCCAGCAGAAATGTCAGAGAGATTCCAGATGAAATGAATGTGCTCTTTAGTGGAGCGATTACAGGGTAGTTTGTACTAGCAAGTCTGGGTGAGGTGAATGAAGGAGGGCTGACGTCCTCATCAGTAAGCGGGGGCTTTAGCAACAAACAGGACCAAAAGCCTGGCTGAACGCTCAGGGTGACGAGTGGAGCTGCCAATTCTTCCGGGAACTGAAGCGGTGAAATGGGTTTCTAAATGTCTGCCTGAAGCACCAGCTCTGCTTTTTCTCTGGAACACTGGCAAGATCACCGTAGTGGAGGAGGGCCTAGCAGGCAGGCATTCCAGGCAGCTTTTATGCACTCACATGTTGCTTAGATTCTCATGTTTGCATTGCTGGGGGAAGCCAAATATGAATCAAAAGGACCTAAAGTTGGGCCCTCACTCTTCCAGTTCAAACACTGAAAAGAAGAAACTGCTCGGTATCTTGGCAGTGAAAGCATGGAGGGTTAGAGTCGGAGCTTGCTGAAGGACTCAATCTGTTCCAAGCTGCAGTCTGCCTCTGGCTCATTGCAACTTGCAGGGCATTCTAAAGAGTAAATCTCTCATTCTAAACCCCCAGAATGAAAAACATGTGGTTCTGCACAGACACATGCACACACATGAACATACTGTATGCTCCTCTGCAATCTTCTTGTACAGCCTTTTTAGATCCAAAGTGAGGGGGGCAAAAGATCTCCCCCTCTCAGGGACACCATGGTTCAAGGAACAAACAAGCATAAAAACCTTCTTCATACTCAAGACATCTGGCAATCACACCTTTGACCATACATCTTGTTATCCAGCCTTAAGAAGCAAAGACAAGCTTGAACTTTCTGACCTTGAGGCAAGATGGAATCAAGCCACAAAATGAGTCACTGTGGACTCCCATAGTACAGTCAAGAAGAATGCACTTAATAAGGAGAGAAATTGAACCCATCATAGGTATAGAGTCAATGGTAGTAGTACTTTGAGCATCTTTCCCAATATGGTACTCTACAAGATATCTTATTTCAGTTTAAACCAACAACCCTGTAGTGGGTAGTCATTCCAGCTTTGATCTGGAAGTTCCAACCCCCATTGAGGCTTCAGTAACTGTCACGCCTACAAGGCGGGGCCAAGAGAGGGCCCTGAAGACCTGAGATCCGGATGCACCGGCTCTCTTGGTTCCTGGACCCTGGATGCTGGAGATAGACCGCGCAGAGTTCTCCAGAGAACACGGCCGGACTGTGCTATGCCTTTCCCAGACTCTGTAAACTATCCATTCACTTGTAAGTTACCCCACAAAATAAACCACCCTTTTAACTATGTGGAGTGGCCTTAATAATTTCACCAATACAACCCCATAATTAAATCAGAATACATGCTAACCAATGCTTCACTACTGAGCTAATACCAACCCTTGCCCATTTATTATTATTATTATTATTATTATTATTATTATTATTATTATTTTGGTTTTTTGAGACAGGGTTTCTCTGTGTAGCTTTGCACCTTTCCTGGAACTCATTTGGTAGCCCAAGCTGGCCTCGAACTCACAGAGATCCACCTGGCTCTGCCTCCCAAGTGCTGGGATTAAAGGCGTGTGCCACCACCGCCCGGCTATTATTTTTTACAATGAAATGTTTTCCAATATTAAGAGTTTTTTATTAGAACTATATCATTTGCCATGTGGCATATGTGTATTTCTCACCTGGTTATTGGCATTTTAGTTTTTTTTCCTTTTTTGTTAGATATTCAATGTCAACTGTCTCATATCTTTTTAATTGTAGTTTTAACTTGTGTAAGTCCATTAAAGTACTTACTTGTAAAATTAAATGTTAAAGAGATAATAAACTTGTAAATAGTACCAGCAGGTAAAATGGATTAAGATTTATTTTGATAAATTTATAGGAGAGAAAAGATATAATAGACAAAGAGATAGAAAATGTCAGAATGAAATGAAAATTTAAGACTAATAATTAAATATAAATATTTAATAGTCATATAAAAGTGAACAGTGGCATTCACAAGAGATTTTGAAGAGGTGAGGTGTCTGGCATGGGGTGTTAGGGCAGGAAGCAATATTTCACAAAGAGGAGTGATTTGCAACAGGCTGAGGAGGACATAAACACCAAACGCAGGGTGGGATGATGGGAGACTGGAAACACGATGGGAAGGTTGGCTAAGGAAAAAATGAAGATAATAAGAGTAAATTTTATTGAAAAAAGATTTGAAAATATAGGAATAGAGATAGAGTGACACCTAGCGTGTTAGACTGGGAGAAATGCAAATATAGTTGTCCCTCCACATCCCTGGGTAGCTGGTTCTGGAACTTTCTTGGATACCCAGTATTTGCCTGTGCTTTATGTGTATTCTTTTTTATCCCTACGCCATTTTCAGATTACTTGTGACAAAAGTGAGTTTTGTAAATAACTGCAAATTTGTATTATTTAGGAAATAATGGCATGTTCAGGGCAGACTCAGTTCTTAACAAATACTTTCAACCTACAGCTGCTTGAATACTTAATGTAGAACCTAGGATACAGAAGACCACTGTTTATTTATAAGGACCATAACTAGGTCTCAGATCCTGCCTCCTCAACATTATTTTTCAGTAACAGGGCTCTTTGGAGATGTGATTACTTCTGCCTACTTTTGCTGAGTGTCGAAAGTACAAATGACTTTGGACTATGTTAATTCCATAAG
Source organism: Peromyscus eremicus (assembly GCF_949786415.1). Classification (NCBI taxonomy): domain Eukaryota; kingdom Metazoa; phylum Chordata; class Mammalia; order Rodentia; family Cricetidae; genus Peromyscus; species Peromyscus eremicus. Next base: position 26,394,460 of record NC_081418.1, on the reverse strand, counting down.
GCAAAGTAATGCTCAGAGAATGACATGACATAGTCAAAAAGATACAGAAATCAGTTTGGAACAACTACCAATGGGCATAGCTGAGACAATCTGAGCAACAAATAGCAACAGAGATGGATTATAAAATTGGAAACTCTGTGTTTATATTGATATAAATAAATAAATGGGAAATTTATTGAAAACAGGATATTTATACTAAAACAAAGAGGCATTAAAATCAATGAGAGAAAAACAAAAAACTTTAACATGAATGAGTAGTGTCAACAGGCATATTGAAAGCAAATAGGAAGATGCTAGATTTAAAATCAACTGTATTAAATAATTCATGGATTAATGATTTTGATTAAAAAAATTAAAGATTGTCAAACTAGATCAGAAAGCTTTTCTTAAGATTATTAACTTTTTTCATACAATGTATTCTGATTATATTCTCTCTCCTTCTTAGCTCCTCCCAGATCCTCTCTGCCTCTCCATCCACCCAACTTTATGTTCTTTCTGTTTCTCATTCAAATTAAAAAACAAAAACAAACAAACAAAAACCAACAAGAAAAAAATCAAAAAGCATACCAAAAATATGGAGTCAATTTTGTGTTCACTAAGTACTCCTGGGCATGGGGACTGCCCTGGAGTGCTGTTGATATACATAGTGGCACTCCATTAGAGAAAATGTTCCCTTTTCCCAGCAAGTATCAATTGTAAATTCCTCTTGGTTAGGGATGACACTTTGTGTCCATTCCCCCTTCTCAGTGCTGGGATTCTGTCTGCTTTGAACTTGTACAGGTCTTTTTCAGGCTGTCAAAGTCTTTGTGAGTTCCTATGTACATCAGCCCAGTTGTGTCTGGAATAAGCAGTCCACCTTTGGCTCTTAGACTCTTTCTGCCTCCTGTTCCATATAGATACCTGAGCCTTGAGGGGAGGGGTTTGAAGAAGACATTCCATTTTAGGGCTGAGTGCTCCAAATTATCTCACTCTCTCTCTCTAGTCCAGTTGTAGGTCTCTGTAAATCACCAGCTACCATGAGAAGAAGCTTCTCTGATGAGGGTTGAATGATACACTAATTTATGGGTATGGCAATGTGTCAATTAGGAGTCATTTTACTGTTATATTCATTTAGCTGAATAATAATAGTAGATTTTCTCCCAAGAACTTATTGAGTCTCGGGCTCTTGGCTTCTCTAACAGTCAAGTATGGGCTGCATCTCATGAACTGGGCATTAACACTAATAAAAAATTGTTGGTTATTCCCATAATATTTGTGCTGCTGTTGCACCAATATATATTACAGGTAGGTCATTGTTGTAAGTCACTGGGTTTGTAGCTGTTTGATGTTGATGATTACTTTTCTCCTCTGGTAGGTAGCATATATAGTAGCCTCTAGCACCATGAATGCTAGTCAGTAGTGTAGCCAGAAGTTTTGCTGTGTCCTGCCCAGTGCACAGCAGCTTATAAAATAATCACTCAGTGGCTTAATATTAATTACAAACTGTTTGGTCTATGGCTTAGGCTTCTTGCTATCTAGCTATTTCATCTTAAATTAGCCCATTTCTATGTTTCACCACGTGGCTGTGGCATTACTGGTCTGCTGGCATGTTGCTCCTTGGGTGGTGGGTGGGCTGGTGTCTCCCTCACGCTGCCTTTCTTCTGCCTATATCTCTGCTTGGATTTCCTACTTGGCTTTCATCCTGCCTTACCATAGGCCAAAACAGCTTTATTTATTAATCCATGAGAGCAACAATTCACAGCATATAGAAAGATATCCCACAGTACTTCCCCTTTTCTGTCTCATCAAAAAGGAAGGTTTTCATTTTAACATAGTAAAATTACATATAACAAAATAGTTATTAAGCAAGAACTACAGTTACAATATCTAGTCTATTTGTATTTGGAAAAATTAAAGAAAATATTCTATCATCTATCTTATTTTTGTGAGTCTTATAGTTTTATAGCTAATTTATCTTTTATCATGACTAAGGAAGACTGTAATTATAGCTATCTAGTCTTCATCAAAGACTCCAGAAGGATATAATATTATCTGAGTAAATAGAAAGTGCATTGCAAGCAACTTCCATAATTCTAGAAATGACAGAGAAATCTGGCTGTCTGGACAGTTATCCAAAGTTCTTTAGTAATGTCTTCAGTCTACAGGCCTAAAATATCTGGCAGACTTTTCAGTGAAGCAGGAAATTTAAAGGACTGTTCTGCCTATTGGAAAGATTTATTAGTCACTTTTCTTTGTGTCCTGCAGAATGTCTGGCAGTTTCTTCTGTGAAGCAGAAATCTGAAGGACTATTCTACCTTGTTTTGGCAAAATTCAGTGGCCATTTTCTTGTGGAGCTTTCATGTTCAGTTTATACAACATAGTGTTAAGCAGTCCAGGCAAGAACAGTTTCTGACTCAAATGGCTAGCTTTTTCCATATTGTAAGCAAACTCATAATGAGTTTCTTCAATGTCCATCATCCTCTTTGAAGTAATTGGTGCTGCCAGGAGCAGATGTGTCTCACTGTACAGAAAAGTCTAAGTTCTTAAAACATTTTAAATGCCGTATTTTATAGGTCTTTGAAGTATTTGAAGATAATCTATCTAATTGAAATATATCTTTGTATATCTAGAAAACTTAACATGACTATGGGTTTGATTATCATAGATGACTAATTATTAATCTGTACTTCTTAATTATACATTACAATTTTAAATGAGTTGCATAAACATAATGCCTTAAACAAGAGTAGAAATATACATACAGTATAACAAAATTGACCTTAAATTTGTATCAATAAACTAAATCCACATCATTGTAAAGTATTTTGAGATTAGCAGTTGGTTTTTTGATCAAAGTAGATTCAATAGTCTATCTTTTTTTTTATCATTTCGATATCATATTCCCCTTTTTTCTTTAAAAGAGATTGCATTTATAATCAACCCCCTTTAAATAAAAACAAACATTTATAACCAGTAATTTTGGAATTTGGGCATAGCTTTTCATACTACTTCCTGCTGTTGGGGGCACTGACAATCTTATGAAGATCCTGAGAAAATTTTGAATGATGGTCAAGTATTGACTGTAGTAGTCTGTGAGGCTGCATTGTCTCAGCCAGTTGCCTTGAAGCTATTCTGGTTGTTGGATCATCTAGGCCATAGATCCCATTGGAGACCTCTTAGGGGGTCTTCCTTGATGGAACCATATTAACCTGGAAGGAATCCACAGCCTCTCATCTTCTGTGGAAACAAAAGCAGAACCTCTTTTCCAAAGCAAGATATCTTCTGACTTAAACGTCGGAATCAAGATATTTCTAAATGTGTAGGTTGGTTTAATTTAGCAGCCTTTATAATCAAATGTCTCATAGCAGTTAAAAAACATCCCAAAGGCAACACAATAAATACAGTATCCAGACTCTCTGTGTATTTTCCATCTTTATGTGGATTATTATATTTTTTATTTATATTTTTTTTTACTCTATTTCTTTTTAAGGACTTTTTCTGCCTTTTTTCTTTTCTCTCTCAAGATGACATACATTTTTAAAGATCTTGTAATTTGTTTAGAGTTTTTTTTCTATCTTAATCTGTCTTTATTGTGTATCTTTAAACTTTTTCTGGCCAGGAGAGGTCTTTTTTTTTTTTTTTTTTGAGACAGGGTTTCTTTCGCTGTGTAGCTTTTGCCTTTCCTGGAACTCACTCTGCGTGGCTAGGATCAAAGTGTGACTTTGGCTGTAGGCGTTTCAACATGGTGCAAGTACCAATGAGTCATGCTTACCTCCCCAGTTCTGGGAAGCAGTATTAAGTAGTGTGGAACTGTGTTCATAAGTCCGCAGGCAGCAGCTGGGAAAATCTTCTCTGTATCTTGGCTTATGGGAAAGACTGTAGAATTCCACCACGCTGATTAGCTCATGGCAGCTGGTGGCCAGCTCCATCTTGCAGGTAGCTGTTGGGAGATGTGTCTCTGTGCTGCTGATGGCATGACACTGTGAGACTAGGAAACCTCGTGTGGCTCCATTTTTGTGTATTAAGAGTCTTCTTTTTTTTGTTTGTTTGTTTTTTTTTTTTTTTTTGTTTTTCGAGACAAGGTTTCTCCGTGTAGTTTTGGTGCCTGTCTTGGATCTCACTCTGTAGACTCTGTAGGCTGGCCTTGAACTCATAGAGATCCACCTGGCTCTGCCTCCTGAGCGCTGAGATTAAAGGCGTGCGCCACCTCCTCCCAGCCTCAAGATTTCTTAAAGAATTAACAGATAAGAAATCTAATGTCATTTTTCAAATCCAGGGGCTCTGGAGTCCCCCTGAAATATAAATATAAAATCTCTGCTTCTAGGAAGAATACAGATGTTACTCACATGGAGCCATTCTTCTAGTTACAGATAAAGGGTGATGTTTCAAAAGAATGCTTAAATTGATATCAGGATGCTATTCTTCAGCTGATAACAGTCACTGACATCCCTTGACCTAACAGGACTGTTGCCCACAGAGTTGCAGCATAGCTTGTCCTGATATTTCAACCTTAGATATGAATTACAGCTTTGCATTGGCTAGGACAAATGGCTTCCCTACAAAACTTCACCCAAATCCAGGGTTGCCTTGGAGTGCAATGAAGTACTTGTAGTCTTCATTCAGTTCTTTGCATCTGGTTCGTGCAAACTGGATTCTTAAACAGGAAGCCTTCTGAATATAACAGACATTCAATTATCTAACCTTAGGATCATAGTTGCTTACTCTTTTGTTGGTCATATCTGCTGTAGAAGACTAAAAACAATCTTTTCTCAGCTACAGCAGGTGTTGGATAGTGAAAGAACAGGTTTGCTACATCATCTAGCTGATGTCCTTTTTCGTTCTTCCTTACACCTGTAGGAATGGAAAATCAAAGCAAGTAATAAGTATATTCCATTATTTGGGAGATATAAAATAAAGAATTTGGTGCTTGTATATTTCATAAGTCCAGAAATTGTGGGGTTTTTTTGTGTGTATATGCATAGCCAGTGTTGAAGTTATAATGTAGCCATGACTGATGCTTTTGTTTTTTGTTTTTGTTGTTTTGTTTGTATAAATACAATGTACATAACTAGAAATGATCTTACAAATTCACTTATGTGTCAAAAGAGATAACAGTGATAAGGATGATGTTTTAAACACACACACACACACACACACACACACACACACACACACACACACACACACACACTTACTGTAGGAAACCAGAAAAGACAAAAACCTAAAGTAACCAACCATTTTTTTAACTCAGAAAAGATTGTTTTCAAAGAGGTAAAATATACCTTCACAGGTCTGTTTTATAAATAGCAACAAAAAGAAACACAGGCAACAAAATAACAGAATTAAAACCAATGTGTTGTAAGCAAATAATTACCAAAAGAAAATCCTTTACCATGAAAAATGCCCCTCAGAGATGATGATAAATTAAAGACAGTCTCTCAAAGTTGAAAAAATTGCTGCTGACAAACATTCTGGAAGGAAATCAGCACGGTCTTTGGGCAAAAAGAAAATAATATCAGATTGAAGGATAGCTATACAGTTAGCAAAGACTCATAAGTAAGTGGGTACATCTAAATGAATATTCATTACCTAAAATAATATTAAAAACTTTTATAGAGTATCAAATATGTAGAAAGTTACATAGCATGTTAAACAATAGTATGCTAGTTATCTCTTCCTGGGGTAACATTAAAGTACTAACTTGTCATTTCTAGGATTAAAAAATGTAAACCTTTCAGGCCAACAGAGGGAAAAAGAATGGAGTGGAAGATCTACTGTGCAGGAAAGCAGGAGAGGAGCACAGCAGAAAAGGCAGGGTACAGGAATGCACAGCAAGAAAGATACAACCTACTCTGTATGGATACTGTTGAGACTAATGCACGGGGCCGATAGGACAGACGCAATCCGTGCTGGTTTGTCTTAGGAGTTCTTTCCAATAAGGTTTCCTAAACAGCAGTTCAAAGGTGGCTACTTTGTGGGCATTTTTCTTACTAAGAGCCTGGAAGGACATTCTGCATCTGTCGTGTTCTTTAGTACTCACATGAGAGATTTTGAAGCCCTCATTTAGAAGTGAGGTTTGCCTAATATTGTTCTGACAGTAAGTGAAAAAAAAAAAAAAAAAAACCAGCATTCAAACCAGATCTAAGTTACCCCCCAAACACAACACATCCCACTGGAACAATTGTGCATTTAATACCATTCAGTTTAGTCATGGCCAAATATATCCTAAGTTCTTAATTATCCAGAAGAAACAGATGGACAAACCTTTTGCCACAAACCTACCTTATTTTAAATGCAAAAATTGTGAAATTTCTCAAGTTATAAAAATACATCTTCAAAATGAACATACTAAACTTAACCTATATCCTGTATATAGCCACTCATCTTTATATTAGATATTCATGGCCGGGCTGTGCTTCTATCTTATTTTCTCATCTGTGGACCACACTGTGTATGCATTTCAGGTTCTGTTAAGGTCTCCATTTAATTCTGCTAAAATCAGGCATCCGTTTCTTGATTAAAAAGTAGACTTTTCATTTCTAAAATGATTTATAATAGAAGACAATGTAATTACATTAGGAGACATTTTAATTTACAACTTCATTTCCAGCTAAAATTTGTGCAAAATAAAATCTAATTTATTCTAAAGAATATCAAACCTGCTAATCAATTCTCTTTTAATGAATTCTCAGGAAGAAACTAGTGTTGGTTATGATTTCTCCCAGAGCACAGTTATCTTCCAACTATGTTGCTTTTTAAAAGTATTCAATTTTTTTGCTCTTTCAGGAGTGAGAATTGCGTTATCTATTTACCATAAAATGAGAACTTTGGAGCTTGAACTATAAAGGGAGCATGCTGCTTGTTTTCCCTTTGGTCATTTATATTCAGGTATATTCATTTAAACTCCCTTCACTTTATTTATTTATTTATTTTAGTGCTCAGGTCTTAATAGTTTCTAGTTTCTACTAATAATAGTTTCTAGCTTATTTGTATTTTAATGTGCAATTTAATGGTCATGTGACCTTAGATTCTCTGAGGATCATTAAAAGAGAACAAGTTGAGGGAAGAAAAATTATCACAAGAAAAAATGGATGACAGAGTGGTCTGAAACCCTGTTTCTAGTGGAAAATCCCATATAAAAGATGAAGAATTACCAGAAAACATGAATCAACTCATTGACTTTAGGCATAGAATCCACCAGCGATTGATTTTTAATGCTTGTGCTCATTACTTATGAACCTCACAACTCTTTATATACCTTTTAAATAAAGTTTAATATCATGAACTAGTTACATCATGATGCTCACTGCATCCTCTATTTAAAGCATCTCAAGGAACAATCCACAGAGGAGAAACAGAAAGCTGATGAGCCAATGTTGTTTTGTGATGCAAATTACTAATTATTGAATGTCAAATGTGGCAGCTGTAATTGCCACTTTATTTGAAGTGACCTAAAAACAGCTGGCCTACTGTGAAGTATACTTTTAGAAAAGCAAGTTAACAGTGCATTCCTTGATTATATTTCCATGGTACCGTTCGGCTTGGGTTCCTAGCAATGCGCAGATATGCCATCTGAATCACAACATGTTTATTACTGATAGAAAGACACATATTTGGAAGTTGTTGCATGTCAAAGACAAGCAGATTAAAATGAACCAAATGCGTTAGTTTTCAAAGGAGATTCTAGAAATGACAATTCTGTGGCATGTTAAACAACCCATGGGGTTTTGTAGATTTGTTAAGAATAATTAATCCTTTCAGGAAGCAATTTTTAAGGACACCATATATAGAAATAAGTTAAAACATATTTGATTCATTGTGTGAGTATGTGCATGTATGTGCATGTGTGTAGGTGCACGTGTGCCACGACACACATGTGATAGTCAGATGACAATTTGCAGGAATTGGTTCTCTCTTGCCACCATGTAGGTCTTGGGGATTGAATGTGGGTCTCCAGTGTTGGCAGTAGGCACCTTTAACTGCTGAACCATCCATGTCATCCACAAAAAGTAAGGTTTTTAAACAAGATTTTATAAGTCTGCTCCTCATCAGTGGAGTAAACTCTTAGAGCTGGCTTTGGTGTTTCTGGAGCTCAGTTAACAACATAGGTTGACCTGGCTAACTTTCATAATATTGTAGCTTTTGTAGGTTTTTGAGTCTTCCTATGTAATACAGGTTGGCCTGGAACTCATTATAAAGAACAGGTTGGCTTTTAAAAAATTTCTACTTTTTTTCTTTTATTTTTGAGATTAATATAATGATCCTTCTTATGATCACAGTCCTTAGTGATGGGATTACCAGCATGCACCCACCAGCAGTACTTATCCTATCACTAAACACCCGGCATAGGTTAACTCAATCTTTTAAACAAGTCTATGAAAAGAGGTATTATTATTGTCTCTACTTTGTGAAAGAGAAATGTGGCAGAGAGGTAAAATGAGGTAATAAATCAGCTAAGACCACTTGGTAGGGAAGGCTGGAGGGAAGGGAAGGATTCAACCCATGTGGCCTAGCAATGAGTCAAGATCCCAACCCCATGCTAAGATGTCTCTCTTCAATTGAGTTTCCATTGAGAGTATGTGCTCTCATTGAGTAATGTGTTTTCTTACATTCAAGGCTCAGAAGAATATCTGGAAGAATTCTAGTGTGTGCAGGAGGCCTTAGCAGCTTTAAAATAGACCTGATCATTAGTTGGTGTCCTGTACAGTTTTCTGTCAACTTGGCACAAGGCTAGAGTTATTCTTGAAAGAAGAACCACAACTGAGAAAATGCTTCCATTGCTGTGGGATAGGAATCCTTTGGGAAAGACCAATGACAGACTCAATTCAAATTTAGATTAAATGAGTTTATTCTTATGCTAATAGAAGGATGCAGCCTTAATGTTAAATAGCATGCCATGCTGAAGGGGACTAAGGAAGGGTTTATAAAGGTGGACATCAAAGGTGGACATACAATAGTCTATAAAATCCATAGATGGGCAAGAAAATTGTTTTACTCTCCCTAGTTACTTCTCTTTCCTGTTGTATAGTAATAAAAAGACCACTTCATTACAGTCCCACAGCGATAAGTGTGTTTACAAAAGCAGAAAGCAGGAACACCATTATCTTAGTTTTCATTTTTACTCTTTTCTCATATATTACATCCCAACCACGGTTTCCTCGCCCTACATTCTTCCCAATCCTCCCTGACACCCCTCCTCTTCCCTAGATCCATTCCTCCTCTATTTCCCTTCAAAGAAAGAGCGGGCCTTCCAGGAATATCAACCAAACATGGCATAACACGTTACAATAAAACTTCAAATCACAAATCCTCACATCAAGCCTGAATATGGCAGTGCAGTAGGGGGACAGATTGTAGTCCATTAATACAGAGAAATATCAAAGCCCAGTGGTTGCTAATTCCTTTATATTGTTGGGACTGCGTGTGTGTGTTTCTCTTTCTGTGTGAGTGTGTGTGCTTCCCTTCTTTTGGTTTTTCTGGTGTGAGATTATTTCCTGTTGTTTTCATGGGTGTAGTTAACCTCCTTGTGTTGGAGTTTTCCTTCTAGTACCTTTGGTAGGCCTATATTCATAGATAAATGTTGCTTAAATCTGACTTTATCATGGAATATCTTGTTTTCTCCATCTATCATAATCGAAAGTTTTGCTGGGTTTATTGGTCTGGGTTGGCTTCTGTGGTCTTTTAGAGTCCACAGGATCTGTCTAGAACCTTCAGGCTTTCAGAGGCTCCATTGAGAAGTCAGGTGTAAATCTAATATGTCTGCCTTTATATGTTACTTGGTCTTTTTCCCTCGCAGCTTTTAAAATTCTTTCTTCCTTCTGGATGTTTAATGTTTATTTTGTGACATAGAGATTTTCTTTTCTAATTCAATCTATTTGGTGTTGCATAAGCTTCTTTTACCTTTATAGGCATTCTTTAGGTTTGGAAAATTTTTGTCTATGATTTTGTTAATTATATTTTCTGGGTCTTTGACCTGGGAAATATTCTGTACCTGTAGACTTTCTGACCCCAATGTTTCAATTTTTGCTTTGTTTGTGTGATATTCTGTCTCATATAATCCTCACTGAAGCTCTGTAGGTTACAGTGGATTTCATTATATCTATTTAAGTTTGCACATGCATGGTGCTGTGGTTTGAATTTTAAATACCCACAAAGGTGCATGTGTTAAAGACTTGACATCCCTCCCCGCCCCCTTTTTTTTCCCATGGGAGGTTGTGAAACCTTGAGGAGGTGGAACCTACAGGTAGGTCTTTGGTCATTGGGAGTATGACTTCAAAGGGATTATGGGATCCTTGTATCTTCTTTCTATCTCTCCCTTTCCAGCTATGAGATGAATGCTTTCGCTCTACTACATGTGTACAACATGACATACAACCTCCCCCTCCCACCAGTCAAAAGCAATGGGTCCCTGTATCCTTGTATCATGGGCTGTGTCTTACTTAGGGTTACTATTGCTGTGAGGAAACAGCATGACCAAAGCAACTTGGAGAGGAAAAGGTTTATTCGACTTATGTTTCCCTATTACTGTTCATTATTGAAGGAAGTCAGAACAGGAACTCGAACAGGTCAGAGGAGCTGAGGTTTTCTTTGGGTCACCAACCAACTCCCAAATACAGACACAGAAACTTATTGTTAATTATGAATGCTCAGCCTTAGCTTTGGCTTGTCCTACTAGCTCTTTTAATTTAATTTAACCTTTTTCTATTCATCTACGTTTTGCCTGGGGCTTTTTGCCTTTCTTTCATTCTGTATGTCCTACTTTCCTGCTTCCTCTGTGTCTACGTCTGGCCCCTGGCATCTCCCCATCATCTTTTTTTTTCTTTCTTCCCTGAGGCTAAATTCCTCCTCCTACTTACTCTCCCTTCCTGGAAGTACCAACCATACCACTTCCCTCACTATTGGCTATTCAGCTTTTTATTAGACCAATCAGGTGCCTTAGGCAGGCAAGGTAAAACAGTAACACACCATTACATAGTTAACCAAATGCAACACATCTTTGTATAGTTAAACAAATATTCCAGAACAGGTGAGGATCTGGAGGCAGGAGCCGATGCAAAGGTCATGGAGGGGAGCTGCTTACAGACTGGCTCCTCATAGCTTGCTCAGCCTGCTTTCTTATAGAACCCGGGATCACAATGTCAGGGTGGTACCACTCACAATGGCTGGATCTTCCCCATCAATCATGGATTATGAACATTCCCTAAAGGCTTGCCTACATCTTATGGAGGCATTTGTCAAGAGGAGGCTCCCTCCACGCTGATGACTCTAGTTTGTGTCAAATTGACATAAAACGATCCAGCACAGGAGGGACTCTCCAAATCTGTGGGTTCAAAATAAACCACTCCTCTCCATAAGGTAACAATTTCTGTTATTTTTTGCTATTTATTATAGAAAGCTGATGGACACATAGAATTCTATAAAATGAATTCAGGATTAACCTATGTTAATTCTGAAAATATTAAGAGCATAATAAAATTTTATATCTCTTTCACAGATTTTTTTAAGTGAAAAGTTTTGCCTTAAAAAGTTAAGAACACATGTTCTAAGTAAAAGTTTTGTTGGTTGTCTGTTCTCTAATTTTTTTTTTTTTTTTTTTTTTTTGGTTTTTCGAGACAGGGTTTCTCTGTGTAGCTTTGCGCCTTTCCTGGAACTCACTTGGTAGCCCAGGCCGGCCTCGAACTCACAGAGATCCGCCTGGCTCTGCCTCCCGAGTGCTGGGATTAAAGGCGTGTGCCACCACCGCCCGGCCTCTAATATTTTTAATAGAGATAAATTAATATAAAAGATTTGCAGGCGATGATGTCCAGATAATGTGGAAACTGGGCGGGTTATAAGCTGCTTTTCCCCATCAAGGACATCAGATGGAAATAGGGTTACTAACCACAGCAGAAAAGAAAAGAAGGCCAGGGTCAACGACCTGGCAGCATTAACATTTTACAAAATCAGAAATAAGATCCTGTGCCATTTTTTTTTTTTAAATCCATAGAAAACGTGTTGCAGTTCTTTACTTAGGGCAGAGCCACTAACTGTTTGCATATCTTTAGAGAAGTCTCTGGGCCTATGATCCATATTCACGGCCTTGCCTCAGCCCCAATCAGGCCCCTTCTGACTCTGTTGTTACCATGCTATTCCTTCATGGCGTGCAATCTCCTGTTCCCACTGACAGAATTCACTCGCACCAAGCAATTAGCTTCTTCATGTTATTTAAATTCTCAGATACCAATAATTCTCTTTCTAGTTGTTATTACTAGTACTTTGCTTATCATCATTTAAAGCTAGTTTATGACATTAAAAAGTAAATAATTTTAAGTATAATTAAGCACAAAGGATCATTTTGTTTTTTAAATGTTTCTTGCTATCATATATTTTACATAGTAGAGGCTTTCATTATGGCATTTTCATAGATGTATTTCAATCATAGTCACACCCATTAAACTCGCTGTGCCCGCTGCCCTCGTGTTAGTCCCCAGCCAGACCACTTTCAACTTTAAAATATTTTCCCCCCACGGTGGCCCAGTGAGTTTCATTAGGTTTGTTTACAGGAAATGAAGTATGAGTCTGAGTACAGGACCATGAGTGCCTCCCCAGTGGCTACACCCCTGAGGAAAATCTCTCTCCCCTAAGTAGCCTCTAAATACACACCCTCAGGGGTGTGTGGTACCATAGGCCCCTCCTCAATTCCATAACATGGCTCTAATCATGTGCATATAGTTACATCTGCTGTGAGCCCAAGAGCGCAACCGTCATATCATGCCCTGATGTCAGAATTTCAATTTGCTGCTTCTTACCAAATGTTCCCTGGGCCTTGGAAGCAATACAGATGTTCTCTATGACAGGGCATCCCACAGTCATTTATTCTCACAACTTTGACAAGCTGTGAATCTCTGCTGTCTCCACTGACCACTGTAAAGTGAAACTTCTCTGACCAAACCTGATAGAACAACAATTCGACAGTTATTTCTGAGGCACAGAAATGAGGACAGGCACATCACGTCCATTTAGTGGAATAACAGCAGTAGCTTCTCCACTGAGAGCTGTGCCCTCCCTAGTCACATAAAAGAGTTTTAAAAGATAACGTTTTTTATATTGCATTTTTCTGCCTCTGTATCTCTTCCCTGCATCTCCAACTTTCTTGAAGTGAACATGTTAAATATAAAATGTCCATTGAATAAATGGAGAGTGAGAGAAAGAAATGTTTACATTCCCATTGTTTCTAAACCAGATTCAGATATTAAAGTCACCTAGTAAATAACTTACACCCTCTCCCCTTCTCTCCTATAAGGCTATTGTCTTGAAAATCACTATTTGTTTTTAAGGGAGAAGGATTTATTTTGGTCCACAAGTAGAGAGAAATAATAGGACATGATACATTATGATGGGGAAAGGTGTAGAGAACACCACCATTCCTAAAAATAAAAAGTAAAGCCTATATTTCCTCAAAAATGAGTAAGAGTTTTTAGGTCCTTAGAAATTTGAAAAATAATTCTTCTGAAGGCAGGAATAAAGATCTCTGTCTAAATGAGCTTCTAGAACTTGCTATTAGCATAGGTGAAATATCTATCCTGCCTGATGTTAAGTACCATCTCATCACAATACATATCTCTGCCTCATCCTTGCAGTGGTTTAAAAGTACATTTCATGGTCGTTTGTTTGGTCAGTTTCTGTTTTGCATGGGGGAGAAAAAACCCACGGTCTCATTGGTCTCATATATGCTACATTGGTCCAGTTTTAAAATGCCATTAAAGGAACATAGGGAATTGAGGACCCCTCCCCCTCATGAACCACAGATTATTCAATAGTGCTCTGTGCAAGTTCCAAGAGTAGATTTTTTCCTATTTTTCTCTTAATTCATGGGAACCTTAGTTACTGTTTTCAGCTTACATTGATCCTGCCTTGTCTTTTTCTCTACTTCCCCAGGAGCTTTGCATCCAAAGAGGCGCTTCCACAGGCTGGTGATCCTTGGTGAATAGCAGCACAGTTGAATTGGAGAACTCCTGTGCCTTCTGTTCTGTCCCTTTTCCACCATCTCCTGCTTCTCAGTTCAGAGCGCCCGCCATTAGAACTTCATGCTCTTTTAGGTGACCTGCATTGCAGGATTGTTTTATTGGTTGGCATAGGTGAATTGAGTTTATTTATAATTTGTATTCCATGTATCTCTGTCTTATCGAAAGTGAACAAAATAAAAATAAAATGTTCATTAGATCAATGAAGAGTAAAGAGGAAGCCCAGTCGGTGACTCACTTGCTGGGCAAGCGTGAGGACCTGAGTTCATTTCTCCGGTCCGCACCTGAAAAGCCAGGCATAGTCCATGCTTGTAATCTAAGCACTAGAGAGGCACAGACAAGCTGATCCCTGGGGCGCCCTGGCCGGCCAGCCTGACCTAATTAATGAGTCTCAGGTCTCAATGAGAGAACCTCTCTCAAAGAAACAAGGTGTTCAGCTCCTGAGGAACATCAGTTGAGGTTAACCTTTGGCCTCCACAAGAATGCAAACAGGGTGCTTGTGTACACACTTACACAAGTATACAACAACATACACACACACACACACACACACACACACATAAAACCTACATACGCTCCTACAAAAGCACACGAAACCACAAAGAAATTAAAAGTGGTCCTTTTGCTCTTTCTTCTGGTCTACATGTTCCCCTATCTTCCGCAATCATGGAAAGCAAACGTCAACTTTGATTCAGCCTTGGTTAAAATGAGAGAAAACTACAAGTCACCGTGATATTTGGTTATTTAATTCTATCATCACTTCAGAACACTCAGGTGGTAGCCTGTGGATGGAAAACAAATAGACTGGGTACATGAGGGCAGAGTTTTATTTGGAATTAAAGGAGTGTGCCGGTTACTAAGTTTTGTATCTCAGCACCAAGTGTCTCCTTCCGTCTGCTACATGATGCTGGAGCTGGCACTTCACAAACTGCATTTCCACGCTACCAGCTGCTTTACTATGAAGCTCCGTCAGTTGTGGTGTGGATGATGGTAGCGGTGCAGGGTGGTGATTAGAGGTTGAGTACAAGGTCTAGGGAGGAGGAACTATCGGAAGCTTCCTGTCTGCTTCCTGTTCCGGGGAGCATCAGTTTTGCCTCCTGCAGCTCTGCTCTCTAAGATGGCAGTTTCCTCCTACCGTATCACTGGCAGAACCTGTATGCTTGTGCCTTTTCGAGATGCCAGGACCAGCTGCCTGGAGACCTCTCTGCGGAGGTGGGAGTTTCAGCTCTGCGGGGTTTTCTTCTCCAAGCTTCTAAGTTTTACTATGGCCAACCTCTTTCCATTGTTTCCCCACCCAGGGGTGGCAGCTGCTGCTTACAGTTGCTATTTCATGTTCCGTTTTTGCCTTTTCAGTCACCTAGTTAACAATTCCTTATGTTATATTGTCTCTGTTAAGTATCTAGTATGTAACAGCTGTATCCTGGCAGGATCTTTCTGGAGACAATGGATACAGACCAAGTCTCTTATTATGTTCCCTACACCTCCTCAGTCAGCCAGTCAAACTCTTCCTGAGCTACTAAACATTTTCACATGACCCTTAATTTTTTTTTGTTAGACCTGAAGTTTCTTTTAACAACAAGAATGGAAAATATCATTTTATACTTTATTTGGGGGGGGGGGAGTGTAAAAGGTGCTTAGTGTAAAGATTGTAATTTTCTTTCTTTTATGGTAAAAATGAACAGTTAGACTCTTTACTGCATGAATCATGTGCCAGTTAGAAAAACCCCAGACAGAAGGTCTCTGTTCTCTATTTCTGATCTTGGTAAATAAGAAGATGGTGGGGTTCACGGCTAAAAACAAAACAAAAAACCAAAAAAACTATAAAAACCCAAACCAAAACATAGACAAAACAATAACAACAAAACAACACAAAAACATCCTCAGTTTGTTTCTGATGATTTGCTATTGGGAAGATGTGGGCTTTAAAAGGATGATGGAAAGACAGCTAGTTCTATAAAGAGAATAATGGCTACTTGGGGAGCCAATGATGCTGTTTTCAAATTAGACTTAGCTGTTAGTGCTCTCTAAGCAAAGCAGTAATCAGTGCTTTGTGAGCATGTAAAATAAAGTTGACCTTTTCTTCCACATGTCAGTCCTATAATAAAGGGAGCATGCAATCACCAAGACCCAGGGGTTCCAGGGCTCTTTGGCAATGTAAGGCCAGGAGAGCCAACCCCAGGAAAATAGAAGGGCTGAGATCATGAGGCAGAAAACACTTGGATTTTGATCTGCAGAAACCATAAAATCACATCTACTCAGGATTACTTTAAGAATGGAGAATAGACTATGACATTCAAAGTACTAGAAGAAAAAAAAAACCCTGTCAACTAAGAATTGTGTATCTAGGAAAATCTGAAATAACTTAGATCTGCCTTACAAGAAATATTAAAGAAATTCTTTGGATTAATGGAAAATAATACAGGATGAGAACCTGAATGCTTAAGATGAAATGATACAGTAATTATTTGAAAATGTATAAATAAGCATATTTGTTATTAAGAGACATGCAGTTGTACAAAGCAGTTATTATGATAGCATTCTCTTAGGAGACTAGTGTTACTTGTGAAGAGTTGTGGCAATTAACACAAAGGAGAAAGAAAAGGTCCTATAATGGAGAAAAATTTCAATATTATGCTGGATTTACCTTCTGTGTATTAACCTGATGTGGAGGGTGATAAATTATATACTACTAATAAGAGTACAGAAGTATATAGCATAACCCTCAGAAAACAAGCTTATCAGTTTGATAGAAAGGGATGGGTCTTGATATATATATAATCAAGCACATGGTAGGCTGAGGCAACAGGATTGCCATGAGTTCCAGGCCAGCCTGGGCTACATATAAAAGCATCTCAAAAACATTTTGAGGAGCCATGAGATGACTCGGCAGGTAAAAGTTCTTGCCATACATTACAGCTGATGATATAAGTTTGATCCCTGAGCTCCACAAGAAGGAGAAAGGAGGGAATGGACTACATAGGTCCACTAACCTATACACAGTGTGTGGCATGTGCTCCTTTCTCAGCACATCATGTGAACACTCAACAATAATAACATTGTAAAATTGACAGGTATTGAAATGATACATTAAAAATTCTGACACAAAAGAGAGTCATTAGAAGAAACAGATACAAGTTCCATGAGACATTTGGGAGATAAGCAGGAACACAGCAGACATACCTTCAATGAAATCAATAACTACATCAAATGTGACTATTCAATAATCAAAAAGCAGAAATTCTTAAATTGGATTTTAAAAGATACAATACAGATTCTAAGACTCAACTAATTAAAGATAAATAGGGATTAGCATAGCTGGAATGGATACATTAATATAAGACAAAAATGGAAATTAAGAAAGTATCACTAGAGACACTTTCATTGTAATAAAACATTGACATCATGAAAGTAACACAGTTTTATAACTAGACTTTCGTGTTCCACCTTCAATAGTCGCTAGAACAAAAATGCAAAAAAAAAATCTAAGTAAAGAATTGAACTTTTGCAATCATTTAACTTAACAGCTGTGTTATATATATCCCTTCCAGTGGATAAGAATGTATTGATTCCAAACACAGCTGGAACATTCTTCAGGATAGGGCACATGGAAAACCCTAAGTCAATCTCTGAATGAATGTTCTCCAACTAAAGTGAAACTGAAATGCAGATCAATAGCAGGATAAGTGTGAAAATTCCCCAAATGAGGAAGGTAAATTAATGCTTCTGAATATTGTACATGACTAAGCAAAGTCATATGATGTCTTAGAAAACTCCTGACCTAAATGACAAAAGACATTTCTGTAAACAAGTAATTCCTCAGTTAATGGAAAGGGTGTGGCTCTACTGGCTAATGTTTGAAAAGTAGGGGAAAAAAAACCCTCAAGACAATATTCTAAGTTTTGCCTTTAGGAAACTAGGCAAAGATAAAACTAAATCCAAATCAAGATGAAATAAGGAGGGACTGGAGAGATGGCTCAGGCATTAAGAGCAGTGGCTGCACTTACAGAAGACCTGTATTTGATTCCAAGCACCCACATGGCAGCCCATAGCCATCTGTAACTCAGTCCCATGGGATCTGACACCATCCCTGACTCCCACTAGCACCAGGCACACATATGATACACAGGCATGTATGCAGGCAAAATACGCATACTCATAAAATAAATAAAAATAAATTTTAAATGAAGAAATAAGTATTGAGCTGAGAAAATTTGTCATTCTAAGAGGTTGATGGTATGATCATACCTTGCTATTAAAACCAGGCAGCATTCACAAGAGAAGAGAAAAATGCATCAACCAATATATTTACAAAAAATACTGAATAATATACTAGAAATTTAATCCAGCAACATATAAAGGGAATTATCATGATACTGATCAAGCGAGATTCACTCAAGCAATGCAACTTGATTAATAAATGAAAATCAATTAATGTATTCTATCATGTTTACAGAATGCATGAAAAAAACCTCAATGGATTATCACAATAAATTCAGAAAAATAATTAAACAAGTTTAATGTCATTTCACAACTAAATCTCTCAAGCTAGAAACAGAGGCATACTTTCTCAGCCTTTCTCCTAGTCACCCCACCATTAAAGAAGGGATTCTTGATGGAGGGTTTGGGAGACCCAGAATAGTCAGTCACGAGCACTTGACATATGAGATCCACAGAAATATATCAATCCGACACACTTGCAGCCCATGGAAAAAGGACAGATACCACTCATCCTGGTAGGCCACAAGAAGTGACCCTTGGGTATGGAAAGATCATCCTGGACCTTGGATGGGAGGCAGGCTTTGTAATATCCAGAGGGTAAGGAGTGCCTGAGACTGTTAGATGTCATTTTATTTATTGATTAACCCTACTGGCTTGCAGAGCCGGGATGCCACTCTTTGGAGACAATTAGTAACAGCACCTGCTGTTTGGTGACCATTACTTGGCTATGGGGACTTATTCATGAGCCAAGAGCAGAGAGGGGAACTTGTGGTTATGCCATTTGAAGGCTTTCCAATTTTACCAGGTGTCAATGATAGTTCTGCCTTGACTGTAGGCCTTACACCAGCCATCCAAACAAACAAGCAAACAAGCATAGTCCACAGTCAATATAATATTGGTGAAAGAGTGAATGCTTTCCCTGCTGAGGTCTAGAAAGAGACAAGGACGTCCATTCTCATTACTTCCACTCAACATTGTATCAAGGGCTTTAGCCAGCACAACTAGGCAAGAAGAGAAATTGATGTCATGCAAACTAGAAGGGAAGATATAAAACCATTTTTTTCTGCCAATAATTTGGTATTATTTGGAAAAATCCTAGTGAATCCAGGTTTGCAAGATTTAAGGAAACAATATGTATACACAAACTGATTGTATTTTTTGTATTCTAGAAATTAACACTCTGAAAAGAAACTACAATATTAGTTTCCCTCCCTAAGAAAATTAGGTGCCTCTTAAGCATTAAGAATTATAAACTTTTCAGGAATAAATTTTTGATGATGAAAGAGGCACAGAGCTCTCCCCACAGAACGCTGCTAAAGGACATCAGTAAACATCTGGAGAGTGAGGCGATGCCGTGTCTTCGTACACTGGAATACTCAGTGCTGCTGAAGTGGCAATCCTTCGTAGTCTGATCCCCAGGCTCCATGTCCTCTCTGCTATATGGTGTCTCTTCACAGCAGTAGAAAAGTAACTATGACACTACCCTATTCATGTGGACAATTTTATAGTTTTATATGTGGGTTACAATTTTAAAAGAGACGAGATAGATGAATGACTAATTGGCTGATAAGATGTTCAGTGTTATCATTGAAAAGAAAAGCAAACTAAAACCCTACTGAAGTGTAGGGATGCATGTCAGTAGTAGAGTGCTTGCCCAGCACTTGTGAGGGCCAGTAAATAAGCACACTTTTAAATTGAATTACAGGAAAATAAACAAAAGCCACTAGTGAAACACCAATTCATGTATTATCATGGTTGTAAAAAGGGTGGATGGGACAGTGAAATAGCTCAGCAGGTAGGGGCATGTATACGCAAGCCTGATGACCTGTTAATAAAGCAAATAATACTTTTCTTATTATCCTATTTTATTTTATTATTATTTTTTAGATGCCTGTTTCTTTTCTAATGAGAAAGGGGAGAAAAAGGTGTGGATTTGGATGGGAGGTGAAGTGGGAAGGACCTGTGAGGAGTTGGAGGAGGGGAAACCATAATCAGAATATATTGTATGAAAAAATATTTTCTTTTTTTTCTTTTTTTTTTTTTTCGAGACAGGGTTTCTCTGTGTAGCTTTGCGCCTTTCCTGGAACTCACTTGGGAGCCCAGGCTGGCCTCGAACTCACAGAGATCCGCCTGGCTCTGCCTCCCGAGTGCTGGGATTAAAGGCGTGTGCCACCACCGCCCGGCTGAAAAAATATTTTCAATTAACAAAATAAAAATAAGTAAAATAAATATAATAAAAGTGACAGACAATTCCAAATGTTAGAAGTATGTGGAAAGTCTAGAGTTCTTATTCTCTGATGGGGATGTAAAATGCTTTGGAACTGCAGAATACACGATAGTAACACTATAAAGTGAAACATTAGCATACCATGAAGAAATCATATTAATTTACCATAGATTAGCAGTTTTTTCTCCTAGGCATTTAACAAATAAAGTGAGAACAAATGTCTATATAAAGACTTAAACATTAATTTTCACAGTAGCATTATTTATAATAGCAACACACACACATCCCGGGATGAATCCAAACGTCTATTATTTAGTGAATAGATAGACAATGGTACAGAATGTCTTCACCACATGGATCTCTGAGCTGCCCTTTTGTACTCTGCTCCTCTCTTCACTACTTTATACTTCCTCAGACCCAGCAACTGGTGTTCCTGTAATTTTCTATGGCAAAAATATTATAAAAGAGAGTTACCTTTTCAGGATTGGCTTTGTTATCCTCAACAGGTTTCTCCAGATACTCCTTCATATTTTACACATCCTAGCAATCCACTTTATTTTACTGTGGGTAATATCCGCACTCACTGAAAAATACCAGGGTTCTTTCCAGTCTTCCTTATTGTGAAGAGATGCTGTGGACATTAGGGTTCGATGTGTGAGGACAAGTGCCAATCTTGTAGATGTATGTCCATGAGTAAGATGCCATGTTCTATGGGTAGTGATAGGTTTTGTTTAAGAAACCACAGCACTGTTTTCTAGAGTTTTCTAGAGTTGAGAAATAACTTTTAAAACATGAAACTTTATTCTTAACACTGACTAGAGAAAGAAAAAGAACTCACATCTCTTATTATTGTCTTTTACAGCAGGAAGAAACCAGATGTCTATTCATACTATCCTACTAAAGCTTAACCAATGAGAAAAAGTACCCATGCTTTAATAGTCAGATAAAGACAAAAAAATCATTTTTAATACCAACTGAACCTTTCAAGAGCAATCTGACTGCTGACCTAAGAGGTCAGCATTAGCACTTCTATAGTCCACTGATGTAGTATTTGGGATTGATCACACTCTGAGTACTGTCTTCAGCATTTGGGGACTAAAATATAAAAGAAACATTCTATAGATCTCCAAGTTCATAAACGTGGATTTAGTTTTTTCATTAAATACCAAGCCCTCAGAAACATAAAGTCATTGTACCTTAGGTATTTCATTAGAGAAACAAAAATGAACTGAAGCATTGCCCATTGGGATTACATGTTACTACGTAACTCCATTAACTGTATCTGATTTTCTGAATGCATTGAAACCATAAATCAAAAGATCTGTGCTGGACAGGTTCCTAGAAGTCCCAATTGGAATTTTTTAAGGTTTTCTGGTTCCCTTTATACAGACAAAAGCCATTCTAACCATTAATGACATTTTAATAATTACTTTTGCAGACTGGAGCTGCTATAATATCTTTTTAGTATTCTTATTTGTTTTCAATATTTGCCATAGTTTCATTAACTCATTATTGTCATCTGGACAATAAAATCCTTACTTAAATGATTCCTTCTAATTAGCTCATGAGCATTTCTCCTTTTATCACAATTGTTTACTAGATGAATTTTAATTTCTTATTACTGGTTTATAGCCTTCTAAAATATTCAACAAATGTGACATATATTCACTGAATACCCACTGGTTTGTATATCCCTGGAGACTCTGTGGTGAAAAGATGGATGTAGTTTCTGCTTTAGTGATGGGGACAGACATGAAAAGAATCATGTTAATCCAACAATGAACAATCACATTAGAAATCACACACACCCATACACACACACAGGAACATGCATGAAGGAATCAACATGATGTGTCAAGGATTGTAGGGTGAAAAAAATCACATTTGAATAGATCTGAAAATGATTTGGACTAACCAGAGCCAAGTGGAAGAAGTGTGTCCAGAGCAAGGAATCATTCATAAGTAAGAACCTAGTGAGTATTGCTGGGTCAAGCACTCAGAGCTGAGGCAAAGAGCTGGGGAGTGGGAAAGAGGATAGTGTGGCCAGCCCAGTAGCTCAGCATTTGATTTATGTTGCAATGGAATGGCTTTTTTAGCAGGACACTGCCATTTTTATAGCTGTATATCAAAAGGATCCCTCCTGAATAAATGAAGTCATCCTCCTGGCTTAGGGTAGAGGAAAAGTGAAGCCAAGGACAAGCTTTTTAGGGCAGTTCAGAAGAGTGATGACTGATTTGTATATTATTGTTTTGGGGCCAAAGAATGAGAAATAAGCCTCATAGACAAAGCTAAGAAGACGTGGTTTGTTTCCATAGCAACCAAGTGGGTAGGGCAGACAGGGTGTACATATTCAAGTTGGGATATCTTAAGTATGGGCAAGAATGTGGATTTTTAAAAGGATTTTTTTTTTCTGTTTTGTTCATAGCTATATTCCAGTGCTTTGGGATACAAACAACTAAGTAGCAACATAGAGTGAGCAGATCTGTAGGTCGGTAGAGTATTTGGGCTAAACATTGTGGAAGTCTGCTCTCTCCAGATTCTGTCAGAAGCTAGGACAGTGATGAGTTCTTCAGGTGAGTGGGAAAAGCTGCGTGAAAACAGACAAGATCTACACCTGGTGCTTGCAGCTCTTAGTAATACCCAGTGTGGTGGCCAAAGCATTCAATTACTATTTCCCCATCGGACTCTGTGTGACTCCTGGTGTGGTCTACCTCTGCAGGTCTTGAACATGCTCCGATCCTACTGTCTCCATGGCAGCATTCAATTTGGCTCCACCTCTGGAATACTAAGTCCTTCATCACTATGTTACCATTCCGTGTTTTCTTACTCTTTCATGGAAGCTAAATGGATGTCAGGCAAGAGGGAGAGAGAATTACGGGACAACAGGCAACCTGGTACTGAAATGTGGGCGAAAGATAGTGTTTCTGGGCTAAGTGACCAATACAAATTATAACCAAGATGGAGATGCCATAACCATTCTGTTGTATTTTTTAAATAAATATTACACAACTATGCTTTACATGTCTACAGTAATTAAAGATTACCTTGTTCAAATTAAATGTTTTCTTTTCATATGACATTACAGACACATTGTAAGATCCTCTTGTAAGCTCATGACTCTCCCTAATTCTAATTAATGAAGCTCATTGAATAAAATATAAATGTTATAATTACTGACTTCATCTCAGCGGAGGAGTTGGTTTTACTTTTTCCTAAATACTATGAATATACTCACTACAGGATTTACATAAAAACCGTTAATCCATCTAAGACACCACCAGCGAGTGAAATGCACACAGGTCACTAAATGAGAGCTATGGTGATCTCGCAGGAAGACTGCTGTGAGAATGAAACGAATTAACATTTGAAAGCAGTCAGAGCAGACTCTAACACATGGCAAAGCAAATTCACTGCGGCTGCTCTTGCAGCCGCTGCTACACATACACAGTTCCTGTTTAATCTGCATCAGAGATTATCATCAGCCTGGGCATCACAGCTATGTTGGCATTATAATCATTTTCTAAAAAAAATACGTTACATCGGCTACTAAGCAAGGGTTTTGTGTATAAATCAGTTTCTGAGATACCAGAAGAACCTCCACTCCAAAGAGCTTTTTAAGCACATAATTCCTTCCTCAGGAACATCAAAAATGCCTGTAAGAAAACTAAATTTCCCTTCCACTACCATATTCCCCAGGCAGCTGTTCCAGATTGCCTCTGTGACAGCCAGCTTTGGGATCCATTCCAGCTTGAGTTGGAAGGAAATATTTGCAAGAGATGAGATGGCAAATGACCTTGGCTGTTAGCACTCCCAGTCTGAAAATAGTTTATCTGTTCCATGATCACTCCCTCTTACCTTTCTAAATGGTCATGGCTGACTCTGTCTCCTTTCCCACCTTTTCAAGGTTCTCAGACTGACTGGTTCCCTTTACCCTCACTCACTGCTTCTCTTGATTCTTAATGCTTCCTGGACTACCAGATGAGGCTGACCACTGGGCTATATTTCCACAGTGTTGGAATCTCTCCTTGCTTGAGATAGTCTCTCTATGTAGCCCAGGCTGCCCTTGAACTTGCTATTCTCCTACCTCAGCTTCTTGATTGATGGAGTCAGTCATAGGCATGTGCTGCCTCCCTTGGCCTCCAATCCCTTTTCTTCTTTCTTTTCTTTCTTTCTTTCTTTCTTTCTTTCTTTCTTTCTTTCTTTCTTTCTTTCTTTCTTTCTTTCTTTTTCTTTCTTTCTTTCTCTCTTTCTCTCCTTCCTTCCTTTCTTTCTTTTTTTAATTTATTTTTTATTTTTGTTTGTTTTTGTTTTTACATTCCAACTAAAGTTTCTCCTCCTTCCTCTCCTCCCAGTTCCATCCCCCCACCCCACCCCCATCTCCTCCTCCTCTTCCTCCTCCTCCTCTGTTTCTCTTCAGGTGCAGGCAGACATCCCATGGATATCAGCCAACCATGGTATATCAAGTTGCAGTGAGACTAGGCACCTTCTCTTCTATTAAGACTGGATTAGGTAATCCAATAGGAGGAATGGGTCCCCAAAGCAGGTAACAGAGTCAGGGACAGCCCCTGCTTCTACTGTTAGGAGTCTCATAAGAAGACCAAGCTACACAGCTGTGACATACATGCAGAGGACCTAGGTCAGTCTTATGCAGGCTCCCTGGTTGTTAGTTCAGTCTCTGTGAGTCTCTGTGAGCCCAGGTTAGTTGATTCTGTAGATTTTCCTATGGTATCCTTGACCCCACTGGCTCCTACAGTCCTTCCTGCCCCTCTTCCACAGGATTCCCCCTAGCTTCACCTAATGTTTGACTGTGGGTCTCTGCATATGTGTCCATCAATTGTTGGGTGAAGCCTCTCTGATTGGGCTAGACATCAATCTATGATTATAGCAGAATATCCTCAGGAATCTTTTTTTCATTGACTTTAAAATTTAATTTAATTATATATTTTTTTGGTTGTCATGTACTGTCTTTGGGGTATCCGACCTCTGGGTCCTTGCCCTTAGGGTATGGGTCTCCAGCTAGGCCAGTCATTAGTTGGTCACTCTCAAAATTTCTACACCATCTTTACCCCAGCCCAACTTGTAGGCAGGACAAATTGTAGGTCAAAGGATTTGTGACTGGGTTGGGGCCCCAGTCCCTCTACTGGAAGCCTGATCTGGTTACAGGAGATGGTGGGTTCAGACTCTGTATCTCCTATTGCTAGGAGTCTTAGCGAGGGTCATCCCCATAGATTCTTGGGAATTTCTATGTTCTAGGTTGCTAGCTCATCCCAGACATGGCCCAGATTCCCGGTGTCTCTCACTCCATCCTCCCCCTACCAGATCCCTCTTGTTCCCATTTCCCCCTTCAAACCTCTCCCCCACCTACTGGCAATGACCGTTCTATTTCTCCTTCACAATGAGATTAATGTACACCCCCCCCCCCCAGCCATTCTTGTTACTTAGCTTCTCTGGGGCTGTGGATTATAGCATGATTCTCCTTTTCTTTACATCTAATATCCACTTATGAGTGAGTACATACCATATTTGCCTTTCTGGGTCTGGGTTACCTCATTCAGAATGATCTTTTCTATCCATACATTTGCCTGCAAAATTCCTGATGGCATTGTTTTTAATAGCTGACTAATACTCCCTCGTGTGAATGTACCACATTTTCTTTATCTATTCTTCATGTGAGGGACATCGAGGGTGTTTTCAGTTTCTGGCTATTACAAATAATGTTGCTGTGAGCATAGTTGAGCATGTGTCCTTGTGGGATGATTGAACATCCTTTAGGTATATACCCCAGGAGTGGTATAGACTCCCAATTTTCTGAGAAACTGTTATATTGATTTTTCAAGTGGCTGTACAAGTTTGTACTCCCACCAGCAATGGAGGAGTGTTTCCCTTGCTCCACATCCTCTCAAGCATGAGCTGTCTCTTGTGTTTTTTATCTTAGCCATTCTGACAAGTATAAGATGAAATCTCAGTGTTGTTTTGATTTGCATTTCCCTGATGACTAAGGATGTTGAACATTTCTTTAAGTGACTCTCAGCCAGTTGAGATTCTTCTGTTGAGAATTCTGTTTAGATCTGTACCCTGTTTTTAATTGGATTATTTATTTATTTATTTATTTATTTATTTATTTATTTATTTATTTATTTATTCATTTATTCATTCTCTTGAGACAGGGTTTATCTGTGTAACCACCGTAGCTGTCCTAGAACTTGCTCATGTAGACCAGGCTGGTCTTGAACTCAGGGAGATCCTCCTGCATCTGCCTCCCAAGAAAAGATCAAAGGCATGTGTCACTGCATAACCATAAGGTGGATTATTTGGTTTTTTATGTCTAATTTCTTGAGTTCTTTATATATTTTGGTTATTAGCCCTCTGTCAAGTGTGGATTTGATGAAGATCTTTTTCCATTCTGTGGGCTGCAGTTTTGTCCTTTTGACAGTGTTCTTTGCCTTGTTGGAGCTTTTCAGTAAGCTTTTCATGAGGTCCCATTTGTTCACGGTTGATCTTAAAGCCTGTATGATTGGTGTTCTCTTCAGGAAATTGTCTCCTATGACGATGTATTCAAGGCTATTCTTCGCTTTCTCTTCTTTCTGGTTTAGTGTATCTGGTTTCATGTAGAGGTCTTTGACCCACTTGGACTTGAGATTTGCTCAGAGTGTTAGATATGGATCTATTTGTAGTCCTCTACATGCCAACATCAAGTTATGTCAGTACCATCTGTTGAACATGCTTTTTTTTTTCACTGTATAATTTTGGCTTCTTTGTCAAAAATCAAGTTTCCATAGGTGTGTGGATATACTTCTGGGTCTTCCATTTGATTCCATTGCTCAACCTGTCTGCGTTTATGCCAATATTATGTGGATTTTATTACTATTGCTCTGTAGTAGAGCTTGGAATCAGGGATGATGATGCCTCCTGAAGTTCTTTTATTGTACAGGGTTGTTTTAGCTATCCTGGGTTTTTTGTTTTTCCATATGAAGTCGAGTATTATTCTTTCAAGGTCTGTAAAGAATTTTGTTGGGATTTTAATGGGGATTGCATTGAATCTGTAGATTGCTTTTGGTACAATGGCCATTTTACCAAATTCTACCAGTTAATTCTACCAGTCCATGAGCATGGGAGATTTTTGCATCTTCTGATATCTTCTCCAATTTCTTTCTTCAAAGATTTGAAGTTCTTGACATATAGATCTTTCACTTGCTTGGTTAGACTTATACTAAGATACTTTATATTATTTGTGACTATTGAAAAGGGTGTGGTTTCCCTGATTTCTTTCTCAGATCCTTTATGGTTTGTATATTCGAAGACTACTGATTTTTTGGAGTTATTCTTTTTTTTTTTTTAACCTTTTTAGAGCTTTATTGGGAAGGAGAGAGAGGGAGAGAGAGCGGGGGGGGGGGGGAAGGACAGACGGAAGGAAGGAACAGAAAGGAAAGAGAGGGCTGAAGTTATTCTTGTATCCAGTCACTTTGATAAGGTGTTTATCAGGTATAGGAGTGACTTGGTAGAATTTTTAGGGTCCCTTATGTATACTGTCATATCATCTGGGAATATCAATATTTTCTTCCTTTCTAATTTGTATTCCCTTGATCTCCTTTACTGTTCTAGCTAAAACTTCAGGTACAATATTGAATAGGTATGGGGAGACTGGACAGCCTTGTCTTGTCCCTGATTTTAGTGAAATTGCTTTGAGTTTCTTTCCCTTTAATTTGATGTTGGCTATAAGCTTGCTGTATATTACCTTTATTATGTTTAGGTATGTCCCTTGAATCCTTGATCTCTCCAACACTTTTATCATGAAGGGGTATTGGGTTTTTTTTGACAGTTGAGTCTTTTAATAGAAAAAAAAAAACTACACGTGCAACAGTAGCAACACACATTTCTTCCAATCCAGACAGCTCTGAGTTTCAGTTCTTCACCTTGGGAGGTGGCCTGTACACATCTACAATCACAGCGTGGTCCGGTTAGTAGGGCTCTAGTGTCAACTGCTCCTGGGGCTTCAGGTTCTCTTGCTACATCTTCTTCACTTTGGATGCAAACACAGCTTCTGCTGAGGCCATGGAATCAATGCAGTTGGCCTTAATGGAAATCACAAAGTGTCCTCCATTCCGCACGAAGGTGTGGGTATTCAGGTCCACAATCCAGGTTTTGTCTGGCTGCGCCACATCAGCAAAGATCACATCCACCATTGCGATAAGCATGTGGTATTTGTGTGGATGCTGAGCATCTTCAATCACAGGAATAATGTTGGTCTTCTTCTTGGCCAAGTTGATGAGGTCATGGCCAGAACGGTGGGAGAACTCAACTGCATAGACCAGACCATCCGGGCCAACAATATCAGAGACATGAGAGACGGTGGTGTAGCTGGAGAATTTCTCTCCAGCTCTCGCCAAGGCCTGCCAGTCCCGGAGCCCATTTATGAAATAAACATACAGACTCTTACATTATTTAAACTGCTTGGCCATTAGCTCAGGCCTATCATTGTCTAGCTCTTACTCTTATATTTAGCCCATTTCTATTAATCTATACTTTGCCACGTGGCTTGTGGCTTACTGGTACTTTATATCTTCTTTGTCCTGGTGGCAGCTCCAGCAGTCTCTCTCTTTCCTTCCTCCTTCCTCAATTCTCCTCTCTGTTAGTCCTGCCTATACTTCCTGTCTGGCTATTGGCCAATCAGTGTTTATTTATATAGAGCGATATCCACAGCACGATGGTGCCTGAGGCTGCCCCAAGGTAGAGCACCTTGGCCCCTGGCTTGATGTGGATTTGGTCTATGCCCCCCAGGATTGCTGCTGCCAGCTTGGAACAGAAGGGGTTCCAGGCTCGGTACTCAATTTTGTCATCTTCCTATGAAACAGAGACTCTCTTCTCCCCATATACGGATTCTCCAGGGACCAGATTCTTTGTGACAAGGGCATCCTCCTTTCCGCGACAGATAAAGATGCCTTCATCTTCATGCGGTTCCACCATGACATTCTTCCCTGACTGGTTGGCTCTTTTGCCTCCCCGGTGGCCACCTCGACCCTGGCCACCCCCAGACTGGAAGCCTCCACCTTGTCCACCTCCTCCTCTGCCACCTCCTCGTCCCCTGAAGCCTCCACCTCCACCTCGACCTCCACCTCCACCTCCACCTCCACCAAAGCCTCCTCGTCCCCCGCCAAAGCCTCCTTGTCCCCCCTGTCCTCCTCCTCTACCGCCTCTGTCAGCAAAGCCTCCTCTGCCACCAAAGCTGCCCCCATGCGGGCTGAAACCTGGCTTCATCACTGCGTTCTGGTCGCGGCTCTGTCAATCTGCGGTGTCCTCTGCTCCATGAGTCTCAGGCTTTCCGGGGTATTGGATTTTACCACAGGTTTTTTCAGCATCCAGTGAGATGATCACGTTTTTTTCTTTTAGTTTGTTTATATGGTGGATTACATTGACATATTTTTGTTCCTTGAACCATTCCTGCATCTCTAGGATGAAGCCTATTTGATCATGGTGGGTGATCTTTTTGATGTGTTCTTGGATTAGGTTTGCAAGTATGGTATTGAGTATTTTTGCACTATGTTCATGGGGAAATTGGTCTGTAATTCTCTTTTTTTGTTGAGATTTGTGTAGTTTGGGTATCAGGGTAACTGTAACTTCATAGAAAGAATTTGGCAATGTTCTTTCTGTTTCTATTTTGTGGAATAATTTGAGGAGTATTGGTATTCACTCTTCTTTTAAAGTCTCATAGAATTCTGCATGAAAACCATCTGGCCCTGCACTTTTATTTGTTGGGAGACTTTTAATGACTGCTTCTATTTCCTTGGGGATTATGGGTCTATTTAAATTGTTTATCTGATCTTGATTTAACTTTGGTAAGTGGTATCTATTGAAAAAAATTGTTTTTTTTTCTTTTAGATTTTCCAACTTTGTGGAATACAGGTTTTTGAAGTATGACCTAATAATTCTTTGCATTTCCTTGATATATGTTCTTATCTCTCCCATTATTTTCTGATTTTGTTAATTTGGATATTCTTTCTCTGTCTTTTAGATAGTTTGGATAAGGATTTATCTATTTTGGTGATTTTCTCAAAGAATTAACTCTTTGTTTCATTGATTCTTTGTATTGTTCTCCTTGTTTCTATTTTAATGATTATCACCCCAAGTTTGATTATTTACTGCCATCCAGTTCCCTTGGGCATGTCTGCTTCTTTTTGTTCTGGAGCTTTCAGGTGTGTTGTTAAGTCACTGGTATGAGAATTCTCTAAGTTCTTTTTGCAGCCACTTAATGCTATGAACTTTCCTCTCAGCACTGCTTTCCATGTGTCTCCCAAATTTGGGTATGTTGTGTATTTATTTTCATTGAATTCCAGGAAGTCTTTGATTTCTTCCTTTATTTCTTCCTTGAGCCAGTGGTAACTCAGTAGAGAGTTGTTCAGTTTCCATGAGTTTGTAGACTTTTTGTTGTTTCTGCTATTGTTGAAATTCAGCTTTAATCCATGGTGGTCTGATAGGATACAGGGGGTTGTTTCCATTTTCTAGTATCTCTTGAGACTTGCTTTGTACAAGTATATGGTTAGTTTTGGAGAAGGTTCCAAGAGGTGCTGAGAAAAGGGTATATTCTTATGTGTTTGGATGAAGTGTTCTATAGATATCTGTTAGGTTCATTTGAGTCATAACACCTGTTAGTTCTATTATTTATCTGTTTAGTTTCTGTCTGGATGACCTGTTCTTTGGTGAGAGTGGGGTGATGAAGTCTCCCACTATTATTATGTGTGGTTCTATGTGTGACTTAAGCTTTAGTAATGTTTCTTTTACAAATGCGGGTTCCCTTGCATTTGGGGCATAAATGTTCAGAATTGAAATGTCATCCTGGTAGATTTTTTTCTTTAATGAGTATAAATTGTCTTTCTCTACCTCTTTTGATTAATTTGGATTTGAAGTCTATTTTGTTAGATATGAGAATAGCTACTCAAACTGGCTTCTTAGATCCATTTGATTGGAAAATTTTTCTCCAGCCCTTTACTCTGAGGTAATGTCTATCTTTGATGTTGAGGTGTGTTTCTTGTCTTCAGCAGAGGATGGATCTTGTTTTTAATATTCATTCTGTTATCCTGTGTTGTTTTATTGGCAAATTTGAGTCCATTGATATTGAGAGGTAGTAATGACCTTTGATTTTTTTATTTCTGTTATTATTGTTTTTGTTGTGTTGTTTTTTTTTTGTGTATGTATGCATGTGTGTGTGTATGTGTGTGTGTATTTCCCTTTTTTGGATTTTGCTGGTATGAGATTATCTATTGCCTGTGTTTTCATGAGTGTAGTTAAATTCTTTCTGTTGGAATCTTCCTTCTAGTACCTTCTGTAGACTGGATTTGTGGATAGATATTGATTAAATTTGACTTTGTCATGAAATATCTTATTTTGTCCATCTATGGTGAGTGACAGTTTTGCTGGGTATATTATTCTGGGCTGGCATCTGTGGTCTCTTAGTGTCTGCAAGACATCTGTCCAGGTCCTCCTGGCTTTTAGAGTCTCCATTGAGAAGTTGAGTACATACTTCTGCTTTTATATGTTACTTGGCCTTTTCCCCTTACAGCTTTTAATATTCTTTCTTTGTTCTGTATGTTTAGTCTTCTGATTATTATGTGACAGAGGGGCTTTCTTTTTTGGTCCAATCTATTTAGTGTTCTGTAAGCTTCTTGTACCTTTATAGGCATGTCATTCTTTAGGTTAGGAAAATTTTCTTCTATCATTTTGTTAAAGATATTGTCTGGTTTTTTTGAGATGGGATTCTTCTCCTTCTTTTATTCCCATTATTCTTAGGTTTTGTCTTTTCATGGTGTCCCAGATTTCCTGGATGTTTTGTGTTAGGATTTTTTTAGATTTAACATTTTCTTTGACAAATGAATCTATTTCTTCTATTGAATCTTCAACGCCTGAGATTCCCTCTTCCATCTCATGTATGCTGTTGGTGATATTTGTGTTTGTGGTTCTTGCTTACTTATCTAGACTTTTGTGTATTCTTTATTACTTCTGTTTCAATTTTCATGTCTTGAATAGCTTCCTTCACCTGTTTGTTTTTCTTGGCTTTCTTGGAATTCTTTAAGGAATTTGTTGATTTCCTCTAATTTTTTTGTTTGTCTTTTCTTCAATTTCTTTAATGGAGTTTTTCATTTCCTATTTAAGGACCTCTATCATCTTCATCAAATTGTTTTTTAAGGTCATTTTCTTGTGTGTTTACTGCTTAGGAGTATTCAGGTCTTGTTGTTTGTAGTATAGCTGGGTTCTGGTGGTGCCGTATTGCTCTGGCTATTATTGATTATATTTTTACACTGGCATTTAGGCATCTGGGTTTGGGATAATTAGGTCTAGTCCTTGATTTCTGAATTTGTCTTTGTTGGATGGATATTTTGTTCTTTGGCTTCTATTTTCTCTTTGGTTTCCTGGTCTTTGTGGCTTAGATTTATGGTGGCTGGTATGACCCCTGATCTAGTAGGGAGTCTCTGTCCATGTTGGGACTTGGTTTTTTGGCAGTTAGCTTCGTCTTTGGTGCAGTAGGGGGTCTCTGTTCATCTGATGGTGAGACCTGCACCTGTTCTGACTGGTGTGACCTGCATCTGAGCAGCTTAAGTCTGTTCAAGCTAGTGTGGCTTGGGCCTCTTTGGCAGAAGTCTGCTTTAGTTCAAGGTAGGGCCCAGCAGTGGGGCGAGTGTGAGCTGGGATGGCATGGGCTAGAAGGGTCCAGGGGAACAGGATCCAGGGAGGTGGGCAGTTCTGCTGGCAGGTGGGTCACTCACCACTTTTGACTGGTGTGGCTGGCCCCTCAACTTGTGTGATATGTATGCTCAATCCCTTTTCCTAATTCTACTCTTCATTCAGGCTGAGGTCTTAACTTCTTGTCCTTCCACCAAGCCCATCTGTTGCTAGCTACACTGTAAAATAGCAGATAGTCAAGGAAATGGCTGTGGGTACAGAGGTTTCCATATCTATCTTTGAGAAGAATTTTGAGTCCTGACTTCTTCTCTTGCCTTCTATTTGTTTATTTTTTTTCTGCCTGATTATTTTATTTTCTTTTCTAGATTTATTCATGACTTTCTATGTATGAGTATTTTGCCTGTGTGTATGTATGTGTACCACATGTGTGCTTGTCAGCTTAAAGTTTAGAAGAGGACAATTGATTCCCTGAGACTGCAATTACAGACTGTTGTGAATCATCATTAGGTGCTGGGAATCAAACATGTGTCTTCTGCAAAAGCTACAAGTGATCTTAAGCATGGATACAACTCCTCAGTCTCTGCCTGCATATTTTATAAGTAATAAAAGGAATTCTGGGCATGCTAATGAACAACTTGCTGTAAGTCATTTAAAATTATTTTCCCTCTCATAACCTCATAAACACACATGCACAGACACAGCACACATAGACACACACACACACACACACACACACACACACACACACACTAGCCTTCAGAAAAAGGCAGAGTTCCTTTACTTCTGGAATCCTATGATCAGATTGAGAAGGATAAGTTTGACTGGAGTAGAAAGATCAAACGATTGGGATTTATTAGAGAAATTGAAGAAGAAAGTCCAATTTGTATGGTAAAATCTTCCAACACATCCACCAATGGAACACCTAGGATCACACTGCATCTGACAGGTCTCAGCCTCACTGCAACACAGGCAGGACAGGAAAGAGTCGTAGTCCCAGTTCCAGGGAAAGCTCTACCTGTTCCAAGGAAACAACCTGAACCTGAGGATAGTCTGTTTTTGAATGCTGATAGACTGTAAGTGAGGCAGATCTCAAGAAACTAACAGTGGGCATTTCTACTACTGCTCACTAACTTGCAGAATTGCTAGAAACTTTCTGCTTCAGCAGGCCCATCACTCATTTTCAGGAGTGTTATAAGTCTGTAGAATGACATTCAGAAAAAAGTATTGACACATACAATAGAATAGTTGAATCTCACAATAACTATACTGAGTAGAAGACTCCTGGCCAAATAAGAATACATGGTACAATGACACCTACTGAAAATGTTAGAAAATGAGACTTAATACAGCGACAGAAAGCACATCTGTGGTCATACGAGGAAGATAGGCACACTGAAAGAAAGATCAGCATATTATTTCACACAGGTCATTTTGTAAAGTATTCATTGCTCAGGATCTACATGTTAGTTCACAGGAGGCCTCAGAGTATCTAATGTACAAAAGTGCTTACAGTAGACCTCTGCTCTGTTGACTGAAATCTTTACCCTCATTAAATTGCATTTATGTGTAATATACATATGATATCAAAAGGCATATACCTGGTGCATAATTCTTCGTCTATGTCCTTGGAATTTTTTAAGACCTCAACAATTTTCAGATATTTGTATGTGCAAGTATAAGTGTTTAGCTGTGTGTGTGTGTGTGTGTGTGTGTGTGTGTGT
Organism: Peromyscus eremicus; assembly: GCF_949786415.1. Taxonomy (NCBI): domain Eukaryota; kingdom Metazoa; phylum Chordata; class Mammalia; order Rodentia; family Cricetidae; genus Peromyscus; species Peromyscus eremicus. The sequence goes on along the minus strand of NC_081418.1, from coordinate 26,359,640 downwards.
GTGTGTGTGTGCCCAAGTGTATGTGTCAGAAGTCAATGTTACAGGTCTTCCTTGATTGCTCTAAACTTTATTTCTGGAGACAAGGTCTGAACCTGGAGCTCACCAGTTTGGATAGATAGCCAGCAAGCTTCAGGAGTCCTGGAGTCTCTTCTTCCCCAGGGCTAGGATTACAGGCACATGCTGTCTGGGTGTTTACATGGATGCTGGGGATGTGAATTTAGATCTCCATGTTTGTATTGCAAGCAGTTTTCTGACTTACCCAATGAGATGGGTCAGCAGGTAATGGTGGTTTTTTGTTTTTCCAAGCCTGGAGATTCAAGTTTGATCCCCGGAATATATGCACAGATGGAAGGAGTGAACCCTCTCCACAGAGTTGTCCTCTGACTTGACAAGTGCTACGGCATGTGGACACCCACACACATCATGTACACTCTCTTACTACTGGTACTTGTAATAACTTTTAAGGTCCTGATTCCACTTAGAAACTAATGAGGAAGCAATGGTGGGCCTGGAAAGTACTAAGTTCCCCACATGGAAACAGACCAATTTGAGAAACCCTTCTAGCTCCCAGCTTCTGGCTGACCGTGGCATCCCACTGGTCCTTGGCACTCTGTTCTTACTCACTTTGTTTACCTGACCCTGTGTGTATGTGTCTACTTAAGCTGGTCATTTTGGCCTTACCTCCCATTCACCTTCTAGACCTTTGCCAACCAGCCAGAGCACTTAGCTTTAGCTACTGTGTTGTAGGCTGCTATTTACATGCAGCTCCAACTGACCAACCAGAAGATCACATTTGTGGTGTTGAAGAGTTGGGTTCCTGTACAAAAGTCTAAATCGGGTTTCATGGGTTCAGCTGTGATTTCAGAGACTTTCCCAGGCAAACCTTACAAGGAATAATGTTATCCCATCAGCAGATGAGATACACAGCGGCCAGCACATCGTCATCTCTTAGGGATGCTTCAGTGAAGGGTGTACCCCCCCCCACACACACTTATAGCCCCAGCACTCTTTATTTAAGGTCCCTCTTACTTCTGGTGGGCCAAGGTCTCTTTGCGGAAATTGGAAAAACTTGACTTAACACACAGTGCTTTTCTATTCCTATTCCCCTTCTCTATGCAGCTCCTTAGGGTTACAAGTCGTTTGTTCAGTGATTCCCTCAACAGGGAAGGGATAAACTGGTCCCTTGGCTGGCACCTGTTCCATGGGAAAAATGGAGCAGTGGGTGGGGGCGCTCTCTCCCATTGGAACCTCCCACTTACACTATCACAGCAAGGAGAGATGTTCTGCAGCTTCTGTTCAGTGTGCTGCTCTAGTTAGCTGCTCGGAATCCTCCCACCATCCAGCTTTGATGAATGCCTGATACTTTTGAGAGACACAAGCCTAAACCACTTATTTCCAGACACCATAGCAAATGGTAAGCATTGCTTATTTCAGCTTGCCCAGCTTTGAGATAATTTGTTACATGGCAGTAAATGGATAATACCTTTCTCATTTCATAGGTACGTCTTCATTTTCACCATTTCAAAGTGTTTTGCACATCTACAATCCTAGTTCTTTTTAAGTATAATAGCACCTAACATTGATAGAAAACTTATTTTATTCTTTAATACAAGCACTTGGGAGTTTGAGGCAGCAGGATTAAATGTTCAAGGTCAGCCTAGGCTGTACCTTGAGAATTGCTCTAAAAATTATTAAATAATAAAAACTTACTTTGATCAAGGCACTATATTAAGTATTTCACATGTTATATCAAATGATTTACCCAATAATTGTTTGAGGTGACTCTCTTCTTACCACTTCTTTAGAAATGAGACCACAATACTAAACATTAGTAATTCCCCCTAAATTACATAAACTGCAGGAAGAAAAGAATCAAACTCTTGGTCCTATCATTACTCAAGAGAATAGAACCCAGGAAAGTGAGGTCACTTGCTCCAGGATTCAAACTGGTTAATCTTTGAGGTAAAATGAAAATTCTCACCTTCTTATTCCTCATCCAATATGGTGAGAATATATGGAACAACCGCTCAAGTGTGTCAACACACTGAAAAACCATCCTTGGTACTCAGCTAGAAAGAGAGACTTGCCCAGACATCTGATGGCAGGAAACCTAATGAGGTATGCGCTCCTTCACAAGCCGTGTCTTTGTCTCATCCTAGGCTGTCTACCAAGACACAGAGCCTTCCCCATCTGGGGGTTGGTGCTGTTCACATCTCATCTAGACCACACAAGGCTGACTTCAGCTTAGTAGGAGTGATAACAAGGAGTGTCAATTACAATATGGACAAGGTACCTATGATGTTAAGAGAACATGGTCTCCATGGAAGGTAGTTCTAGAGACATGTGGTAGAAGTACAGAGGAACAACAGGAATTTAGGTAGATGGTTTTGAAGAAGGTTCATTAATTCTGACTCATTAAATTGGCATTTGCAGTAGTTCTGGGGTGCACTTAGGTAACAGAGCATGTTAGGGCAGAATGAGGAGCCCTTCTTACCCATACATGGATGTGATACCATGGGAAAGGAGTCATTAAGCTATTATAGAGGACAAAACATCACATTCTTCAATTCCTTGAAACACTTAACTTGTTCTCTCTGGGATAAATTGGACAGGGATCTAATTTAGAGCTGACCAAAAACTGGTACAAGTCTGTCATTCTGGTCACTCCAGAGACTGAGGCAGGAGTGACCTGCCTCACAAGCTCAAGGCCATCCTGGGCAACTTAGTGAGAACCTATCTGAAAACAACAAAGGACTAGCAATATAAGTCAGTATGAGGTACTTGCCAAGCATATACATGAGGCTCTAGGCTCAGTTCCTAGAATCACAAAAAAGTAAGCAAATAGAATTAAAAAGGAAACTCCAGCTTTTTTTTTTTTTTCTGTCAGGGTTCTTTGGAAGGCCTGTAGAAAATGAAGATTCTCGGACTCTAACGGTTTGGATTTCCAGGATGACCTGTAACCCTGGACAGCTAGTTCTTACAGCATTATTAAGAGATTCTAATGCAACTGACTCTTGTCAGCTGTTAAGGGATTATGGCTTATTACACCACCTGCATCTTATATTTATTAAAACAGATCCACTAAAGACTTCCAGGCCAATAGCAATTGGAATTGAGAAATACTATCAAAAAAGATACTGAAATTTTCCATTCCTTGTGTTCATACTTCATATCATTTATCAATTTATCACCACTACAGCTATTTTATATTAGTGAAATTTCATTTGCAACTACCTTTTCTCCACTTCCCACAGACCTCAGAACCAGGGCAATACTCTTGGAACTTGAAGACAGCCCACTCTAGACTCATACAACAGATGTCCGTCACCAAAAGTGAAGGAACAAACGGCCTTATAACTTTGCAGCTAGTCTGGATGGCCCGAGAATAGTCCAGTGCCCAGGCTACGGTCCCATGGGCAGGATCTGTTAGCCCCAGCACAAGCAGTCTTTCCCAGTTCTCTGGGATGCTATTAGTGAGTCAACACAGGTGTTTTGAGCTTCTTGGTCTGACTTCTGGACGTCTGGTCTACTATGTGAGTCCCCAAAAGTTCATCCACTGACCTGGGGTGACCCAGCATGGGAACTCCATTTATCAACTGTTCCACTCCATACAGCCGGACCCTGTTTCTTGCAGCCTTGTAACTCCACACACAGACGTGGTTTTCTGAAATGAGATGTCTTACATATTTAAGACACATCTAATTTCTTTGGTTATAATCATATACAAGTCACTTCTCGAAAAAGCAACCCTGAAACCAATTTAAAAAATAAAATGAGTTACTAAAATCCAAGTCCTCATGTTTTAAAGATAATTTTCTGATATTTTAAAGAGATTCCTTTGTATTTTATTCATCATGAATAATGGATGACACTTCTTTTCAGATTTCTCATTTCACTTGCAGCATACAAATAGAAGGTTCCTGAAAATGGCCTCCTGTCAAGTCCATATGATTTCTATTTGTCTGCTGTTAATGTAATTGACTAAACACTCGATTCTACTGATTATGCTTCTCCTTGTAAACCACTTACTTTATGGGCATAAGCAGCTGTGTTTATGCTTCTGTGATTTTCGGGTTTCATTATGAAGTTTGCAGCGTTCGATTCAAGAGTAATAGGCATTCTAAGCACCCAGGCACCAGCTGGCAAGTCTTTACAGATAAAGGCAATATTCCATCAACATTTGTATGTATCTGGGAGAGAAATACATGTGTACGCACACAAAACCACTGCAACCGCAGTAATCATGAACATGAATAAAGAGGAAAGATGAACTTTTAGGAAATAATTATCAACAGTGGACATCCTAGGATCAGTCAAGGATACCAGTGGTTCCTCTTCAGTCATCCCCTTAAGATGAGGACTATGACGAAGTATGAGTGTGTGTGCGTGTGTGAGTGTGTGTGTGTGTGTGTGTGTGTGTGTGTACCTATGGGTGCATATGCCTTTGTGGAGGCATATGGAGGCTAGAGGGAAACATCAGTTATCTTCCTGAATCACTCTCGACCTTAACTTTTTTACATTTAATTATTTGTGAATGTATGTGCATGTGTATAGGTGTGTGTACACATGTGTCGTATTGCAAGAACATCAATAATGCAAAGAAGATGGTTTTCTCCTACTATGTGAGCCCCAGCAGTAGGAATTAGGTCATCAGGCTCAGCCACAGCACTTTTACTTGCTAAGTAATCTTACTTGGTCACCTTATTTTTTTGAGTCAGAGTCTCACACTGAACTTAGAGATTGCCATTTCAGCTAGAAGTGCTGACCACAAATCATTTCACTCATCTCTGTCCTTCTTCTGGAATTACAGACATGTTTAACCATGCCTGGCTTTACTTGAGTGCTAGGATTCTAAACTCATCAAGCGTTTTCCCATTGACTCATCTCCCTAGCCTCCCCAAATTTTGTTTTTTAGTAGTTTATATTAATATTCAGAGAAGGTACAATTAAGAGAGGCAGAGCAAAAGGGAGAAATACTAACAGTAGTTACAAAGAGGAAATCTGTGGAAATAAATAGGAAAAACCAGAAAAGTAAAGATACTGAGGCAAAGTAAGTAAGCAGGGAACACATTGGCCATGTGACTCAAGAGTGACCTAACCCAGGAGCTGTCATCAAAGCCTCTAGATTACTGAACAATTTCCCCAGTCCCCTTTGTCCATTACCTGGTCACCAATGTTAATTACTTCTGTATCTGGTTCTTTCTATGCTTTGATCAGTTCTAAGTACCAAGTAGACTCCAAAGCTCTGCTATACAAGTAGTGTTTAGAGTTACCATAATGTAATGATTACTTAGGACTTTTGTCAAAAGAATCTAAGGTAAGTGTTTTTACTATAGAACAATAACAAATCACTGTTTTCTAAAAAGAGAGAGAAAGAAGGCATAGAGTTGGATGATGGGTGGGGAGGTTGGGAAAATCTGGCCGGAGATGACGACAGAGAAACCATGATCAGAATATATTTATTATATGAGAAGATTTTCAATGAAAGAAAAAGAGGGCAAAATTGAGTTAAAAAACAAGCGAGCAAGCAAGCAAGCAAAAAAGAAACCTTAGGAAGTGACAGATGCATTGCATCTTAACGGGCTTATGGCGATCATGTAAGTGTATGCATGTGTCCAACTCACCAGGTTGGGTACATTAATTATGTGCAGTTGTTTATGAGCCAGTTCTATGTTGAGAATAAAGCTTGCAGAAAACTAATTAGATACCACATCTTAAAACTACTTTCGTACACTTATTTACTTTCATGGCCTTGTGAGAAGAAGTTGGTGTTAGACCATAATCCATCTCTGTGACCTTGTCAGGTTTTGTAATGAAATGAGAGAGTAAAGCAATATTAACAGCAAACACATTGAGTTTGGACCCTGCCTTCCAACTGCACAACACATAGGCACATGGTGAGCAAGGCATCTTATCTTTAGATCAGGAATGGTAGGGATTGTGCACATGCATGCAGCTGCTAGGATGACTGAGTAGAGAGGTAATATTACAAAACACAAAGAATAACGTTGGGAACTTGGTTATAGCTCAGTAAATCTTGCTTGCCAAGGATGAACGCAAGTACTTGGTTATGGCATTCATACTGATGTCTTCATCAACAGGAGGGCAGTGTGATTTTTGTTTCATATTTTCTCCCAGATATTTTGCTGGCCTGCTGTAAGTAGAAAAGGTATTGTACTATCCAAAAAGATAGGAAACTTTCCTTGTTGTTGCATTATGGCAATAACTATACTTACCTTGACCTTATTTAATACTTCTTGGATAATAATGCAGGTTTTTTTTTTAAAACTGTTCTTTATTTTTTAAAAAATTTGGGCCAGGGTCTCATATAGCTCAGGCTGGACTCACATATCTAGCTGAGGCTCACCTCACAAGTTCTAAGAGCACAGGTGTATACCATGTGCTTGGCTACCAAGAATATTTTAATTGTATAAAAATTGTATATTTTCTCTTGGTTAAAAAAGAACTTCATAAAGGTAAAATCTACTTTGGAGTTCAAATTCTATCATAGGTCCTCCCTCCAAAGGTCGCCATTGTATTGATTATCATGATTACTCTTCTATAATTCATATTTCACTTTTCTGTGGATGACTTGATGTATATATACCTACGTTTTGTGGAGTTCACCAGAGAACCAGATTCCTTCAGTGCTCACATGATTGGAAGTGATAGTCACATTCATATCTGTTATTAGTAATCTTATCTTCTGTCTCTTTTTACTAGATAGAGGTTTACTAATTGTATTGAACTTTTCAAGTAACCAGCTTTTGGTTTTATTGATTTCTTGCATTTAGTGAATTGGTTTCCTGAGGTCGATGAGTTGATTTCCGCTTTAACATTCCCTTCTTGTCTTCTATTTGCTTTAGGCTCCTATTTCTCTTCTTTCTCTAATTTCCTGGTGGAATGTTGGATAATTGGTTATAGGTTTTCATTTTTGCCAACAACATGTATTCATGCTAAAAATTTCCCTCTCAGAAATACTTTCATGATATTTCACACACTTTAATAAGTTGTTTTTCTGTGTTTAAATTGTTCACAATATTTTCTCCCTACCTCAGAGATGCTTTTTTAGGCATTGTAATCTATCAGCCAGTTAATTAATTTATTACTATAGATTTATTGTTACTATTCAATGAATTGATCAATGGTATTTTAAGAAATAACTTTTTAGAACAACCATTTAACCAATCTTGTACTTACATCTATGCATTTAGTTATCTTTTAATGTATAATTAACTGAGACTTACATATAAAAATGAAAGCCTTGATTTTTTTTATATGAAATCATTTTTCAGATTTTTCTTTGGGCCACCAGCTCTAAAAAATGACATGGAGACTTATTATTAATTAAAAGTATGGCCTATAGCTTGGGCTTGTCCCACTAGCTCTTATAACTTAAATTAAGCCACATATTAATCTACATTTTGCCATTGTGTTTTTTTTAACCTCTCTTCCATCTTGCCCCTCCTGTTTCCTCTCCATGTCCTCTGGCATCTCTCCTGTGCCTAAAATCATCTCCCCTCCCTCCCTCTCTCTCTCTCTGCCTGGAAGTCTCTCCTATCCTCTTCCTGCATAGCTATTGGCCATTCAGCTCTTTATTAAACTAATCAGAAGGCACCTTGGCAAAGACATGCCTTCACAGCATACAAAAGATTATTTCCCCAACAATTATTTATATAATAGGAGGTAGTACCTGTGGGATTTCCAATGCTACAGTTATTTTCAATATTTAATGTCAAACATTTATACTACTCCTTATATATCTGATTTTCTTTCTCTGTGAATAAGATCTCTTTGACTTTTACACTGAAAATATTACTCTTTTATAGTAGTGGTTTCTTAAATTGAAATGACTACATATATGTCTGTAAAAGTTCAGATATGATATAAAAAAGAGTAAGAGAGGTGTTTTTAAATTCAGCTTTATTCAATAGACAATATTAATATTTAAGGGTGACAAATATATTTGTAATGGAGAAATCATGTATAATGTAGGAAATAAAGCAAAGAAAACAAGTTTAAATGAAACACTAGAGAAGAAACCAGGACAGAAGAATCAACACATAAAATCACTATAAGAATCCCTCATTACTTACATTATAAGGTTTCATGGCTCCATTAAAAATTAGAGTTAAAGTAAAAACATGTTTCTGCTTTGAATATAATTTTATTTTCAGTTAAAGATTAAAAAAGACAGAACAGGGAAAACAGTTGAAGTTGGTCCTGAAGAAAACAACCAAATTATCAATTTTTTAAAGTTGGTTTTAAAGAAGGCTAGTGAAGGGCAATGCTAACCTGAAAATGAGGAAGCAGAATATTCAACATCCTTTCAAATGTGCAGGTGTGAGATGAGAGCCAGCAGAAAAGCTCAGCCCGGAGGCCTGTTGTGCTTATAGCCTCACGGTACAGACAATGTACTGTGCTGATCACTGCGACTTTGTTGACAGTCTTTCCTGTTGTGCTTACAGCCTCACGGTACAGACAATGTACTGTGCTGACCACTGCGCCTTTGTTGACAGTCTTTCCTGTTGTGCTTACAGCCTCACGGTACAGACAATGTACTGTGCTGACCACTGCGCCTTTGTTGACAGTCTTTCCTGTTGTGCTTACAGCCTCACGGTACAGACGATGTACTGTGCTGACCACTGCGACTTTGTTGACAGTCTTTCCTGTTGTGCTTACAGCCTCACGGTACAGACAATGTACTGTGCTGATCACTGCGACTTTGTTGACAGTCTTTCCTGTTGTGCTTACAGCCTCAGGTACAGACAATGTACTGTGCTGACCACTGCGACTTTGTTGACCGTCTTTCCTGTTGTGCTTACAGCCTCACGGTACAGACAATGTACTGTGCTGATCACTGCGACTTTGTTGACAGTCTTTTGAAAGCACAGTGAGAAGAGACTTGTCTAAAGGACCTGGCTGAGATACAGCAGGAAAGTGTGCTCTAAGGAAACAGGCATTGTGGGAGGAGTACACAGACCACCCAGCTTCACTTCTTACACCAGTGATGCCAAGCGTCAACGTTTTAGAGAACAACGCTTCTCATAGCGTTATTGTAGTAGGGTTGCCAAATGGAAGGAATAGCTGAATTTAACTGGTTTCCTAAGAAAACGATGAAATACTGTTACTGTAAAGAAAAATCATAAGAGTGAGGTTTTGCCTGCCACTGCAGAGTGGCTTTTCATTTCTCCATCTACTTCTTAGTGTCTGCATTGGTACTGCTCTTTGGAATCTCCCAAAAATTGAGAAAGAGATTAATTTTCATGACCTTGTGGAAATCTGTTCAGCACATAGTTTACTATAAAACGTATTGTAACATCAATAGGTTATATTTTGTAGAAAGTTACAGTGATTTCTATATTCTTTTTTTTTTTTTTGAGACAGGGTTTCTCTGTGTAGCTTTGGAGCTTTTCCTGGATCTCACTCTGTAGATCAGGCTTGCTTCGAATTCATAGAGATCTGTATGCCTCTTCCTCCTGAGCACTGGGATTAAAGGTGTGTGCCACCACTGCCTGATTTCTATAGTCTTTATTCTTCCTTGAACTTGTTACATTTTCTAAGATATTGACCCTAAAGCAAAAGCAAACAAAGAAATGTATAATTCATGGGACTATCTGTTCCACTCCAGTTAGATAATTTTTAAAAATTTACAGTTCCATTACCTTTTGAAAATCTGATTATCATCTTCTTTATACAACTTTGTATTGGTTAAATGATTTAGAGGGCCCTAAACCCATTTATTTGCTTAAATCTTCATTATAATCTGAGCATTACTGGCAAACTGAGTATCAAGCCTAGAAAACTAAAGATTGAGTATAGAATTTAGAGGAGGCAACAATGAAGGAAACATGTTTGTACTGCAGACGGATGCTTGTAGATACTCTCATAAAGGGTTAAAAGTTACAAAAAAATAAAAAGGAAAGAAAACTATCCAGGTGGCAAACAGCAAACTACCAAGGTTAGAGAAATTTCTTACTTGAGCTAAACTGAATGCAGGCTGTCAGTGGTTTTCTAGCTGGAGGGCAGATGCCCTTAAGATTGCAAAGCTTTCTGTAAGATCTGAGCAGGCAGGAGTTAGAAGGATCAGCTACATCCTGATACCTGGTGTGTGAGGGCCCACAGAGTTTTCCTAGTGAGATCTGAGCTTGCTATACACTGCAGGGCTGCGTAAGGGGATGGCTTGACCATGTGCATGGTTACCAGGTGTTTGGAAGGGTCTGCACTTGGGCTGTGTGGCATGCTTTGATCTAGCAAGGAGAAGGTCATTTGCCCCGCCCCCTGGCATTGTTATAAAAAGCCCTTTGAAGAGCCAGAAGGAGTCAGTGCATATTGATCCCGGTCCTCCTGAAGTTCTCCTGTGTTTCTGTCTGTCTCAATCTCTGCTGTCTTTCTATCTACAAATTTCTCATCTCTCCTCAAGAGTACCCTGGGTAAAAGTGGGAGCTGGCTTCCCACCCTGGTGGAAGGTGAAGGAACAAATCTAAGTTGGAAAGTGCTTTGAGTTTTTCAGCTCTTATTGCTATAAAGTGATATAGATATAGAATTTCACTTATGACTGTATCTATGTGCATTTTGTTTTAATTAGATAAGCATTTTCATTTATTAATGTTAGTACCCGAGAAAGATGGCAGATAATTTTGTCACTAGTGAGTCCTAACTCTCTTGTCAAATGAACAAGCCACCTTAGAGCTATTGGTTGTCACTGGAAACTTGATCTCTGGGAAAATCAATTTATACTTCATTGTTTAAAACGTCCATTTTCAAACTGAGAATATTTTTCTTTTAGTTACTGAAATAATTATCCAGTATTTATCTTTTTATTATTCTAAACAACAAGTTAAGGATACTTTTCCCACAAACTAAGATTTTTTTTTGATTAGTGTAAATTAACATCTCATTATGAAAATAAACTTCTAACTAATTGAATAGGAAGTGTGAATGTAAATACCCAAATATTTATTATTGGTGTTTCTGCTAAATCTCAGACTATCCCTGCCTATTGATTGAATAAGACACAGAGTTGCCTATTTATCAAAATTAACACTGAACTATCACAAAATACATCCTGTGACTAAATTAAAACACCATGTTATAGAATACCTTATAATCACATTAATTAAATCAAATTATAATTCCTAACCAGAGAGGACTTTTAGTTGCCAAAAACTATAGGTAAACATGTGCTCACTTGCTAACCTTGAGTTAAATGATGGCTAAGGACACTGGGGACAGGATGCTGCTTCTCCTTATTTGGCACTTGATGTACTGATGCTGAGAGAGCTGCTCAGATCTGAATTTCTGCAGCCCAGCTGACGGACCCAGAGGCTTACAGAGGATCAAAGGAAGATTGGGATTAATGGTTAAGGATTTTCTAAGATTAGCAGTCCATATAAGTCCTATCAAATTTACATTATGATTTATATAAACTTGGAGATTGGAAAATGGAGTTTGAATATTCCATATAAACCTAAGACAAATGATGCTTGGGCATGAGAATTGTGGTGATCTTTAGGACACATCCTATTGGGAGCCTCTGGTAGCAAATGTCCATGGAGATCCCCCCTCCTCCCTCCCCCCACCCTCCAGCCCTCCCTCCCTAGCCACCCCACATCCCCACATCCCCCAAATCAAGGTCTCCCATGGGGATCTGTGGGTGGTATGTATAGTGAGTAGAAAATTTCTTAATAAAGAAAAATGAAAAAAAAAGAAAGAAAAAGGAAGAACATTACTAAGGAAATTCATCTGGTCTCCTTTAGCTTGAGAAAGCCCTGATGATTGACTCTCACATTTTTTGAACATCTTGTCTGTATTTTATAGCCGTCGAGTCCTAAAATAGACTTCTAAAATTAAATTAAAAAAAAAAAGTCCATGGAGTATACAGCAGTGACAACTAGAGGTCAGAAGGTCAACCTATCAGAACTAAAGGTTCTGTTAGAGGAAACTGTCATGCAAGGCGTTGTGGAATTACTGCCTTTTGAATGAACTGGCTGTCTCTTATTGTAAACTTCTTGTGCAATAACAGCTATGATTCTCCCCATTTACCGTGCATTTCCATGTTATGTGTACATGTAATCTCATGATTGCATCTCAGTCTTATGGGCACACATAATTGTGGATAGTCTAGAAGACGGTTTCTTATTTAACTGTACAATTTTTATGAATAGAAACATACTAAAATATGCTTCATACTAGATCTATTGTTCCATGTGGACTGTAGACACTTAGAGATCTTGTTCTCCATCCTTAGCCACTGACAAGGTAAAGATTGGCCAGACATAGTGTCTTCATAGAACTTTCACAGAGCAGAATTGTAGGTGTCTGGCCTTGTTAGATCAAAACCCTTCAGAAGAATTACAGTGAACCAGAAGTGATAGTGCAGGTGTCTGGCCTTGGTATATCTTAGTCCTTCAAGAGATAAACAGCACCTATGTTGCCCTAAGTTTCTTCTACCGGCACCTCCCCACTCTGATTCAAATAACAGTTAACACTTTGTATTTATTTCTACACCAGTTTTTAATGCAAGATTTTAGGCTCAGTAGACTAATTATATATAGGTCCTGAGATTCAGGTGACTAACAGAAAAAGGCTGTTAACTGACTAACTATGTCTGGATATTATTAATCACATAAAATAGTACACATATTCTTTGCCTTTTCCTTAAATCTCTCATTGGTTTAATTTCTTTCCTTGTAACCTTTGTAGCTATCCCTTTAAGAGATAGCCAGAGCTTTTTACAACCTACAGCTGTTGTCAGTCACCAATTAAGCTCACCAAGTCTTTGCCAAGTGTGACTCTTACCAGAATACTTGTCCCCGAGAGTTTGCTTTGTAGTTTTTACTAACAAGTTGTTAATGAATTGAGATATATATCTATAAATATGCTTAGGGAAACAAGGAAGGGCAGGAGATGGAAAAGACCTAGATAGATTTGAGAGAACAGCAAGAAAAGAATTGATTGAGAACAAAGATGAGGACAGAGATGGAAAGAACTAGATAGAGATGAGAGAACAGCAGAAGGGACTGAGATCAGGAGGGACTGAGAGGAGCTAAGTATGAGAACAGAAAAGAAACTGTGCAGATAGAATTGACTTAGAAAAATAAAGTGAGTGGACTAATGAACTCAGTGTACTTAGATTCATTGAATGTCCCTCAGACTAGAATCCTCAGCTGGTTGTTAGACTCTTCCATGGACCCTGGAAGCAAACAATATAGGTTGGACCTATTATTGTTTGTGTTAATGTCCCAAATGTTATGATTCCCTTTTTTTCCCAGAAGATAATCATTCCCTTCTTCTTCTTCTTCTTCTTCTTCTTCTTCTTCTTCTTCTTCTTCTTCTTCTTCTTCTTCTTCTTCTTCATTTTTTGTTTGTTTGTTTTTGTTTTTTGTTTTTTAGAGACAGGTTTCTCTATGTAGTTTTGGTGCCTGTCCTGGATCTCGCTTTGTAGACCAGGCTGGCCTCGAACTCATAGGGATCCACCTGCCTCTGCCTCCTGAGTGCTGGAATTAAAGGCGTGTGCCACTGCTGCCTGGCTCTTTTATCTTCTTGAACTCAGGTGCCATGTGGCCACATGACTGTGACACTATGATCATTTGTCTCACTAATTTCTGTAACTGAGTAGGAAAGAAGTAATACTTTGGTATTCTCAGAAATGACAGTGACCTGTTATTATTTTTCTTAATTGACTGGCTAGAGCTCAGATCTGATCCTGGGTTACATAAGTGACAGCAATCCTGCAAGTGAGTAGTCAAAGTCAACTGTACACCTGATGATGAAGATGGAGCATAGGCAGATATCTAAGATATTTGCTTCTAGTCTGCCTTCTTGGGAGTCAGTGAGAAATGGCGTGCTTATGCTGGGTCAGCACTAGGGTGTCCAATTCTCTGAGGTCAATATCTTTCAAACATCCTCCATGGTCCTCACTTGGGAGCCTGTTCTACTTTGCAGGTATTTTTTCCAACCATAAGAAGGAAAATTCTATACTATGTTTCATTTTGAGCCCTAATAGTGTTTTTCGATATACCCACAGGAAAATTTAAATGAATTTAAATTTCAAATAGAAAAAAAATCTAGTAGATATGTACACTTGTATTTTAGCAATAAATAACAGTATTTCCTGTGTTGGAGAACATTTTTCAACTGAAATCTTCATTCCAAGACAAAGGAAATAGGATTAAAGGGAATGCAAATCATTTAGAGAGAGAATAGATAGGGCATGTGAGGGTATTTTTTTGAGCATCTGTTTAATAAGTATTCTGTTTTATAACAAAGTTTTGTGTCTTCTTTAATATGAAAGGAGTTTAGCTCTATGCAAATAGAGCAGCCTCTTGAGAAAAACGCAATTTTAAATGAGATCTGAAGGTTTTGTTAACTGCAGACTTTGTGACCTTTATATATGACTTTCTAGAAACACAGCTTTTCAAAATACCCATGATGTTATTTAAATATCTTATTATTTTATTAAACAAGCTTTCATTAATGAAAGGATAGTTTATCTTGCAGTATTTATAGCTGGGTTTTCTTCTCACTAACTGACTTTTTTCAATGAAGTTTTAGACCAGTGAAATGACCTAGCAGGTAAAGGTACTTGCTGTTGATTTGATTGTCTCTGTGATTCCTGGAACCCACATGGTGGAGGGAGAGAAACAATTCCTAGTAGTTGTCTTCTGACCTACACCACACATACACATGCACACATGCACATACAAATACACATAAAGATGGTTATGAATCTGGGGATAGTTTGAAGGATTCAAGGAATGAAAGGAAGTCATAGGCTGATTTGGGGAAGATGAGTAAGCAGCTGCAGTTGGTGGAACACTAGCCTTTCTCTGCCTGTTCCTGCTGAGCAGTGAGTCTTCTGCTCTGGAACTATGCTTTTCCCCCCAGGGAGGTAGATGTGGCAGTTACTGAATGTGTGTAGTAGAGTTGTCCTTGCCATATTAGTGAGTCTCTCATTAAGTTTTACTATTGCTTTTACTGCTCACCATCCCTCCAGGAAATGAGTCCCACACCCATCAGATAAATAATGGCTTACTCTTGTCAATATAATTATGCCTTGCCTTTCCTCAACAATCACCTGAAGCAGGCTAAATAAAATACTCAGATTTCCAGGCTGAGAAATACAAGGAGGCAACCCAGGTTCCTCATGATGCTATATGAAGTTAATTTAGTTGGACTAACACCTAGCTTTCCCTAACGCTAAGTTGCCTACACACATGTCCCATGGCTTAGTCTATTGGACTTCATCTGTCTGAGAATCAGGAACATTTCTCAGTGAATATCAGTGTTACTGAAGTCAGACACAGGCAACTGCTTTGCAGAGATACTTAGAACAATAAAGTTAAGCAATAATTGCTTTTGTTTCCTTTTAAAATGAGTTCTCTCAAAGACTTACCAATCTAGATTGTTCCCAGGCTCTGTAACTGGACCTAAGGGACATATCAGCTCTGTCTATCCTTTAACTCTTTGTATTGAGGACAACACCCTGTTTCTATTTACCAGGAACTCAGGAGCCTAAGACATTTCACTGGATTTGGGGCTCTGCAGCCAAGATACTTAAAACCCTATCAGGACTCAGATCTTCATTCTATAGTACTTTGCTCCCTCCTAGGAAAACCAGCTGCCACCAGAGTGGATGAGTCAGGCATATTAAACACTTGCTGATCTGACCAGAGCTGTACATATCATACTGCAATTTTGTTACCAGTCTCAACTGGAATGTATCAACCACAGATGAAATTTTATTTAATATGAAGAGCAAGTAAGAAAGCCAAGATTCATGTGTTTGGTTTGTTTGATTTTAGTCTTGCCTTGACAGTCTGCCATTTTTTTCACTCAAGGGGTTTTAAGATAACCACCAAAGTGATACATTCAAATTTTTTTTTCACTCCACCAAACTGGTGCCTGTATGATGAGCAACTCTCTGAACGCATTCTCTCTTTTGTTTCATTTCCTTGTCTAATGATAAATTTAAAACATGTGGTCTGGGAAAGTAACAAGATTGGATGGGGGAAACTGAGACTCTCAAAAATCAGATCCTCAGGAGGAAATGCAAAAGGAATGCTTCATAGGTGTAGCATTTGGTTAGGGATGTTAGTTGCTTCCATCATTGGTCAGCTTGCAGTGTTGTTTTCTGGAATCATGAAAACTAGACCAGAAGAAAGAGGCTTTCAGATCAGACCTAGCTGGAATCATCTGAGTTCTGTGTCCTAAGTATGTGATGTCTTCAATAACAGGGGACCACCCTCACCTCCTGAGAGGCAACCAAGGGCTACAATAATAATCTATATTATTTTGAGAGTCACCTGGACTACCCTGATCAAGCATTTGAAAGGAGATTTCTTATGTCCAGTGCTGGGGATTTTGTTAGTCTCTGGTTCTTCACTAGCGACATGTAGTCTACTACCAGGCATGAGCTCCCTTCTGTTTAGTGGGCCTTAAGTCCACTTAAATAGTGGTTGGTTACAGCCAAGTTGTAAGTGCCACTGTGGCATCTTTAGCCATATTTTTCTGTGCTGGTCATTGCTGTGGCATTACAGCCTGCTGTGGATATTGCTCTGTATGCTGTGAATGTGTTGCTCTGATTTGATTGATAAATAAAATGCTGATTGGCCAGTAGCCAGGCAGGAAGTATAGTATGGGTGGGACAAGCAGAGAGGAGAATTCTGGGAACAGGAAGGCTGAGTCAGGAGTCACCAGCCAGACACAGAAGAAGCAAGATGTGAAGGCAGAACTGGGAAAAGGTACCAAGCCAGGTGGCTAAAGATAAATACGAATTATGGGTTAATTTAAGTGTAAGAGCTAGTCAATATTTAGCCTGAGCTAATGGATAAACAGTTTTAATTAATACAAATCTCTGTGTGTTTACATGGGTCCGAGCGGCTGTGTGACTGGTGGATGAGAGAGATTTGTCCTGACCACTGGCAGGCTGGGACACAGAAAAACTCTAGCTACAACAGCCAGGTACGACTACTGGTTACTTTTCTCCCTTAGCAGCTTGTGTGTCTCCTATGGGTACAATAAAAGCTGGTTCTCTGCACAGCTCTAAATGGTATGTCTCCATCAAATCCCTCCCTTCAGAACCCAGGTAACCCTCTAGAAGAAGTGGAAAGAGTTTAAGAGCCAGAGGGAATGGAGGAAACCAGGAGAATAAGGCCCTCTAAATTAACTGAGAAGAGCTCTATGAACTTACAGAGACTGAAGGAGCAAGCATAGGGCCCCGCACAGGTCTGCATCTAGTCCTCATTATATATATTTTAGCTTTCAGTTGAGTATTTTTATAAGACTCCAGAATGTGTGAATGAGTGGGTCCCTGATTCTTGTGCCTTCTCTTGGGCTCTTTTCCTTTTGTTTGTTTGTCTTGCCCAACTTCAATGTGATAGTTTTGTTTTATCTTACTGTATTTTATTTTGTCATGTTTTATTGTTACCTTTTAGAATCCTGTTCTTTTCTATTGAAAGACAGAAAGGGAACTGGGTCTAGATCAGGTGGCGTGGGACTGGGAGGAGTAGAGGTAGAGGGAATTGTAATCAGAATATATTGTATGAGAAAAGAACCTATTTTTAATAAAAGGGGTTGGGGGGAAGAAAGCTATTTTCAGGGAGTATCTGTTCAGATCAGTTCCAGACTGAATCCTCTGAATCCTAGGTCCAAAATGTTTTGAGGGTTGTTTGCTTATTATTGAGTTAGTTTCAGTTCTTTCTGTGGTCTGGATGTCGGTCCTTTATTAGATGTGTGGTTTTCAAAAAATTTCTCCCACTAGGTAAATTTTTCTTTGCACTCTTTGATCTGCAAAAAGTTTGAGTTTGATGCAACCTAACTTGGTTATTTATGCACTTGTTGTCTTACATTTGAAAGTCAAACACAAGGAGTCACTACCAAGACAAATGTCAAGGACCTTTTCCAGCTGTTTGCTCCTAGGACTGTTTTCAGGGTTTTAAGACTTGAATGAACAAGTCTTTAATGATTTTGTTTTAGTTTTTGTATGTCATGTAAAGGTAAAGTCACACATATTTGCATGGGAATATAGTTTCTACAACACTATTTACTGAAGGTGTTCTTCCCCATTGTATATTGTTGTCTCCTTTGTATAACACACTAGCTGTTTGTTCATGTGATGGTTTATGGGTTCTCTATTCTGCTCCTTTTTGAAAAAAATGTTTTTTTTCTTTTATTGAAAATAGTTTTTTTTCACAGAATATATCCTAATTACAGTTTTTCCTCCCTCTACTCCTTACAGCTCCTCCCTACCTCCCCTCCCAAAGAGATCCATCCCTTTTCTGTCTTTCATTAAAAAACAGGCTTCTAAGGGATAATAATAAAATATAATATAATATGATAAGATAAAACTGAAACTAATACAATGGAATAAGATGGAACAGTAAAAAGAAGGAAAAGAGCCCCTGCCCCCAAAAGGCACAAGAAACATATAGGTGAAGAGACCTACTCATTCACAAAATCAAGAATCCCATAAAAACATTAAGCCTGAAAGCTTAACCAGACTCTAGTTCCTGGTCCTCATGCCTTATATACCTTTCTGCTTCCTGTCATCACTTCCTGGGATTAAAGGCATGTGCCACCATGCCTGGCTGTTTCCAGTGTGGCTTTGAACTCACAGAGATCCAGATGGATCTCTGCCTCCAAAAAGCTAGGATTAAAGGTGTGTGTGCCAACCATTTTCTGGCCTCTGTGTCTATCTGGTGACTGTTCTGTCCTTTGACCCCAGATAAGTCTATTAGAATGCACAATATATTGGGGAACACAATATATCACCACACCCCAGCACAATTTCTGCTAAATAAAGATGAAACTCCATAGATGAGCCTACCCCCAGTCTTACTACACACAATGATATCCCCGCAGACAGTATCTCAGACAGTAATGCCTGTTGTATCATTGCGTAATCTTAATAAAATCCCAGTCTTCCTGGACAAGCCTTTGCCAGATCAAGAAAACATACTTGCCAATGATTCAATAATTTATGTTGTGTTAGTTAGTGGTTGGGCTTTAAAAAATATTTTACTAAAATATCGTGTACAGTTTGTGGACTAGGCTGTCTTGCAGCAAAAGAAAACTTTTTATGAGGAAAACCAAAGAGCAAATATTTCAATTCTTATAGCCTTGCCATGTCTAATCTACCCTGCAACATCATAAAGGCAAGAAATACATTGATGAACAGTCTTGTCCATATTTCCACAAGCTTGGACATTAGCACTAAATTTGGAATTTTGTATAGTTTTATATGGTCATTATTAAGATAAAATATTCTTCCTTTGATTATTTTCAAACACTGAAAAAAAACCAGAGTTATTTAGTTTTGAGTCAGACTCTCACTCTGTAGCTCAGGCTAGCCTTCAACTCACAATCCTCCTGCTTCAGCTTTCCAAGCCCTGGGGTTACAGGCGGTGCCTTTGCCCCTGGCTGAAGGCATTCTGATGTTACAGGACTTGCAAAAATCAGGTGGCTAGTCAGATTTGACCCAGGAACTTAAGCTTCCTGACACTTATCTTCCTGAATCAATAGAAATGCGTTAAAATGTCTAAAATAATCAGTAGCTTTTAAAAGACAATTATTTTCCTCATGGTGGCGTGGAGAGGGAATGGTAGACTCTCAAAAACCTACCGAAAGCATTGCGCTTTTGTCTCGGTTCTTAAGAGCCTCTCGAATCTAATTATATCCAATTAAAATTAACTCTAACGGACTGAGAACACAAATACAAACAGTCCCCAAGGCTGTTTCATAATCTGCTAGGCAGACCAAAAACTGAAAACCAATTTTCATCCTCTACAGCTGAGTGAATTTGAGTCCTTGGGGAACTAGACACTTTGTCTCCCCAACCCTCCCACCTCTCTCTCTCTCTCTCTCTCTCTCTCTCTCTCTCTCTCTCTCTCTCTCTCTCTCTCTCTCTCTGTGTGTGTGTGTAGGATGGTCAACCACCTATACCAGGAGTCAAAACAAAGCTTTTCTTCTTTAAAAACCCACATTCGATTTGGTAGGTGAGAAAAACAAAATGGGACCCAAAGTTGGGGTGGGGAGGGAAAGAGGTAGATCTAGGAGGAGTTTGGGAAAGGGGGCGAATATCCTTAAAACTCAACTCATGTACAAAATTGATACAGAACTAGTAATAACTAATGCATACAATTTAAAACATTATTCTGTAGAAAAAGAGCTACTTGAAGAAAAGTGAAATGTTCAGCTTCCCAAATTATCGATTTCCATACTTACACAACAGTTTGATTCAATTTTCACAAGTGAACTGGGAGCGATCATCACTGCTCTGAAACACAGCTGGGTTCCAAACTTGGCTTTCTTTCTGTTTGTGTTCCTGGTAATTTTACTGCTGGTTGGAAAAACGTTGTTGTAATGACCTGAACATCACCCGCAGGCTTTCTATAACATCTCTTTCCAATACTAAGCACAGGTACCCAGGCTAGAAGAAACAACACCGAAAGATGAGGTCGAGGGTTCACATGATTCTGCTCCTATGACTGTGTGAGGGATATCCATAGACCACAGAGTCTAGAAGAAAAACTTTCAATAAGCCAAAGATAATTGTATCCTTCTGTCCTCACATTTTCTTTATAGTTTTTGTTATTTTAAGTATGATGCAAATTTCATGTTTTTATGTAACATAAATGGAACAAAATCCACTCAATAGGAAAAAACACTAAATCCAAAAGAAACACCCATGTTCTATAAACACAATTCAAATTCAGCATAACAACAAGAAGGCAAATCATATTCCTACATCCTGGGAGGAAATAGATCATTAATCAAGCTGCATTTTATTGTACCGGGGGACCCAATACATTTGCAATCATTTGGAAAGGAAACACCATAGGTTTACAATGTGAATTTTCATTTTTCTGGTACCATTATCCTATTTTAACTTTCCTCATGTTTTCTCTAGGCCTCTCCAACAAATTTAGAACAGAATGTGTCGTAACCATGGTGAGTCAGGGGTGTGATCAACATAAAATGAGTTATCAGGATGGTTTTAAAAATGTTTGTGATAATCCCTTCAGTATATATATTGTGGTATCTGTATGAAAATGGTTAATGAGATTTTGAAACTAAATTACCTCTGGTGGGGAAAATGCAAAATAAAAGTTTGATGGCTACAAGCATATGAGTTAGACTGGAGCTTTTCTGTGCTTTGGAAAAGCTAACAGGGAATACTGAATTATGAATTTCTTCCCTCGGCAAGTAAAGCTCCAACGTTAGGAATTTCTATA
The DNA here is from genome assembly GCF_949786415.1 of Peromyscus eremicus. NCBI lineage: Eukaryota > Metazoa > Chordata > Mammalia > Rodentia > Cricetidae > Peromyscus > Peromyscus eremicus. Next base: position 26,338,404 of record NC_081418.1, on the reverse strand, counting down.
AGAGACTGCATTTGCATTCGGAAACCAAAATGTTCTTCAGAATGTTGGCTTACAAGTTTATAATGTCATAAAAGTCAGCAGATACCAAGCTCAGGGATGTTGCACACTTTTAGCATAGACACATTAAAAAGCCTTCAACAAGACCAAAGACATAAATGATTACACATTGAAACAGTCTCCAGTTGTACTAACACCATGGAAAGAGACGAGGTTTTTTTTTTTTTTTGCTAATATTCAGGTGTTATATTAAGAAATGACTAAACAATAAGCTAAACCCGAACCAAGCATTTGAGCTGAGCAGGAGATGGAGGAAAAAAAAGGATTATTGGTGAGAGAAACATGAACAAAGATTCAGGATCTGAGATGTTAGAGGCAATTAGAGAACGAAGAAGCCAGAGAAGAGTTGGATAATAGGAGTTAAGGAAATAAGGCTGTAAACAAGCAAGACATGGGCAAAGGGTCAGGCAGTGAAGAATCCGGGGCGATCTTAAGTATCGTTCTCTTTAGACTTTACTAAAGTCACTTTGCAACACCAGCATAAGTCCTACTACATTCTTAATCTTATCTCTATGCCACACATAATTGTAGCTGTCACCCCTCATCAAAGAAGCTACTCTTTACAGCAGATGGACACCATAACAGAGAATCACAACCAGACACAATGCAGAGATCACCAGATCATGGGGATCCCAGCCACAATGGACCCATCAACATCATAGCTCCTGATTCTACGACTCAGGGAACATCATGGAAGAAGGGCCCAAAGACTGTAGGAACCAGAATACCAGGAATACGTTGTGAAACAGTTTCTCCTAGAAACAGCTGTATAAACAAGACGAGAACAATGGCATTATCAGTAAAAATGCTAATATGGAAGGCGAAATTTCAAGTGCTGCACCTCTAGACAAAGAACTATAGGCAGCTAGTGACTGCTTGGAGAAGGATAATTACCCTCTTCCAGGAATGAACACCCTTACTGGTTATCCAACACAAAGTTTTGAGCCCTGAATCCATATTACACAAACTTTTATTTATACATTTGTCCATACATATATGCATATATATATGTATTAAGAAAAAGAAGCTCTTAATTTGAGAGTCGGGGGGCATAGTAGGGGTTGAAGGAAGGGTACTTAAAAGGGACTAGAGATAGAAAAGGGGAACGGGAAACGTATAATTCTATTTTAATTAAAATGTATTTCAAAAAAGAGTTATTTGGGTGTATGTGCACATGCATTCCTTTGTATGCATGTGTGTGTGTGCATGGTTGTGCATGAACACACGTTTGTAAATCGAGGCTAGAGTGGGGCAGCCTTAGGTCTGGTTCCTCAGGAGTTGTCCACCTTCTTTTCCCCCAGAGTTTCTCATTGGGTCCTAGAGCTCATAAAGTAGAGCTAGTCTGGCTGGCCAGTGAACCATAGTTATTCACCTATCCGCACCTCCCAAGTGCTGACATTATAAGCATATGCCACAATAGCTGGCTTTTAAAATATGGGTTCTGGTGATCTGACCCAGGTAAGTGCTTTCCTGACTGAACCATTTCCCCAGGCTTCCTTTGTAAGAGTTTTATAAGCTCACGAGAATGGCATGAGGGAAGCGATGCCTACTGAATGTTGATGCTGAGGCTGTAAAGGAACACATGTAAGCCTTATAGTCAGACAGGAGAAGGACACCATAATATGGGGAAATCATGGCAGAAGTTGGGGCTGTAGTGAGAGCAATGGGGAAAGAGAGAATAACTATACAACATCTAGGGAGGACTTGATGCAGTATTGTAGCTAGAGTTTTCCTGCCTGGCCCACAGTCAAGACAAATCTCTCTCACCTGCCAGTCCCACAGCCGCTCAGACCCAACCAAATAAATACAGAGACTTATATTGGTTACAAACTGTATGGCCATGGCAGGCTTCTTGCTAACTGTTCTTACAGCTTAAATTAATCCATTTCCATTAATCTATGCCTTGCCACATGGCTCCTGGCTTACCGGCATCTTCACAAGCTGTTTGTCATCGTGGCGGCTGGCGGTGTCTCTCTGACTCAGCCTTCCACTTCCCAGCTTTATTCTCCTCCTTGTCCCGCCTATACTTCCTGCCTAGCCAATGGCCAATCAGTGTTTTATTTACTAACCAATCAGAGCAACACATTTGCCATACAGAACATCCCACAGCACAGTATAGCTTTAGGAGTCAAAGCCTAGGAAAAAGGAGGAGTATAAAGGTGAGCATGAGTGCCTTGAAAAATGACAGAACATTATCAGATATGTCACTATTTTGAAAAACCAGTGCATAATTTGTAACTTTCCTGTCTCTATGAAGTAATTCAATCCTTTAGAAAAACCACATACTTAGCTATGCAGGGTAATGAGGTGAAGTTAGGTAAGTGGAGACGAAGGGAATTGAGGGTGATGTAATCCTCTGGGGACAAGACAGACAGCTTCACAGGTGCAACTGTCCACACCTCTTTCTCTAGAGACCATCACCTGCCTCTCAGTGGCTACAGGAATAAATCATAGTGATATTTATCATTCTGGGAAATGCAACAGATATGGTCCCAGAAGGAATTCCTTAACAATGTAGAAAGTGGTATTATAAACCCACTCCACCAATCTGAGGGTTTCCTTGTTAAGTCATAATTCTCTGGACGCTTTTCTAGAGGGAAATGAGGTTGACAGGGATCAAGTTGTGTGAGGACTATGCATGGAATCATGTTTTTATTGAATTTATAGGACTGTTTCCTAGTTATGTCAATTAGAACTGTACTAACATTAAGGGTATATTTCAGATATTCTTTCTTTTTCAACCTCCCTCTACTGATGTACTCTATAATTCCTCTCAAATCCTGGTTCATTGTTATTCCTGCCCCGCTCTTGGGATACATTATAAAGAAAAGCAGCGATCAAGCATATTTATTGCTAAACACATCATAAACATAAAGTCATTTAAAAGGCTCAATAATCCTTTGAATTAAGTAGTTCTCATCTCCAATTACAGAAGAGGAGATAAAGGTGAAGAATGATTTTAAAAACTGGCCCTGTCCCAGGGACCAACAAACACCCTGCAGTGCACAGCTCTAAGGCTTTTCATTTAATCCCCTACACCATCCACCCTACAGTTGACTTTGAAGGTCAAGAGTCCCTGCTTCCCTGGCTGTCTGGATCTTCAATAAACTCCAAGGGCACATAGCGTGTCATCCATACAAGCAAGATTCTAACTCAGGGAATCTTCCTCCAGTCCCATCCTTAGAAAACATGCTGGTCTAAGACATTTTCCTTTCAGAAAATCTTACCCCGTGGAATTCGTCTTAGAAGTGATGAGTTTTGAGGAGTTGGTATGTCAATGTACTTCTCCAGTGAAATCTTTTTCTTAGGTTTCAGATTTCAATTAATTGTTATTACAAATAAGTTATCTGTACATTTAACTAGTCTCTACATAATGACCATTCTAGTATGTGCTTGAGTATAAATCTTTTCGTTGACTTCAATATAAGAACTGGAAGAAGCCAGGCACGTGACTGATGTATTTGTGTTATACTCATGCAATGAAAGTGATGTCTCAGATGAATAATGAGGCTGTATTTAGCAGATTGGCTGAAAGTTGTTAAAAAAAAATCCCTATTGAGACAAGCATTGGCATGTAAAGCTGGAATTCTAAACTATGTATTAACTCAATCAAGACTGAGTTTTATCAATTAGTATGAACATTGTTCCTCGATGTCCCTGATGTTATCCTGTCAATAGTCTCAAACACAGGAAGTTAAGCTTTACATTGAAGCGATGTTCATTTTTTTTTTTTCTGTAAACAATTTACTTGATTTCTATTTTGGAAAATGGTCTGGCAGACTTTTAAAATGTTGAGCACATTTAACATAGGACCTGGCCATTTTTCTCCTGGTATATGAATTACTTTGTAATATTGAAGAAAAACACACAATGGAAAGAATATTCTGCACAATGACTTGCAAAAAAATGTTCATAGAAGCTTTATTTATGATGAATTCCTGGTGAAAGAAAAAGCAATTTCCATCAGTTTGGGCAAACAAACTGCAGACTATCCAGACTAGAGAGCACTGTGCAGCAGTAAAGAACAAAGAACAGTGTACACACATCGGTGTGAATCAATCCCAAAAGAATCCAGACAAGGAAGAATACGTACTTACTATATTATTCTATTTCTATAAAATGAGAAAGTGAAAACGAGTCCATATAAGCTAGAAGGATGACCGCCACCCTGAAAAAGTGGGATTGGGAAGTGAGTTACAGGGGAGCATTGAGAGACCTTTTGATACACTGCTCTGCTGTAGGGAGGGTTTGCTGTTCTCTATACTACTGTAGATGCTCTGTTTTCTGTGGATCAATTCACCCTCAATAAAATTTTGATGGTAATTTTAAAAAATGACAATCAGCCATATTGATACAGAAAAGAAATCAGTGTGTTAAATGTATTTAATATTTTCAAAGCAAAATCAAGCCTTATTTTCTTTCTGTGACTCTCTCCAACAAACATTGCTCAGCAATGGAGCTCCATTTCCTTTTCTGTAGCACAGTCCATGCCTGTAGGGCAGAGCTCTGAGTCTTTGGAGGTTAGGCTACTCTCTGTGACTCCCAAGCTAATTAAGCCTGTCACTCATGCTGCATCTCCTATTTGTCGGCTTTCACTTTTTTTTTATTGAGATAAGCCATGAAATAGATATCAATCTCTATGATATAAGAAAAGAAATACATTTCCTCACATAGATAACAGTATTTTGTTTGCCAAAGGGCTAATTGTGAGCATACCACATCCAGTTGCATGCTAATTAATCAAAAGACATCAATCTGTGAGAACATTTTATAAATTGTGAAGTACTGGAGTAGTAGAAATTGTTGCTACAGCTGCTACTATTACTTAATTAGGACAGTGATGGATGGTTGTTAATTCATTTGATTAATACAATTAGCCAACTTACAAAACTGGAAACCCTAAGTTAATGGAAGCATTAATAATAAAATTAACATGAAATTGACGTATAAGAATGAGGCACATGCACCACATGAACACCCCCAAGATGTGTGTAAGCACAATGGCATGTTTGTGCAAATAGGCACAGGTGAGTGCTTATCCAGATGAGTTTCAGGGACTAAGACCGTAAAGACGTAACTCGATTTTAAGTGAGCTGAGGAGGCTGCATGTGAGATAAAGCTGACCAATGAATGTCATAAATCTCTTATTATGAGGTCAGATAAACTTTTATGAAATAATCCCTCTCCCACTTTCCTATACATTAAGGAATATCATCTTCAACTAGAGAGCTCACAGCCTCCTGTGCTCAAAATCCTCCCCAGCTTCTTTATTTTATTGTCCCCAACCTCCTTTCTTTAATCCGCTTTGGTCTGCTGTGCTCTTGTTGTACAAATAAGAGTTCAATTTTCTCCATCCGATCCTTCTCTACTTGTTGGTTTTTTTCCCTGTGAGGGATAATCAATGTCAATCAAGTCCTCATAAAACTCCTTCTTGCACATACATTCTTTTTAAGAGAAATGTCACAATGGAAGGTAGCCTAGGATTTCAGCTTTTCTTACTCATTTGGAGGACATCACAAATACACAAGGTCTGTTTTTGTTTAGTCTACTCTGCACATTTCAAAGGATTAGGAATAAAAACAAATACTTTCTACCATCTCAGCTGAGGCCTGAAAGCTGTGCAGTATCTTTGAATCAAGTCTGTTTTTCATTTCTGAGGCTAAGAAGGGTCTAGGTCAGTGGTTCTCAACCTCCCTAGTGCTGCGGTCCTTTACAGAGTTCCTCATGTTGTGGTGATCCACAACCAGAACGTTATTTTTGTTCCTACTTCATAACTCTAATTTTACTGCTGTTATGACTCATAATGTACGCCTGTGTTTTCCGGTGGTATTAGGTGACCCTGTGCAAGGGTCATTCAAGCCCCCAAGGGGTATTGGTGGCCAACCATCCTTGTCCCCTTGTTCAGGGATCAAAAAGCCTGGATGCAGGCTCCTGCTGTGAAAACATTTCACTCTCGGAGAGCTGCAGAGAGAGCCACACTTCTGCCATGTGCCGGATTGATTCCTCTGTCAGAGCCCTGCCATGCTGTCTGTAATGCTTAGGTCTGAACTCTCCTTAAAGTCCCTACCATGCTATTGTCTGCCTATCCTTCTAATAAGTTTCTTACGCACTACAGTTTGTCTCAGCTTTCCTTACCATTGCCACCTGTCTTGTCCCAACATCTCCTTCCTCGGAGAACAAATAAATGAGTCCCCCAGCTGACTGGGTTCTTGTTCTCCCAAGGGGAGTTTCCTTCAACCATGAGCCAATCCAATACATTATTCCAAGAAATTGATTTTTTAAAAAAAAATCCCAGATTGAGTTGAAAATTCAGTCACATGCCAGGAAGGTTTCTGATTGTACAGGAAAGAGAAGTCAAGGTGAGACCAGATGGCAGCTATATCTCGGTCCATCTTCTTTGACCCAAAAGTCCCTCAGAATTCCGCTGACAGCATCTCAGGGGTTTGTGTCACCAAATCCTGCCATTTCAGTTTCTAGTAGTGTGCAGGAAGCCTTCTTAACCCTTACTTGTCAACATTCTTCACATTTCCCAGAACTTCCCATGGTTTTACCTTCCTCGGTTAAATCTGAAGCTGTTTTCAATGTATCCCAAGGCACAGGAACTGATTAGCTCAACCCACATCATCACACTTCTGTGATTCCTTTCAGATCTTTCGAATAACTAAAACATAAATTCTTCAATGCTCAGTTTAGGAAATGTGACTGTTTTAATTATTGTTTCCTTTAGGAATATCAGAACCATTTTGTCTGGAAACTGATTAGTCAAGCAAGTGGAACAAGGATACCTATCTTGTATCTCCTGCATTTATCTGATTTTTCATTGAGAAGTGTAAAATTTGTGTGTGTCTGTTTTAAAGAAACAAGTTATAGAAGAGTCATTTAATTACAATGCTGATTTACTTTGATATATTTTGGTTTTAGTTCAATGGCTTGTGTCTTGTTTTCTGCTCAGAATTCAGACAAAAATAATAATCCAACTGAATGAAGCAAAACAAGCATAAATGTATTAGCAGAGACCTATTGCCTTTCCCAAAATGAGTGAGAAGGTCTTCCTCTGCAGAAGGGGTGCTGGTCCCCAGGGGTGGCTGTCAATAACTCTGATTTTTGCATTTCTTCCTTCCCAAAGCAACTCACTCTCTAGCACATCAGGACAACTATAATACAACTGAGCAGAAAATCGGACCCCACAGATGCCAGACAGAACACTCAACCCTGTTCCTAAATGTGCTGTTTGTGTGTTTCCTCTGAGTCTTAGAGGACATGCTAGAAATTTTTGGTTTTACAAAATTTTATATGGAACTTAAGGTTCCTCCTGTTTCACTAATTAATGCTCTGACAAGCATTCTAGTACAGCTTGATCTCTAACACCCAGGATTTGCAAATGTGTTTTTTAAAAAACAAATCAATATAGTAAAACGTATAGAGGACAAAAAAGATAATATGTCTATCATGCCTTTAAGATGAGAAACTGATTTCTTCACTGGGCAAAGTCCTAAGAAAGAAGAATTAAAGATAGAGTGTATTTCAAGTAGGAGAGTACAGAGGGCATGGTGAAATGCTTAGTGAATAAAGGACGTTCTCATGCACAAGCATGAGAACCTGAGTTCACACCTTCAGGACTCACATAAAATAGCTGTGTACAGTAATGTGCCTATAAATCCCATACTAGAACGGTAAAGAAAAAGGAGCCCCAGAGCTTGCTGGCTAGCCTGCTCAAGTGAATCAGTGTGTTCCAGGCTTAGTGAGAGACCCCTTCTCAAAGAAAAAGTAGAGAGAGTGACTCATCTGAGACTGATCTCTGGCCTCCACATACATGTGCATACTTGTACACATCACACACACACACACACACACACACACACACACACACACACACACATAGAGTACCAAAGTATGCCACAGACTAGGATGAGATCCATCTACATACACATCTACAAATCATTTAGAAAAACGTAAATAAAAATTCAGTGAGATATTACTAAAACCTTCCAACATGGAAGATTCAAAATATTATATTTATAGACATTTCATGTATAAGCATAATCAGTGACCATAATTTTGAGAGATTCTGTGATATGTAACAGAATACAGAAGTTCACTTCCTTAATATACAACTCAATAGAAATACGTGCACAAAGGTGGTCACAGAAACATAATTTATAATAGTGGAAACCTGGCTAAAACCCAAACATCCTCCAACAATAAAATGGATAAATCATGGTATTTCTAATGTGGAATATTCTAGAGAAGCTAAAATAAGTACCTGATAGCATAGAAGAATTTTTTTAAATGCAAGGTATAATCTGGACATGTATGATGTATGCTTGTAAATCTAGCACTTGGGCCATGGAGGCAGGAGGATCAAGAATAGGAAGGTAGCATGGGCTATATGAGGTCCTGTCCTAAAAACAAAACCAGTAACAACAGCAGTAAAGGCAGGGCAGAGCAAAAGTGGCCAAACACACACAATACAGATGTATCCCACAGAGAGAATAGTGCATGATTTTGTGTGTGTGTGTGTGTGTGTGTGTGTGTGTGTGTGTGTGTGTGTGTAATATGTATATAATGTATGTACACACACATATCTGGCAAAACTAAACCACAAAGGTCAGGATGGTTGTTATATTTAGAAAAAAGCATTTATTGAGCTAATTAGTTATGATTTATGTTTTTTTCTACGTATGTGGTAAGATTCTGTTCAGATTATTTTTAAAAATATTGGATTGGAAATTAGAATATAATTTCATGTCTCAGAATATTTTCAACAAAATGAATTGGCTAAAAGGCAAATGTAAACTGTACTTATAGATGGAAGAGGAAAGAGAATAAAGGCAGTTGGTATACAAATGTGGCAGAGACAGAAGCAGCCAGTAATGGCTCACCCAAATGTAAACTATAATGAGCATATCTGTTTATATGCACATTTAACTTGCTAATTCTTGATTCTTTAATTTAGCTTTTGTGAAATCTTCATGAAGATACTGTGGTTCTTAGCATTTAAATTAATACCACAATCCATAAACACAATAATGTGCATCATGTGTGTTTTACAGAGAATCAATTTTTTTTTTCAGTTTTGAGTCATAAATGGCTAGTCTCAAAGGAAAAAGAGTTTTGACTTATAATTATAGTACATCTGTCTCGGAAATTTGTTTTTAAAATAATGAGTAATGAAAGTAGGTTTTAATTATGAATACACAGCTTATCTCAAATTCTAATATCAACATATCTTGAGCATTCCTATTTAATTTTCCACAGTTTTGCTTAAGAAAGTAATTAATGAGAAGTTTCTGTCTGTGCTCATTGTCTGACCTCTCCCATTAGAATAACTACTCCATCTCCCATGTTGGAACGTGCTTGCTTTCTTTTCATACAACACAAAGCCATTATCATTTAATTAGAAATATTCCATTAAAGAACCAGCACTTCCTTACTAAGCCTGATGAAAACTCCAAGTATAAAGCATTCTGAGCTGATGCAGGGTCATGTTTGTGAGTCTTGGATGCAGGGCAGATTCACACTGCTATCAGTGAACCAAGATCTTTGCTTAAGTCAGCAGACTCTGCCCATCTTCAGGAATGGCGCTCCTGTGGAGAAATTACTGTAACTTGAACTCAGAAATTTAATGGAGCATGGCAACTCTCATGTAGATGAATTTCTAAACAGTCTTATTAAATAAGAAACACAGAGCCAAATACAGGGGTGAAAGTTGTAGAGATCAGAGAAACAGCCACCAGCTAACCTTAGCTCACCACGCTGCTATAGCTTCCCAAGTGAGAGCTTCTTCCTGTCTAACCTGCGCCTTTATTGCCTTTCTATTCTGCCTTCTCATTGGCTGTTAGCCTAGTTACCTCATTTCCTCATCACTGCCTGTCTGTACAGACCTCCCAGTCTCTATGGTTGGTACTGGGATTAAAGGCTCATGTCACCACACTTGGCTGTGTCCTTGAACACACAGAGACTCTGCCTGCCATGTGATCAGATTAAGGGCATGTGCTACCACCACCGCCTGACTTTTGTTTATGGCTGGCTATGTCCTCTGATCACCAGGCAAGCTTTGTTTATTAACATACAAATAAAATATCACCACATTTCAGCACAAATAAAATATCACCACACTCTCATGATCCTAAAGTAAAAAATATTTTGAAATATACACTAATATTTAAATTTTTCCAGAAGAAAAATCACAATTTACAAAAGTACTATCAAAGTGAAAATTAAAAACATTTAAAATGTATTAAAATGTAAAGTTAACAAATACATGTTGTGTTATTCTAAAGTAAATAATACTGGGTTATAGGGTATAGTCATTTTCATAACTTTAATACATATAGGTAGATTGTTATTCTAAAATAGCAGCAACAAGCTCTTTTTTGTGTGCTGGGTTACGCTCCTTTAATTGGCTACTTATTTGTCTTTTACTCTACATCTAAGTTCCTGAGATCACATATCACACACCAAACCTGCCACTGTGTGTGTGAACTGAAGTTTCCAGAAAACAGCCAGACCTATGCTTGTGACTAGAACTTCTGTGATTGTTGCGAGTAGAAATTTTGCAGATCTGAAGTCAATCTTTTTCTTTCTCCCCCCTCTTTAACTAGCTCTCTTGATAGCCATTCATTCCCTACTTCCACACCTCTGCATCTTTTCTATCATCCTGTGACTATCAGACACAATTTGTCTTCCATCAACAGAAGAGCTAAGAATACCATTAGATAACATGGAACCTATAGAAGAGGTTTCAATCAATCAGTGTATATCCCCACCCCCTGTGTGCCACAGCAGGCATGTGGAAGTTAGAGGAATGGATTCTCTCCATCTACTGTGGGATCCTGGGATTAAATGCAAATCCTCAGACCTGTGTGGAAAGCACATTAACCCGCTGAGTTTTCTTCCACATGTATTTTTATTTTTTATTTTGTTTTATTTCTATACATATACAAATATCTCGAAATTGTTTTCACATTAGAACTGCATGTATAGGGTAACCAGAATTCATATTTTTGGGCCACAGTCACTAATATTTGGGAACAGAATTATTGGTAAAATTATTAAGGCCACTCCACGTAGTTAAAAGGGAGGTTTATTTTGTGGGGTAACTTACAAGTGAATGGATAGTTTACAGAGTCTGGGAAAGAGGTGGCGCAGTCCTGTGGTGTTCTCTGGAGAACTCTGCTCGGTCTACCTCCAGTGTCCAGGGTCCAGGAACCAAGAGAGCAGTGCATCCAGATCTCGGGTCTTCAGGGTCCTCTCTTGGCCCCGCCTTGTAGGCATGACAGTTACCAAAGCCTCAATGGGGGTTGGAACTTCCAGATCAAAGTTGGAATGGCTTCCCACTACACAGAATAAACCATCTTATATTCTCTTCAAGGTGAAAGGTGGGGGCATTGGGGGTGCATCTGAGGATACAATTTAATTTACACTGATTATCTTCATCACCTCCTCTCCACCTTTTTTCTTTTTTTGAAGCAGGGTCTCCAAATCTGGAGCTCACTAATTTGGATAGAAAAGCTTGTGGGCAAGTCCCTGACATCCTCCTGTGCCACATCCAGCAGAGCTCCAGGATAGGCTTGACTGGGGTGTCAAGGAAATGAAGAAAAGACAGATGGGCATGTGGACAGAAAGCTATGGTTGAGTGATTCTGATGTAGAATCCTAGGTGCCTTGGAAGCTCAGTGTGTTTATTATATACAGTTCACAGAGAGTAGAGTTATTGCACACAGCTGAACAAGGAGGCAGGGTTTATGATGTACCTCTGAATCAAGGAGACAGTTGCTGCTAAATGCAGTGGAAGCATTCTCTGTCAGGGAGTAGTCCCAGTTCTTTAACATCTTGGGGGTGAAGCTATGGTGGACATTTTCTACACATTATCTATACGTCAAAAGTTGGAACCATGAGTAAGTTTTGTTATTTTCTCTTTGAGTCCTCCTGTCCCATAAGCCTCGAAATTCTCATGAATCTGAGGTTTTTGGGTCTTTAACATGGCGAGGCCCTTGTCAACAGCACACATTCACTCAGGATTTCCTTCACTCAGGGCTTCCTGTACTCCCTCTACTCCTGTGGCTGCCTTTCCAACACTGGTATTACAGTTACCTACCCCTATATCTTGACCTTTACATGGGCTTTGGAGATAAAAACTAAAGTCCTCTGGAACAGGAGGGATCAGGTGTGTGTGTGTGTGTGTGTGTGTGTGTGTGTGTGTGTGTGTGTGTGTGTGTTGGATGGAGGGAGAGAGTACTGGGAAAGACGACTGGAATTTAGAGCATTTCAGGGTTGATATGGAAACCTAGTGCACTGGAAACTCCTTGGAATCTATAAGGGTGACCCTAGTGAACACTCCTAGTAATGGAGGATGTGGATCCTGAAACTGTTATCTTCTGTAACCAGACAGGGCTTCCAGTGGTGAGACTGAAACATCAACCCAGCCATGAAACCTTCAACCTACAATTTGTCTTGCCTGCAAGATGGGCTGGGGTAACGGTGGCAGAGAACTTGTGGGAGTGGCCGACCAATGACTAGTGCAACTTGAGACCATGCTGTAAGAGGGAGGCCATGCCTGACACTGCCTGGATGGCCAGGGACCAGAGGCTGGATAGTCTGCAGATCTAGGATAGAACAAAACGCGACTAGCCAAAAAAAAAAAATTAATGAAATGATTACTAATGATATTCTGCTATATTCATAGACTGGAATATAGTCCAATCATCATCAGAGAGGCTTCATCCAGCAACCAATGGGAGCAGATGCAGAGACTGACAGCCAAAGAGGATACTACAAGAGCACAGCCCACAGAATCAACTAAGCAGGACTCAGCGGATCACAGACACTGAAGCAACAATCAGGAAGCCTGCATGGGTTGAACCTAGGTCCTCTGCATATTATTATGTCTGTGTAGCTCAGTATTCTTGTGGGACTCCTAACAGTAGGAGTGAGGGTTGTCTCTGACTCTTTTGCCTTCTCTTGGAACCCTTTCCCTCCTCCTGGGTTGCCTCATCCAGCCTTGATAGGAGGGTATGTACCTAGTCTTACTGTAACTTGTTACACTGTGTTCGCTTCTTATCCCTGGGAAGCCAGCTCTTCTCTGAAGGGAAATAGAGAAGTGGATCTGGGGGAGAGAGGAGAAGGGGGGAGGGAGTGGGAGGAGTGGAGGGAGGGGAAGCTGTGGTTGGGATGTTATATATGAGAGAAGAATAAATTTAAAAATTGTAAAAATATACTTTTCATCTCTTCTGGTGAACTTTGGGTTAAAGCTAATAATAAGTTGATGGTTTGTGTAAGGATATGGAAATAAACAGTAGTACTTATAAGAATTCTTTAAACAATTATTGTCATTTATTTGATTGCTGAATATATTATATTATCTTCATATTCTTTAGCTAAGGTAATTAAATAAATTATTTTAAGAAAAGTTAAAAAAAAACAAACCCCCCTTCAACTCATCATGCTTATGTAAATATTTCACTGACAGAACTATCTCCCTCGCCTTGAGAGCTATACTTTTCCATGGGCATATGCATATGCCAAATACATAAAGAAATATATCTCCTCTGTACCCTAGTATGACTGCAACCCAAGGTTGCCTCAGTTTCCAGTTCCAGGTCCTTTTAATTCTTTTCTTCCCCCCTTTATATTGAAAATAGAATATTTTCTCATATGTCATATCCCAATTAGTTTCTCCTCCCTTCCCATCTGGATCTGCTTCCTTAGTGTCTTTAATTAGAAAAAAAAACAGGCTTCTAAGAGGTAATAATAAAATATAAGGTAAAATAAAAAACTATCACACCAAAGTTGGACAAGAAAAACTAACAGAAGGAAAAGTGCCCAAGATAAGTTATAAGAATCAAAGACCAATTTGCTCGCATACTCAGGAATCTCATAAAAACACTAAACTGGAAGCCATAATATCTGTGTAAAGGACCCATTGCAGACCCCTGCAGGCCCTGTGCTTGCTGCTTCAGTGTCAGTAAATGTATACGAGCTTTGCTCATCTTGATTTAGAAGGCTTTGTTTTCTTGCCATCCTCCATCCCCTCTGGCTCTTATATTCTTTCCTTCTTCCACAGCGTTTACTGAGCTCTGAGGGGATGGATTTGTTGACAACACCTCATTTAGGACCAAGCATTCCAAGGTCACAGCTGAGTGTTCCAAGGACTCTCCTCTCTGTAGAATGTCTGGCTGTGGGTCTCTGTATTTGTTCCCATCTGGTGTACAAGGAAGCTCCTCTGATGATGGATAAACAAGGCACTGATCTAGGAGTATAGCAGAATATCATTAAGAGTCATTTTATCATTACATTTTTATTTATTATTTATTTATTTAAAAATTTTTAAAATTCATTTTATATACCAACCACAGTTCTCCCTCCCTCCCCTTCTCCCACTCCCCCTACCTCTCCCAATCTACTCCCATCCACTCCACAGAAAGGGTAAGGCCTCCGATGGGGAGTCAACAAGGCCTGGCATGTTCAGTTGAGGCAGGACCAAGCCTCCTCTCCCCTTTACCTCTGCATTTCTTTTTAAAATTTAGACCAGTAGTATTTACTTTTACTCTAGGTCCCTGGGCTATCTAGTCTCTCCTTGGTTACCCAAGTAGTGTCAGGTATAGGTTTCATCTTATGGAGCGGGCCTCCAGTCAAATCAGTATTGGTTGGTTACTCCTACAAACTTTGTGCCACCATTGATTGCCCTAGCACATATATAGGCAGGACACTACTGGAGATCAAAGAGTTTGTGGCTGGGTTGGTTTTTACATTTGTCTTTTGGTAATGTGCAGAGTACCGTCCTGTACCAAAGAGGCTAGAACATAAAGGTGAGGGCTCTACGCAGGCACCAGCTCGACTTCTCCATGTCCAATGAGTTGTGTGGGTGTTGTTTTCAGCAATGGGGACTTGCTGTCAGTTTGTGAAGAGTAACCCACAGTCTTAGCAATAGCCTGGGTTGTTTGGGGATTCCATGGAACTCCTTTGGCGAAAACATAAATTAGAAGTAACCCTATTCTAGTACTGGAAGCTTTGTTTGGTGACAAGAAATGGCCATTTGGGGCTCTGCCTCCCCTGATAATTTGGTGATTTCATTTAGATTGTCCTCATCTATGTGTATATTTTGGGAAGTTTCTACTGTATTAGTTTTCCATATTCCCTTCAAATTCCTCTTAACTTTAGCTGTCTTTCCTTATACTCCTTTCCTTAAATCTCTCTTTCCACCCTTGCCCACTTCATGCTTCCATTCCAGCCCCTTTACATCTATTCATAATTATCAATTCCATTTCCTTTCATAATGAGACCCATCTTTACCATCTAGTCCCTTACTCATCAAGTATCCTCTGGTGTTCTATACATGATAGCTTGGTTATCATCGACTTAATAGCTAATATTCACACGTAAGTGAATACACACCATATATGTCTTTCTGGGTCTGGGATACCTCACTAAGGATGATTTTTTTTTCTAGTTCCACCAATTTGTCTGCAAATTTCATAATATCATTTTTTTTAAACAGATGGGTAATACTCTATTATATAAATGTCCCACATTTTTAAAAGTCTATTCTAATTTTAAGGACCTCTAGGTTGTTTCTAATTGACTGTTATCAATAGAGCAGCAGTGAACATGTTAGAGCAAGCATCTTTGTGGTAGGATGAAGTGTCTTTTGGGTTTATGCCCCAGAGTGCTATAGCTGGATCTTGAGTTAGATTGATTCCATCTTTCTGAGGCATGGTCACACTGGTTTCCATTGTGGTTGCACAATTTTGCACTCCAACTGGTAATGTATGAGTGTTCCTCTTACTCCACATTCTCATCAGCATGAGCTGTCACTTGTGTTTTTGATCTTAGACATTCTGACAGGTATAAGATGAAATCTCAAAGTAGTTTTGATTTGCATTTCCCTGATGGCTAAGGATGTTGAACATTTCTTTTATAGTTTCTTAGCCATTTGCGTTTCTTCTTTTGAGAATTCTCTGTTTTGATTTGTGCCTCATTTTTAAATTGGTTATTTGTTTTATTGATATCAAGTTTTTTACTTTGGATATTGTATATATCCCACTATTATATGTATAGTTGGTAAAAGTCTTTTCCCATTCTGTAGACTGCTGCTTTGTCTCAATGATGGTGTCCTTTGATGTACAGAAAATTTTCAGTTTCATCAGGTTCCATTTACTGATTGTTGACCTTACTAACTGTACTAATGGTGCTTTGTTTGGAAAGTCTTTTTCTGTACCAATGAGTTCATGGCAATTCCCCACTTTCACTTCTATCAGGTTCAGTGTGTCTGGTTTTATGTTGAGGTCTTTGATCCATTTAGAGTTGAGTTTTGTGAAAAGCGGTGAGCATGGATCTATTTGGTTTCTTTTACATGCAGACATCCAGTTCGACCAGCACCATTTGTTGAAGATGCTGTCTTTTGTACAGTGTGTGTTTCTAGCTTATCAAAAATCAGGTGTCCGTAGGCGTGTGGGTTTATGTCTGGATCTTCAATTTGATTCTATTGATCAACATATTTGTTTTTGTGCCAGTAACATGCTGTTTTTATTACTGTAGCTTTGTAGTACAATTTGAAATAAGGAATGTTGATACTTCAGCAGTTCTTTTATTATTCAGGATTGTTTAGCTAGCTTGGGCATTTTGTGTTTCCATGTGAAGCTGAAATTTAACCTTTCAAGATCAGTGCTGAAATTTTGTGGGGATTACTTGGTTAGAGTTACCCCAAGATATTTTATATTATTTGAGGCTATTGCAAAAGGTGTTGTTTCCGTGATTTCTTTCTCAGATTATTTATCATTTGTACACAGAAAGGCTTCTGATATCTGTGAGTTAATTTTGTATTCAGCTTCTTTGCTGAAATTGTTTATCATCTGTTGGAGTTCCTTGGTGGAATTTTTAGGGACACTTATGTATGCTATTATATCATCTGCTAGTAAAGATACTTTGACTTCTTCCTTTCCAATTTGTATACCCGTGGTTTCCTTCAGTTGTCTTATTGCTGTAGCTAAGATTTCAAATACTATATCGAAAAGGTAGGGAGAGGGTGACTTTAGTGTGATTGCTTTAAATTCCATTTTAGCTCGATGGTGGCAATGGGCTTGCTGGAAACTGCATTTATTATGGTGAGGTATGTCCCTTATATCCCTAATATCTCCAGGTCTTTTAGCATGAAGGGGTATTTCATTTTGTTAAGACCTCTTCTGCATGTAATGAGATGATCATGTGGTTTTTGTCTTTCAGTTTGTTATTATGGTGGATTGCATTTATCAATTTATGTATGTTGAACCATTCCCTGAGTCTCTGGAATGCAGCCTACATGATAATGATAGATGATCTTTTTTATGTGTTGTTTTTTGTTTCTTTTCTGTTTTTTAGGAATGTGTGGGGTTTTTTGTTTGTTTGGTTGTTTAGGAATGTATGTTGCCTGGTAGGGAATTCTTTTGAGTCTTGCTAGATGTAGCGCTGGGGGTTCCTTGGAAAATGCATGTTTAGGTATTGAGGGTTGACACTTGGAAATCAGCAATGGGCTGGGGGTGTTGGCAAAGTTCAAAGGAGAGAGGAAAGCAGTGTGTTCCACCAGGATCTGCTTGGTTAGTTAGCTGTGAAGGGGGACGAAGAGTGAGGAGAGGCCATAGTAGAAGGTCTGCTACAAGGCTAGAGATGAGACTGTGGGACTGGACCTGGAGGAACAGAGGGAGAGGGGAAGATCTACAGTTAGCTCCCCTGCTTCCCTGGTCAGACTGGCCTGTGTGTTCCCAGGGAGTGCCTGGTGGAGTTGGGGGCTGGAATAAAGCAACTAGTTGGAGGAAGGTAAGGAGGGGGTGATCTCTGGTATCCATTGGAGATGGGGGCAGGGCAGAGGGGAGAAGGAAGGCTGCAGCAGGCTTTCTGTTGCAGAGCTGGGGATGGGATCTGTTGGAGCAGAGGCAGAGGTGAAGATCTGCTGCTAGATTGCCTGCTTACCTGGCCAGACTGGCCTGTGGGTTGCCAGGAAGCCTCCAGTTCCTACTGAACTCTGTGGAGCCAGTTCTTTTTATAAATAAGTTCTTATTGTCTGTTACTTCAAACCAACCATTGCTGAGGGGTACATGTCCTCACATGTAAACACTTCACACAATTTTTTTTCCCAGACCTGCAGCCTATGTAAACATAGGACCCAAGATAGAGAAAACAGTAAGTAAATGTTTGTGAGATTCCATTTGTCTGATGCTTTGTGGAGGAACATGTTTGCATACTAATGTCCTTACAGATTCTACCCTCTCATCCAGACATAAATGTAAAGGATGTAAAATAAAATCACAAAAACTCATTTAAAACTACTGCTACTACATTATTTAAATAGGAAATAAATTTATAGTTTTTCTTGAGAAGTGAGGCTAGTTTAAAGATAAAAATAAATAAATTAAGATCCTCCAGTGTAGGCACTAAAATAATGTTATTATCTTCTCAAAAGGGGGTAAGATTTCAGATTAAGGAAGGCAAACTGTGCAATAAAAGTTTTCATTAGAGCAATAATACATTTTTCTATTTTCAGCAACATTAACCTACCTGAAAATTTATGTTCACAAAGAATCATCATTACAGAGTTTAATATAAATATACATATAGGTGTGATTTAATAGTAAAACTGGGTTGGAAAGTTTATGGATTCTAAGGTTAGAAAGAATCTGGGGAGCTTTGGACATCACCTCACCCCAATTTGTTTTCTTTTTTACTAGTTTTTATTATTGGTTCAGACAATGTATTGTAATCATATTCATCCCTCCCCCAATTTCTTCCAAATCCTTTCCATACCTCCTTTCCTAACCACTTATCTCTACACTGATTCTCTCCGCCTCCCTCCTCCCACTCTTAAAAAAATAAAACCCAGTTTGTGCTGCTCATATACTCTGGACATCTGCTGGAGCGTAGTTGACCCACAAAGGGTGGTACTGTTAAACAAAACTGACTCTCCCTTTCCCAGAAGCTGTCAATTGCCAATCCCTCCTCAGCTGGGAGGGAGACTTCGTGCCCCTCTGTCCATCCTGGGATTTCATCTGGCTTGAGCTTGCACAGGTCTATGCGTGTGTCCCAACCATTGCGAGTTAATATGTATACCTGCACTCACTTCCTGGTATCCATTCACTACCTCTTGCTCCCACAGTCTTTCCGAACCCACTTCTGCAATAGTCCCTTAGCCCGGGATGAAGGGTCGTGATACAAATGTCACACTTGGGGTGGAAACTTTCACACTGTCTCATTCTATGCACCTTGGTCATCTGTGGCTCCCTGTGTTAACTATCATCTGCTGGAAAAAGAAGCTTTCCTGCTATGGGCTATGTGACACACAGTTCTATCTATGGGAAGAGTAAGTCAGTAAAAATTAATTTAATACTTTTTCCATTTAGCAGAATAACAGTGGTAAGTTCTCCGCTCAACCTATCTAGACATAGTTTCTTGTTCCTGATAAGAGGGCCGAGTATGGTCTCGAATATTATCAAGGACCTGCCTTAACAATATTCTTCCCAGGGACCCAGAAGAGAAGCTATGAATGGTGAGAATTATTTTTGGAAAAAGAATCTAAGTATACCAAGCTCTTTGTCCATCTACTTTATTCCTCTGGGATAAAATCCTATCTACCCAGCTTCAGTTCTGTTCTCATGCTTAGCTCCTTTCTTGCCTGATTTCTCTCTACATTTATCTGTTATCCCCTCTAAAGTTCTATCTTAATTCTCTCATCTTAATTCTGCCTCATCTAGATTCTACTTATCTCATTTTTACCCATACTTCTTCATCTGGCTTTTCCTCATCTTTCATCTTGTCCTCAAGTTCTCTCTGGTGAAAATCCTCCTTATACCTCTCAGTTCTCTCCAAGTGTCTGAAGTATTCAGTTATAAACCCAAGCAATAGCAATCCTCCCCCTCCAGCCAGGTCACCAGGCTTAAATTCCTACAGGGTCATAAAGGCAGGTAAGAATATTCCTCAGGCAGTGACTGTCAGGCTTTTTTTTTTACAACCCAAAAGGGGAGTGGTTAAAGGAGGAGGTCAACTAAGAGCTAGTATCAGTTAGTATATCAAGAAGGGAATTTATGTGGAATATATATATGCTATATATATATAAAATATATATATATATATATATGCTAAAATATCAACAAGACTTCTTAAGCCATGGCTTGACCTTTGGAAACGTCCTTGACTTTTCTGAGTAGTAGTTTTTGTGATAGTAGCCGAATTCCATTGCATTTTCCTTGGCTTGCTGCAGTATGGGTTCCATTTTGTGGAGCAGAACTTAAATACATTCAGAAAGTGATTGGTTACTCCCATGACATTAGTTCTACTCTTGCGTCAGTGGGTGTGTCTTGCCAGTCCTGTTATTATTGCAGGGTTCACAGTTGGGTGAAACTGAATCGTTTTCTCCTCTAGAACATGCATAGCACCCTGTAGCACTATAAAAGCTAGCCAACAGAGATGAGGTTTCCAAGTAAGCACCATCTTCATTTCTCAGTGTTCTATGACTCAAATGTATGGTGTTTTCAACAGTAGGGTCTCACCATCTCATTCTACAGTCACTAAGAACATTCACAATAGCATGTAGTGTATGGGGAGTCTATAGGACCTCATTAGCCAAAAACTCTAAAAAAAAAAAAAAAAACACCCAATTTCTGGCACTCAGCTTTTTATTTGTTAGCATGTGATGTCTAGGAGGACCATTGTTGCCCTTTTATAGGGTACTTCATTTTAATATATGTCAATGTATATATCCAACTTTTTTTCCTTAATATTGCCTCTTTAAAAGCCTCTGAAGACTTTTTGCCCCTCTTGCAGTAAGCCTTTCAAATTCCTTAAGACCTATATATGTTCTGGCTTTTTTCAGGATCATATCGTATCATCTCCTGCTGACCTCTGCCTTGAGACCTTTCAGTTTCTCAAATCCTCCTGCAATCACAACATTTTTGTACATGTTCTCTCCTCTTCAAATAGGTCCTCCCCTGCACACTTTACAGTCTATCTTCTCCAGATTAATTAGAATAAACATTGCTCCACCAACAGTGCTTACCAACTTAAGTAACCTGGACAAGTTCTTTAGTTCTTCACTCTCAGAACACTGTGTCCACTCAAACTGTATACAAGCAGTTATTTGCATCATTATTTGACTAAAAAATCTTTTCTACTAGATTGTAAACTACATGCAAGAAGTTGATTACTTGATCCCCTGCAAACAGAAACACCAGGTCATCCAGGCTACAAAATACTTAATTTTACGGATTAAGAAAGGAACCAATTCTTTTGGTGTCAATGTTCAAAGATCCTTGGGTTGGAGTTGGGGGCCCTCAGCTTGTTACATTTGTTCAGATACCCAAATAAAAGTGTAGTCGGAAGTTTTCCTGATCTGACCGCCTGCTCCCTGTTCCGGCAGCTGCTTCCAAATTACCATACAGAGCCTTAATATTATTTATAAATGTTCAGTCAGTAGCTCAGGCTTGTTACTAGCTAACTATTACATTTAAATTAACCCATGTTTCTATTTGTGCTTTGCCATGTGGCTCATGGCCTGTTACTCCATTTTCTACAAATCATGATTGCTTGGTGGCTGACTGGCATCTCCTCTAACTCCACCTTCTTCTTCCCAAAGTCCTCTGTTTCTGGTTGTCCTGACTATACTTCCTGACTGGCTACTGGCCTATCAGCTTTTTATTAACTAATGAGAGCAATACCTATTCACAGCGTACAGAAGGATTATTCTACAGCATAAAAGAGCTGAAAGAAATCTGTACGAGAAGCCTTCTACTGGTTTGTGTAGCCACAAAGATGTGCAAAAACCTGATAAATGTGTGCATAGCCTTCCTCAATATTCCTTCTTTTACATATTTTTAGGTAGAATGTAGGTCTTGTTAACCTAGGGAGGACCTTGGGTTCGAGTTCTTCTCTCAGAGAACGAAGATGATTACTATCCACAGATTTGTTTTAGCAGTGCTGGGAGAAGGATAGTAGTGAGAAAGCAACGAGTTTGTTTATTATACCCCAGATCATACATGCAGACACACGCATGCAAAGCTTATTATACCCCAGATCATACATGCAGACACACGCATGCAAAGCTTATTATACCCCACATCATACATGCAGACACACGCATGCAAAGCTTATTATACCCCAGATCATACATGCAGACACACGCATGCAAAGCTTATTTTACCCCAGATCATACACGCAGACACACGCATGCAAAGCTTATTATACCCCAGATCATACACGCAGACACACGCATGCAAAGCTTATTATACCCCAGATCATACACGCAGACACACGCATGCAAAGCTTATTATACCCCAGATCATACACGCAGACACACGCATGCAAAGCTTATTATACCCCAGATCATACACGCAGACACACGCATGCAAAGCTTATTATACCCCAGATCATACACGCAGACACACGCATGCAAAGCTTATTATACCCCAGATCATACACGCAGATACACGCATGCAAAGCTTATTATACCCCAGATCATACACGCAGACACACGCATGCAAAGCTTATTATACCCCAGATCATACACGCAGACACACGCATGCAAAGCTTATTATACCCCAGATCATACATGCAGACACACGCATGCAAAGCTTATTATACCCCAGATCATACATGCAGACACACGCATGCAAAGCTTAGTAGCTATGAAGCTTTGGAAAACAAAGGCTACCATGGATTTAAAAATGAACATGTACTTTGTTTCTTATACAAAGTGAAATTGTCAGCCTGTTTGAATAGAGGATGAAGCATGGCGAAAGTAAAAGTTGAAAAGAAAAACTTGTGCTTTTAAAACATTTGGAATTGTAATTTCTAGTGAAAAAAATCTTAACAAGACGTTAAGAACACATTCTTTAAAAGATACTGAGTTAAAATAAACATAGCAACTTTTCTTGGTTTAGTAAATAAAATACCATGGCTAACTTTCTTCCATGGAACTGCTATTTAGGTAAAATGTATCTTAACAATCCCACACTGTACCATTTATGCCTCCATTTTAACACACATACCTAGTAATTTGTACATACAAGATTCATTTTGAAAGAGCAAGGGAAAAATAAACTGGGAGCTTAAAGCAGGAGAGACAGCTGTGGAGTTTGGTGAGATTTTTCCATTTGAATAGCAGAATAGCAGATGGAAATCTTTCCCTTGAAGAGCAGACTAGGGAGACATTAAAGATTCCTACCACACAACAATAGGCACTTAGGCTGCCAAATATTTATGCTTTTTTCTCTCTGAAGCCTAGATATTTTATGCAAAATTTTCATTTGAATTTCAGGCAACATTTCAAAAACATTTTACTTAAGAAAAAAAAAAAACCCAACCCCAAACAATCGCCAATCTGTTCTTCTCATCTGCAGGAGAATGAATGCAGTACAAAACTCTTAGCTGAACTTCCATGTTCATGACCAGTATTCACTGTGTCCTACAGAAGGAGTCTAAAAATCTTCTGGTTCATTCAAATAGGTTGTGGAGTATATACTTTCTATTTTCTGTCTTCTCTCACTGAACTAGAACCACCTGGAGGGCAGGGATAATTTCACTGATTGTAGCCTGGTGTTCCATACTGGGCTGGTGGGCATCGGACCATTTTGTTTACTCAATACATACAAAGACTGCTCACATTGAGAAAAAAAATCATGTACTTTGGAAATTTTTACATTTTCTGAACAAGAACATAGATAAGTCTTGCATATTTCAAATTGTATATTTTATTGTGGGTCAAACCAAGTACACAATTTTCTCCCTTTGTAGTTTCAGAGCTTGAAAAAAATGAAATGATAACCAAGCTACAATCTGCAGAGTCCCAGAGGTTAGGTACAGAGTAGGGGACTGGGAGGACAGATAGATCTCATTAGAAAAGGGAAATAGAATAGTTATGGATGAAATGGGGGGCTGGAATGGGAGGATCAAGTGTGGGGGGAAGAGCAGGAAAAGGGGGAGGTTTGGGGAGAGACAGCTAAAATTAAGGGCCATTTGAGGAATGGTATGGAAACCTAATATAATAGGAGCTTCTAAAATATATACACATGAAGGTGATCTAAATGAAATCACCAAATAATGAAGGAGACAGAGCCTCAGTAAAAAGAAATAAAAAGAAAAGATGAATACTCTGAAAATATGGCTGTGGGAAGAAATATTTTACATCTACTTGGGTCTCTGAGAAAACCACATGAGGACCAGGTGGTGACCATAGAATTAACTTACCATCAATGGTCATTCTATATGCCAAAAATCAATGATCAACAGTGCTACAAGAGAATTGATGGCACGTTCATTCTACTGGTCCTCAGCTGTATGCTAGGCAAATAAAGGATGTCTGGAGGCCCAAAGTCTCTAATAGTATAGGGTACAGGGATTTACTGTACATGACACAGGACTTAAATCTTAGTATAAGAAAAGAGATATACAAGATTTGATGTGTTTCTTATCTCCTCAAAATAAGATACTTCCAAATAAAGGTCCTTCCAAGTCTGACAAACCACTAAGACTTGTTTTATTTAGTGGAATCATTTCTGCTCGTCAGTAAGATCAACTCTCTTAGTACATCAAGCAAATCATCTTCATCTAAGGCAGAATAAACATGGCCAACATCTTCACCAGGAAAGGAAAAATCATGAGAGGCTGAGAAGATAATACAGGTAAGCTTGACCAGATGGGGGTAAGAAAGCATGATAAGCTATCCCAAAGATATACAAATTTGTTCAATAGAACAGAATGTGAGGTGGTCCTTTTGGGGAAAACATAGGTCTCATCTTAGGGGGTGGCTGTGTGCAGATTTAGGATGTAATTTCAAGTAAGGACATATGACATTGCTTCCCAGGCCTATGGCTTTCTTCAGGATCTTGGGTGTTTGTGCATATTTATACTAACTGGGTTAAAAAAAATCTTATTTACAGCACTACTCCTTTCTAAATTACTTAGTGCATAGACTTAACACATTAGTAATAAACCCTGAGTCACTAATAATGCATTGGTGTCTCGTTAAGGAAAGAAATCCAATCACTCCCTCTTAGTTTTATTTAACCAAGAGTGAGCCCTGATTTGAATTCTCTTCTTCACTCTCCCCATGTCTTTCAGCTTGTCTGTCATATGAATCTGTGCCTATTGAAGGCTGTCTTATGAATCTGTGTCTGTCCCTAACAATGTGCATTGCCTTCTCTTTTATTGAACAGCACTGCAAGAATTACATGGACTGAGGGATACTTTACAGAGATATCCAAGAGCTGAATAAGGGATCCAGTCACTGACTCCAGTTGACCCAGACAATGAAGAGTGGAATAAATAGTGTTTATCAACCAATACCTGTAGGTTGTGTTCAATATTTTTGGTGAATATTTATTTTATAAGGTTGTTTTCAACCTATACTTGCTATTTCCAGCAAATGATTATCATAACATGCACACAAATACAAATGCATTTCTCTTGATTCAGGGGCATGGATGAGTATATAATTTAAGATTACCACTATGCATTAACTTAGGTTTTAAAAGGTGATCACAGGAAATCCAAGGCAAGTAAGATTGGTTGTTACATTGCTCTCTGAATGGCAGGCTAAACAAGCAGTCTGAGTACACAGTAGGACAGCAATCTCTAGTGACCTCAGGATGAACTATTAACTCAGTTGTGAAGTTCTGTAAAAGTCCTAGTCTCTTAGAATGGGAGAGTTTATTTTTTATCATAATACATTTCCACAGCTTAATCTCTCATCTTTTCAGCATATGTCAAGACATCAGCCTCAGACTGTTGAGGTCTATAAGCAACCAAGAAATGGTTATTAATCGGACATATTTTATAAATGTAGTGAAGAAAATAGATGAACTCTCAACCGTGCTAATGTGAAATGCTAACAACCTTGATGATGCTTAAATGCAAAGATCACTGAGTGAACAAAAGAGTGAAATTTTATTTCAAAACTCACTACTGTTTTAGATGCGTGCTTATTTATGGTAACTAATGTAATAGATACCATACAAAGTCTATTTGTAGCATAAAACACATTTTTACTATTGTAGCCTAACATGCAGGCATGACTAGCTTGCTGACAATTCAAGATGACAGTCATTTGTCATCTTATCAGGCTGAATGCTTCATGGTCATATGAGACACAATTGTTCAGATACATGGAGCAAGATTTTTAGGCCCACAACTATTAATAAGCCCTGGAAACAGCATATTGTGTAGTTCTGCTTCTAATTGAATAAAATGAAGATAAGATGCTTTGTTCTTTAAATGGAGCAAGGACTCCATTACCAGACTTAGCACTGAATGGTTTTGATAACTCTACATTCTTTACTCCAGTAAAGAACATTAACTTTTGTGCAGCTACTTTCAAGCATACGAAAACTGCAGAGATAATTTTTTTCTTGTTTTCCACATTCCTGTCTTCTTGAGATGGAGAACGTTTTTGCTAGTCCTCTATAGCCCTCAGTTCTGACAATTACAAATACCAATTGAAGGTCAGGCACGATGCTTCAAGTCCTCAATAACTCAGGTTGGGATATGCTTTTTTTGTAAATCGTGAACATTTTTGTGTGTATATATTAATAGAGCATTCTTTTATAATAGTTCTCTGAAAATGGAGGGTTGCTTAGACTTGAGGACAAGTTTCAAACAGTATGAAGTCATAGAGAATAAGCAGTCACTGTAGTAATCAGGTGAGATCTCCAAGATGTACTAAGTTAAGTGCTCTGCTCAGATCTAGTCCCTTTAGAACTAGTATAAGCTATCTGCTTGTATCTTCTGGAATGAAATGGCTCCTGAAAGTGTGTGTCAGAAACCACTGCTAGAGAGACTTCTGGATATTAGAAGAAAGAAGTGTCTCCTTTTGTTATAAATCCCTGGCACCCAAATGTTGTGGGATATTTGTGCACTGTGTGAAGGTGTATTGCTGTGATTGGTGTAATAAAAAGCTGAATGGCCAACAGCTGGGCAGGAGGTATAAGCAGGACTTCAGGCAGAGAGAGGAAGTAGGAGGAGGAATCCTGGCATGTGAGAGACCCCTTAGGAGACCTGGAGGAAGCAGGATGTGCAGTTATGTGACAGAATGTCAATGAATAGAAATGGGCTAAGTCTTTAAGTGTTTTTCGGCTGTTTGAGATTCTTCTGCTGAGTATTCTGTTTAGTTCTATAGCCCATTTTTTAATTGGATTGTTTGGTATTTTGATGTCTAGTTTCTGGAGTTCTTTATATATTTTGGAGATCAGCCCTCTGTCAGATGTGGGGTTGATGAAGATCTTTTCCCATTCTGTAGGCTGTCATTTTGTCTTATTTACCATGTCCTTTGCCTTACAGAAGCTTCTCAGTTTCAGAAGGTCCCATTTATTAATTGTTGCTCTCAGTGTCTGTGCTATTGATATTATATTTAGGAAGTGGTCTCCTGGGCCAATGTGTTCAAGGGTACTTCCTACTTTCTCTTCTATGAGGTTCTGTGTAACTGGATTATTTATTTAAAATTTTTTTCTTTCCTTTTACATACCAACCCGTTCCCCTCCCTCCCCTTCTCCTGATCCCCCCCCACACTTATCCCCATCCCATCCCCATCCCCTCCTCATAGAGGGTAAGGCCTCCCTTAGGTATCAACACAGGCTAGCATACCAAGTAACTGGCTTTATATTGAGGTCTTTGATCCACTTGGACTTGAGATTTGTGCATGGCGAAAGAAAAGGATCTATTTTCAGTCTTCTACATGCTGAAATGCAGTTATGCCAGCATCATTTGTTGAAGATGCTTTCTTTTTTCTGTTATACAGTTTTGGCTTCTTTGTCAAAAACAGGCGTTCATAGATGTGCAGATTAATGACAGGGTCTTCAGTTTGATTCCATTGGTCCACATGTCAGTTTTTATGCCAGTACCAAGCTGTTTTTATTACTATAGCTCTATAGTAGAGCTTGAGATCAAGGATGGTGATGCCTCCAGAAGTCGCTTTATTGTACTGCATTGTTTTAGCTATTCTGGGTTTTTTGTTTTTCCATATGAAATTGAATATTGTTCTTTTGAGGTGGGGATGAGGGGGAGAAATAGAGGGTAGGGGCTGGGGGATGAGAATATAAGGGAATGGGATGGTCGAGCTGGAACAGGGATGGAGTGGGAGAGCAATGAAAGAGATATCTGATAGAGAGAGACCTCATGGGGATAGGGAGAAACCTGGTACTAGGGAAGTTCGCAGGAACCCACAAAGATGATCCCAGCTTAGACTACTAGCAATAATGGAGAGGGTGCCTGAGCTGGCCTACCCCAGTAATCAGATTGGTGAATACCGCAACTGTTATCATAGAGCTTTCATCCAGTAAGTGATGGAAGCAGATGCAGAGATCTACAGCCAAGCACCAGGCCAAGCTCCAGGAGTCCAGTAGAAGAGAGGGAAGAGGGATTCTATAAGCGAGGGGCATCAAGGTCATGATGGGGAAACCTACAGAGACAACTGAACCAAGCTAGTGGGAACTCATGAACTTTAGATAAACAGCTGTGGAGCCTGCATGGGACTGGACTAGGCCCTCTGCATTTGGGAGACAGTTGCATAGCTTGGTCTGTTTAAGGGGTCCATGGCAGTAGAATCAGGATCTATCCCTGGTGTATGAGCTGGCTTTTTGGAGCCCATTACCTATGGTGGGACACCTTGCACAGCCTTGATGCAGGAGGAGGGGCTTGGGCCTGCCTCAACTGAATGCATCAGGCTTTGCTGATTCCCCATGAGAGTCCTTACTTTTTTGGAGGAGGGAAGGAAGGGTGGGTTGGGAGAGGGAAGGCTTGGGGGAAGTGGGAGAGGGATGAGAGGGAGATCTGTAGTTGGTATGTAAAAATGAATACAAATTTTTTTAATAAAGAAAAAATGAAGTGGGTTAATTTGAGTTTTAAGAGCTAGTTTAAAACTAGCTTAAACTAAGGCCAAGCTTCATAACTAAGACTCTGTGTCATTATTTGTGAGCTGGTGACCCATCGCCCAAAATCCGATTACACCCAAACTTTATTTCCTCCTTCTTCCTGTCAGACTCTTAGTACATGCTCTCCTGACTGTGCCCAAATTTTGGGTATTCATAAGCCTCAGGCTTGTCCTAAATGCCCATCTCTTTTCATCTCCTCATTAAGCATCTCATTTGTGTCCTCAACTCTTGATAGCCTTAAATACCAATGAGTGAAATCAACATTTCTTTGCCTGATATTTTCCTGGAAATCTTAGATCAAAGACACTTAATATCCCACAATTAGCTAAATGGCATCTCACATTTAGTCTTACTAAAATAGATCTCTTGTTATCTCTCAAGTTTTTTTTACAGCTGAGTAAATGGAACTGATTCCCCATTACTCAAGGCAAAACTGAAGATTTTAAGTGTTCCCTTTTAGGAATTTAATCAATCAAGGAGCCTGAATAGGCCAAATAGTCTCTACAATATCCCTTCCTTATCATCTCCCATCTCTGTCCGCGTGAAAGCAATCATAGCATCTCAAGAACTTCTCGATGAAATCCCACTCTTATCCCCCTTTAGTCCATTTCTCCATGATAATCAGATCTCTGCCTCCTCCAAGCCTCTCTTTCTCCCTGCAGTTCTTCCCTGCTGCTTTGTCTGGTTACAGTGCTCAAATGGCTTCCCCACTGGTCCTAGATGCACTCTGTACTTCTTGATCCACCGAGAAAAAGTCTTACACATCTGGCTGCTGCCTACCAGCATAAAGTTAATCCACACTGCTCTGTATTTCTTACTGAGCTACACACACACACACACACACACACACACACACACACACACACACACACACGCATGCACACAAGCATAAGATTTCTTTTGGTTTTTCATACTCACCAAAGGCACTCTGGCCCTTCATATTTCCAGTGTCTTTTTTTCTGTGTCATTTATCTTCACAAGGATGCCTTTGTTTTGCAGGCCAGTCTGATATTTAGAATGATGCAATACAAAAAAACCACAAACGTGGAATTAGCTAAGGAGTGTGGCAGCAGAGACAAAGAACCTGAGACACTGAAAGCTCAAATTCTGGCGACTCATGATCCCACAAGAAAACTTCTGATGAAACTGTCCCATGAGAACTTGAAGTGCAGATTATATGTTTATTGTGATTCCAGCTCTAGGGAAAGTGCCTGGAGAAAACCAGATTGCCACCACATTCATATCTGCCTGGTGTTTTTCAGGAAGAAATTTGAGAGATGAGGTTAGGCAAAAACCGGTCAGTTTACACAAGGTTAAAAGGATATAATGCTTCAAATATGATATGTTACAAAGTTAGGAAAGTATAACTGTGTCTATTGTACCAAATAGCAAATGACCATTGCTACTCAGAGCTTTTTGAAAAAAGTTACATCAGTGCCAACAAATAAAGCATTGCTTCCCACCTGCAGTAACTTCATCCTCCACTCCTGGACCCCATAAAGTATCTAAAGACCTCTGTTCTTCTTACTGGGTGATGCTGGCATCTATGGGATAGATAACAGGGATGCTGCTATATACCCTACAGCACAAAAAGGCTCTATGCAGTAATAACAGGTTCAAAATATCAGTGGTCTTAAGACTAAGGACCCTTAGGTAAGAACCATGGAAAAGAGCAGATTAAGTATGTCTTCCTATCCAACAATTTAGGTGAAATAGAAAGACCCTTGAGGTTGACTCATGGTAATGGATCTGGCTGTAATAAAAGGCCTCTGATACTTTAAAATTTTAGATTTAAGGCTTCTCACAAGCTGACTTCAGGTTGCCTATGGTATTGTTTCTTCCATGATACCAAGAGGTTTTGACTTACTGTGGCACCAATGATGAAAAGAAAAGGGACTTTATACATACCTTATCTGAACTGGTAGATAGGGGTCATCAAGGGGACCATGCCATAACATATGTAGAATTCAATGTTTCCAACACAGAATTCAATTCACAGTCTCAATTGGTTCTGACAAATTTATAGGGTTGCACTCTTAGTACTCCCAGATCAATCTGTGCTGCATGGGTGGTTCCAGACAAATGGTGGTATTTGCTTGTGGACCAGGAGCACAATCATCCTTCATCCTCAAAATTGAGTCAAAGGTTGCTTGTAAAATAAAGTATCTCGGGCAAACAATGAACAACTTGAAAAACCACTGTTTCACATAATACGGAGTGACTTAGAGTAGGACACATCCTGATCTCAACAATAGATTTAGGGCATTGTGGAACAACAGAACTCCAGCCCAGGAACAGAGAGATCGAGACTTCTGCTGCATGGATATGATGAACAGGTTTGACTGATTGTCAAGCCACCAGGAATCATGACTAGATGAGTTACTCATATGTTCTACACTTCGACACAACTTTAACCAATCAGTCCCCCTCACTCTCCTTTTTCATGTGCAAATGGAGGACCATGACAGACAAGTTTCTGGCTTCTCCAGCTTTGGAAGTGAAAGAACCTTCTCCATGCATCCCCATCTGTTGTACTCATCAGCTCTCTGCTTATCTTCTCAGAGAAGTATACATACATATCATTTTGGAACAAATTGTCAATAGTGTTCATGCCCCCCTTTTTCAACCTATGGGACTGAAATTAATTTTAAGACATGATTTTAGGGATAATATGCAGAAATTAGTCAGCTATAGAATAATAATGCTGATCATGTTTTGAGACAGACTTTTCTAAATTACATTTTTTTGTCACAAGATGCAAAATTTGTACTGATTTTAAAAAATTCAAAAATGTGCCGGGCGGTGGTGGTGCACGCCTTTAATCCCAGCACTTGGGAGGCAGAAGCAGGCGGATCTCTGTGAGTTCAAGGCCAGCCTGGGCTACCAAGTGAGTTCCAGGAAAGGCGCAAAGCTACACAGAGAAACCCTGTCTCGAAAAACAAAAAAAAACAAACAAAAAAAATTCAAAAATGTGTAGTGGAATAGGCATGCATAAAATACAGAAAAGTAATTATAATATATAAAATAGTAAGGATAAGTGATAAAAGCAAGAATCATGGAAGTGGGCAACATTATTTTCCATTGGTTATAGTATTACAATTTGTCAAACCTACTGTGTTCATAATGTCAGAAGAAATAGCTTTGCTAACGTTCTTCATTATGTCTCTCATCTGTCCTGAATAAAGTTAGAGAATGTTGAGAGTAAATATATTTTTCCATATTCTCTTGTTGCTTTTTATTTCTAAGCAGAAACTGGATTATAAGTACATATACTATTTTAATTAATATTACTTATGTGGCATGTGTAGGTGGTAGCAAAAAAAATACCCCCAGGACATGATGAAATATCCACAGTGAGAATGAAAATTGGCCACTAGGGTGGTCCAAAAGCAGTTGATCCTCAAACTTGTCCAGGACAATTAGTGTTGGACATGGCTTACATTGGACTTGAAAACCAGGAGCTAGAATATGTCTGCATATAAGAAAATAAAATATTGTTCTGAGTGGAAAGTTGGCCTTAATAATGCCCTGATCCTTTGAAGAAATAGAAAAGTAATAAAATGGTAACAAATAAATACATTGAGAAAAGCTTGATAAAATATAATTGTTTCTCCATGAAATCTAATTATCTTAATTGTACAGTTGGAACTATTTGTTTAACTAGGCATAAAATGGGAGATTACCAAGGGGTAATATTAGTTATATTAGTTATCTATTGCTGAGTTACAAATTACTATGGTACAAAGATCCTAGTGAGGGCTGAGATCTTACCTAGAGGTTCAAATAAGAAAATACATGATCTTGAAAGTACTCATTTTATTTCCCTTTGGCTCTGGGATTCAAAGAGGCTTTGTTGTTTAAAAATATTTATGGGAATAGGGTGTGGTGGCTAGCTAGCCAAGACTCTAATCTAACAAAACATAATCTTAGGAATGTCCATTAATTTACCTACAGCCTAATGGTTTGAATCAAGCCTCTGGGTCTTCCTTTGCTCAAGAGGAGGTGATTATATCAATAATCAGGGTCCTTGTTCACTTTAGAGTCTCTTAGCCACAGCTCACCCTTCACTTGCAAATGATTCACATCTATTCTAAATGTAAAGTACATTTTCACTCCTAAGATTTTTGAGAGTCATACTCTATGACAGAAGCAGCACATAGTCCAAACTCTCATCTCTTAACTCTTGTTCCAGGGCAGATGAGCCTCCTGAGTCTGAGCTGTCAACTAGAACTCCTTAGAAGCCACTGTTGTCCATATGTGGACTGGTGCATAGTATGTTGTCTGTCATAATATTATATTACATTATATAGTAGATGAATAGCATTAGTAAACTGTGGACTAAATATCTTTTTAAAATACTGCAGAAAACTTACAATGTAGAAGAGAATATCTGTAAGTCCACTATCCCTAAATAACTTACAAACAAGTTTATATTCTTCTCTTTATTCTTTTTCCATTAATTCTATGTTGACATAAAGAACTTGTTGTGTGTTGTATATTCATTTTCACTTAAGGTTTCAGGTAAGGCAGGCATTCCTATGGGCAATATGATGGTCACTTTTATTATTTCTCCTAGATATAACATTGCTGGCCAGGTGTGTCCATTCTAACTTGACTTTTAGGAGTTTATGCTATTTTTGCTGATGTAAATAATACTGCAATGGGTATGTATTCTTCTTAATAATTTTTTGTTATTTCAATGTCAAGTTTTTGGGGTGATGTTTCTATAGATTTATGTTAGATAAAATTACATGAATCATCAGGGTTTTGATTAACATTGCCACTGCTCTCTAAGAAGGTGTAGTGATTGGTCTTCCAATGTGGAGATAAAAAGGTAACATTTTCATGACATCTTTTAAAATACTTGTATTAATTACTTGAGTCATGACATCATTTTAGTCATATTCTTTAACTTACTTTAGGGAAAAATATTTAAATTTAGCAATGAACTAGGATTTCTGTCTATAAAAGTCTCTCATAGTACAATGGGCTCTTTATTTTAAATCATTCCCCATATTTGTTTTGACAGGACACTGCAAGATTACTACCAGGATGCTGACTTTTCCTTCAGGGCTAACTTATACCACCATTCCAAACGTGCTTCCATACCTGCACTTAGCATTTAGAAGCAACATGAAAACCCAAGAGATTGAATGGGAGCTAACTGTAACATGAACTATACATTAATGTAACCAGTTCACATTCCCATAGACTGTAATCTTTCCAATACATCTGGCAGTCACAAAACCACAGCTGACTGTGAATATTTATCACAGAAAATGGTTATTTTTTTTGAAATGGAAAATATGCCTTTTTGTTTAGATTCATCCACCGATGAATAATACCTTCAATATCTTTCAGTTGGTGAAAGTATGGTCCATATTCATGTGAAATAGTAAGGGAAAGAAGATCAGAGTCTATAGTTAGACAATGTGAGTTCAAGTCCTGCCTTTCCAAGTTGACAGTAACGGCATGAATTTAACCACATTAATCCACATCTGCTTTTAGTCCTGTAAAAGGTAACAGTGGCTTAATCTCTGTTCAGCACTGTTACTTTGAATACTTTTGCTCACATTTATACACCATTATAAAGCAGGGTGATGGTGGCACATGCCTTAAATTCCAGTTCTTGTGAGGCAGAGGCAGGCGGATCTGAGTTCCAGGGCAGCTTGGTCTACATAGCAAGTTCCAGGACATCCAGGACTGTTACCCAGAGAAACCCTGTCTTGAAACACCAAAAATAAATAAATGAATGAATAAATGAACAGATAAATAAATAAATACATTAAAATAAATAAAGCAGGAGTAGTAGCTTTCATTTTTTAGGTCCCCTCTGATCTCTTTATTATGACAATCATGTTGCCTAGGACCACAGTTCCTTTTCTCCATTTTCTGCCCTTACTGTTCTCCATAGCACATCTTATCATCTAGTACACTATATATCAACTAGTTCATGCATTCACTGTCCAGAAAGGAATTTTCTTGAGAGAAGGTTTTTTTTTCCCTGCCTGTATTTCTCCAACACTTATGAAAAGATATATATATTGGATGAATAAATAAGATTTGATTCTACTTAGCCCAGGCTTCCCATATTATCTTCTGTTATTTATAATCTTTTAAAGTTATTTTATGGTACAAATATACTGTAAGTGATGTGACAAGATCTTTTAATTTTGTTTATTTAGTTAGTAAATGAGAGAAACAAATTTGGCAAGAAAAAAAACCTTAGCAGTGTGCTTGAATTCCTTTGACATTTTCAAAATGCTATCTCTTTTAGAGTGCTAAATCTATTTGAAAATACCAGGACATTAGATAATGCATTCAGTAAAATGTTTAGGCATGATGGATCTCCAAGATGGACGTTACATTTGGGTCAGCAATAATCTGTGAGACTGAGGAGTCTTCCAATCTCAGCATAGTTCCTTGCAGCTGAGGTCCATCCAGATATAGTCTGGGTCAGTATGAATCAATAAGGCTGGAGAACCTTCAAATCTGGTTTGTACATTATCCTGTATAAATTCACAGAAATGGACAAACTGTTATCTTATAAATCCCAGTGGGGGAAAAAAAATGGGAAAGCAATGTCCTCCTGGGATCAAATTGAAATAAACAAATCTGAGTTTTTTCTTAGCTTCACTAGTTAGCAGTGTGACTTTTAATAAGGATATTTAACCTACCAGACACACTTTCCCATTTATAAATAGCAGTAATAGTTCTTGTGTGAGGTTATAAGAATTTGTGGTATAAAACGTACTGTAAAAGTTTTATGACAAGAGTGTTCTTCATTTGTTATTTAATTGGTAAATGAGAAAGCCTTTTCCTTAACAATCTAATTTTTTTTTATTGTGGCAACATGTACATAACATAAAATGCACCATTTGACTATTTGAAAATTCACAGTTCACTGGCATAAATGCACACATTGCTAAGCAATAACCATGAACACTTTTTTTTTGAGTGGGAAAGCATTAGCAGTGTGCTTGAGTTCTTCTCACACATTTTCAAAATGCTCTTTTAGAGTGTCAAGTCACTATCTAATACTATACATTATAGGGCAGAGAAACAGCAAATTCATTCCACTCCTTCCCTCTACTTATGTTGTAATTAGATGGTGTAGTGAGTTCAGAGGGCTAATTTGAAGTCCAGTCCCCACACTACCAGGGTGACAATGGCATGTTTTATAAGTTGTCTGTACTTTCATTATGTGGTCCATCATAAGTTACAGGGGACAGTACCTGCTTCCTAGGGCTCTTGGGTTCTTATAAGAACTGAGAAGGTAATACTTATGTAGAGTTTTGCATTTTGCCTGATGCATGCTAAGTACTCAGAAAATGTATTATTAGTGGTAACTAAGGTGAGAAAAATGACACTGAGCCCCTAAGCTTGCACTGTTAGACACAAATTTCACAGAAAAACAAAAACAATGTTCCACCATGTCTAACCACACCTCTAAAATTCTTTATTTTATTTTTTTTTAACTTAAAGATTTTTTTATTCATTTTACATACCAACCACAGATCCCCCTTTCATCCCTCCTCCTGCTCCACGGCCCCAGCCTTCCTCCCCGACCCACCCCCATCCTCTCCTCCAAAAGGGTAAAGCCTCCCATGGGAAGTCAGCAAAGCCTGGTACATTCAGTTGAGGCAGGACCAAGCCCACAATCCTGCTGATATAGGACACCTGCAACCAGAAGAATATTTACTTAAAAACAAAGCACATGACTATGAAGTCACAACTATTCACAGAGGATTCAGATAATCTCTGAAACAAAGCAATGCATTATTTTCTAGACAGAAATGTGCAAGTCCAGCAGCAATTGTTAGTTGCTGTATGGCTTCCTTGTGGATAGTCTGGTTTGGAGATCTAGTGCCAGATAAACCCAGCTTTCATGAAGAAAAGCCTTAAAAGCATGAGATTCTGTGGTCATACCCCCTAAGAGCTCCCATGTAGGACAATCCTGTGTGTCTCGGAGTTTGCTGGTTTGAAATGGCAGACAGATTACTTCATCTTACCAAACAGCTCACACTGCCCATGGGTTCTTGGATTCTGTGAAATCTTTAGTTCTGTGAAATTTTTATTTCATCAACTTATTTCTTAAATGTGAAAGAACACATCTCCTGGCTCCATCCCAAGTAAAACGAAGCATTAACATCCACAAGGACAGGCAGCAGAATAAAAAACCTACACATCTGACTCCTGTAACTCTTCTACTAATACGTTAAACTGCACAAAGCACAGACTTTCATTCCTAAAGTTCCAACCAAGATTATATTCAGCATTTGTAGTGTTATAAGTTACATATCACATTTTTAGATTCTTTAAAGGAATATACATTTCCAGAAAAAAGTGTACATTTCACCCTGGCACTACTAATCCAACATCTAAAGGATGTATGGATGTTGCTAAAGCACTGAGCCAAACTAATAGTTCAATATTTTGATTTAACAGTGAAGTAGTAAAAACAAAATCTTTTCATGTGATCAGAAGTCATCTCTATTATGAGGTATTGGTCAGTGAGGAAGCCTGTCTCAAGGGAATAATAACTCAAAGAGTGAAAAAGTAGAACAGCTAATTCCTCCCTCTGGCCGCTGCACACATGCACACCCTCTCCCAACATGTGTAGACATACATATACCATGCATGTACACACACAGAAAAAAGACTCTATGATGTCCTATTGGATCTTCAAGTTGAGCTATATACAAACCACGGGAGCATAAAGCTTTTAGCTGACTCTGTTGTTTCAAAGACACCAAGATAAATAAGAAAGAGCAGGATCCTTAGTGTAGACCCAGGTGAGCGCCTATCTCAGGAGACTTCTTTGTGGGAATTGCTCAATCACTTTGAACTTCAGGATTCCCTCCAGTAAACTGAAAAGAACCAGGAGTAAATCTTGATGCCCTTCCTATTTCTAACAGTCTATGTTTCCCTAACTTTGCTGGTGTTCAACTTTGGTATCATTTCTAGGGTTTGTCCCAAAAACTCTTAGAGGAGCAACAGTAACTTAGTCCCTCTTATAATACCAAATAAATAAGATATAAAATATGAGTTAGAAGAAAATTTAAAAATGAAGATGAAAAAATAAAATGTAGCCTGGTCTTCTGCCTATTTATATATAGTATTTGCAGTCATTTAGTGTTCTCACCAGGTACGCTTTCTGTCCATATCTACTTATTTTCACTCATTTCTCTTCCTTTTATGTCCACCACAGTGTTAGCCTTTCCTTCCTCCTCCTCCTACTTGTGACTGTCTCTTACACTTTTGTGTCTTTCACAAATCTTCACTATGTATATACTGTAAAGTTCATTTCCATCTCTTCTCCAAGGATTCACTTGCTTAGAGAAATGATAGCTTCTCTTCATTAACCTACCTGGCCTCTATTAAAGATTTTTTTCGAATGTGTAGACAATGCCGGTTTCTTCCATAGTCACACGTGCCCAGCAGCTGAGAGAGCAGATAATTATGTATCTTTACACCAAATTATTCCATCACATGAAAATTTTAGGCTATCATTTTATTTTCTCTTTCTTCAGTTATCAAGAAAAATCTAGACTAGATAATTTCTCTAACTCTTTTATTTTATTAGTAACACTACATTTGCCTCAAGCTACACATTTTAAAAGTCTTGGGTAGGTTTTGGTACTGTATAATAACTAAAGAGGAGTCATACTGCCTACATTTTAAGCTAGCCATGACTCTGCCAAGTTATTCATCCTTTTGTGCCTCAGAAATGGAAATGATACCAATATTCACAGCAATGGTGAAGTTTGAGAAAGCAGAATATACAAAGAACTATAAAAAATAAATATTAAGAAAACAATCCAGTTCACAAATGAGCCATGGAATTAAGAGGTTTTCAAATCATGGAGTACAAATGTCTGAAAACCTTTTAAAATGTCTGTATCCAACTATGCAGATTTTGTTTATTCATGTTCATTTCTGCTCTATTCACAATAGCTGGGGAATGGAAATGGCCTAGATATCCACCAATCAATAAATTTATAGTGCAAATATGGTATATTTACACATGGAATATTATTCACACATTAAGAAAAATGAAATTTCAGGTAAATGATAAAGACGGAAACAATTATGCTGAGTGAGGTTACCCAGATCAAGAATGACAGACATCTCATGGTTTCTCATATTTGTGAATTTAGCTTTAAATCTTCAGATATTTGTGTTTCATTTGGAATATCCATAGGGGTCAGAAAATTAGGAAGAGGTCATGGGGGCAAAGATTTAAGGAGAAGGGAGATAGAGTGAAGTTGTTATAAAGAGTTAAAAGAAAATAGTGGAATAGGAAGGGTTAAATTGGGGTGGAGGATCACAGGGCAGAGGAGAGGAAGGAATTGGCAGGGAGGGAAAATAACACTAAAGACCTTTCAAAAAGTTGTGTGGAAACTGTGTTAGTCACTTACATATTACTGTGATAAAACATCATGACCAAGACAACGGATGGAAGAAAAGTTTGATTTGGGCTTGTAGTTCCATTGGGTCAATGTCAATGATGGTACAGTGGAGACATGGTAGAACGAACAGGAAGCTGAGAGGTCACATCTTGAACTTCAAGCATGAAGCAGAGAGAGTGAACTTGAAATGTTGTGAGTCTGTCTTTAAACTCTCAAGACCCACCTGCAGTAACATACTTCCTTCAGCAAGGCATGTTAAACTTCTGAGACAGCACCAGTCCTCAATTAGGGACCAAGGATTCAAATGCCTGAGACTATGGGGGAACACCTCATTCAAACCATCAGAGACCTACTACAGAACAAATTGGACTTGATGGATTTTCAGAAAAGGTACAGAGTTGGATGGGTAAGGAAAAGGGTGGGGTGGACCTGGGAGGAATTGTGTGAGGAACACAGGGCCTATGACGTTATACAAAGTTCCCAAAAAACTAATACAAATAAAAAGGAAGAGTTGTCAATATATAACTAACTCTGTTTTTAATTTTATGTAAAGTGATCGATAGATAAAAGCTAATCACATAAACAAACAAAATACCAAGACATGATTAACTCCAGGAAAAACAATAAGCTGCCCAAGGCGGTAAATATTATGATTACAGATTATGAGTGATTCACCTCTGAGTAATGACTGGCTCATAATGAAGTAAATAATTAAAATGGACTTAGCCAAAAACTGTAACACTGAGATCTAAAAAGGGACATTTATTTGCAATTAAGTTCGGTAAGCATGTGATTTTCCATGAGAGGAATGATGCAATTAGATCGTCACCATATTCTGTAATAGGTAGTCATCCACTACTAGAAGACTACATGATTGTAACATCTACAACTGAATACCTGATAGATAGCAATAAATCATATCACTGAGTCATATAAATCCTACGAGAAATACACAAAATTAAAAAAGGAATTGGGGCTAGAGATACTCTTTGACTTAAAATGTGTGTTCAAGTGTTAGTCTGACAAAATATGTGTATATTTTAAATATGTTCAATTATGGATGGAAAATATCCATATTTGATGAAGGTATTGTTTGCAAATGTCAGTATCTCACACTGGAACTTGTAATCCCAGCTAAAAGTAACAATTGAGTTAGGAAATGGTCAAGGAATTCATGGAAAATTTGTAACCAAAGTCTAAAACAAATCCAGAAGTTGAAGTGATAGAATAGCCTTGTGATGTATTGTGAAGAGCAATTGGTTCTCAAAAAATACCATTGTCACCGTCAGGAACAAAACCCAGACTGGAAAGACTCTGAACCTGACCTGCAAACCGTGAAGCAGGGCTTCCTCAAGTGTGAGTATTTATTCCGCTAGTGGTCAGACACAAGGGAGTTTTGGTAACACGGTCCAGCATATATTTAGTAATGTGCTCTTAGATGTCAATGTGACACTTGCCATTTTCATTTAAGTCTCCATAAAGTACTATTGCCACCATCATTATTTGAACAACATTTATGAAAATAAGTTATTTGCAAAGTATGTTGAGTTCGCTAATTAAAACCACAGCTTCAGAACTGTTTTAAAAACCCTGTAATTATGCACTATCTCATAAATTTAATGAGTTTGTTATTCTGTTCTACAAAATTAGGGGAACAGAATTTATGACATTTAATAAAGATAGGGAAATTCTAAGCCTCCAATTAATGATAACTAGTTATTTATGGTTGAGAAGATGATTTGTTAGAATTCTGTAAATCATTTTGAGGACGTGAGGCTCGGAAAAGCCTATCTTACAATGCCTGGGGGCTCATCTCTGCCTTGGCTTATGTGTTCTAGTAAGCTTTTGAATACCAACCATCTCCCAAGCATGGAAATGTCAGTCTGTTATGGGGCTCGGAGATCAGGAGAGAATATGAGTATCATTACGGTGCTATCAAGAGAGTCAGCTGGTATGCCAAGGGTATCATCAGAGAAGTTATTCAGAATCAGCTAAATGCACATTCAAGTACTCTGTGTAGATGTGGTTCAACCTCTTCAATATATTCAAGAGGAAACAAATACATCAATCAGAAGGTATTCCAACCCGAATATGTGAATAAACAAAATCTCTCTGAAGAAAAAGAAAAGAAAAAAAAAGAGGAAAAAAAACCCTGAGTGCTTTTAAAATCAACACTCTCAGTGTCTCCACAGGATAGTAGGCAGGTTGAAGCCTTTTTTCATGCACAAGTGACAACATGCAGATGAGCTTGTTTCCAAGCATCACCCTGTAAGAAGTTCCTTTGCTCAGATGATTCCTTCCTCCAGTCTGAAAAATTGGGTTTTGATATATCTCAATAGATGAAAACTACCTTTACAGATAGTCATTGAAGATTGGTTTGCTCTTCCTGTTCCCTTTGCCTAGGAGAATACAACCAAAGGATGCTTCAATCATTTAACCATTTATCCACGGAACCCATCTATTTATGAACATACTACAGTGATGTTTGCTGAATGATGAACTCTCCTTTGCAGCTACCACAGAATATTTGCAAGGATAATTATAAACACTAAAAGCACGATATATACTTGTCACTTTTCATTCCAGAAACTTGACTCTACTCCAAGTATCATATTGTTACCACCCACAGCAAATTGGAAAGAAAATTGAAATAAAGGAATATCTGGGTCAGATACCTGGTATATTTTTACTTGGTTGAG
This sequence comes from Peromyscus eremicus, assembly GCF_949786415.1. Classification (NCBI taxonomy): domain Eukaryota; kingdom Metazoa; phylum Chordata; class Mammalia; order Rodentia; family Cricetidae; genus Peromyscus; species Peromyscus eremicus. Next base: position 26,296,354 of record NC_081418.1, on the reverse strand, counting down.
TATTTTCAGTAGGTCAGTGTAATAACATAAAATTCTAAAGAAAAGGAAGAAGTCTAATAAATTATCTAGGTTGGTTAAATTAACTTCTGGAATTTGATATTTTCCTTATAAACTATGGCAGAGCCTTGTTTTTAAGAGCCATAGAAAGCCATGTAATTACCATTGGTGGGGGAATAGCTTTGTTTCCTTATAGGAAACCGACAAGGATCATGGGGAACAGCATGGGCTTGGTTGGAATGTAATGAATTTGAAATGTTTTTGAGACGTCCAGGTGGATGTAGCAGTAAAGGAGTTGACTGCAATAGGAGGACAGGATAAAGTGCAGGCCTCCGCAGAGAGTAAGTAGCTGAAGTAACATCAGCATGAAGGGCCTGAGGACACAGTAAGGAACAGGAAGAGAGTAGCCCAGCATGTATTGTCAGACCCAGGGTCTCAACTACAAGGAAGGACTGTAACTTGCCACTTAATTTCCACCTATATTTCTAATTTTAAATGAAACTAGGATTGAAATTACAGGTTGCAGTACTGACATTTTTCTATGACTCACTGTTATCAGTCTGTCTTTTCACCTAGTACTTGAGAACAAGTAGAAATTTTATGGTACCTTGGGTGGCATCTTAAGTAAAAAATTGTACTTCTCAATAGTTATCACAAAGGCCATCCAACATTCTTTGTCCTAGAACATATATTCCCACTGTAGCCTATATATAAAACCATGTATACTATATATATGTGTGTGTATAAATACTATATACTTGTATATTATATATAAATTCATGGGAAAGAAAAGACAATGTTCCATTAATTAAATATATTTAGATAATGAAATACAAATGAGCATTTAATGCCTCTTACACTGATAGCTTTTCAAATAGCATTTACTACCTTTTCTCATCAGTGCTAAATAAGATTTTTGTTAATTTAATTGATAACCTTATCCTATTACTTCATATACAAATAAGGAGTAATATGTTAAGTATAGATAGTCCTGCTATATAAACAAGACTGAGAGACTTAAAAATACAGAACTGTGTTTAAATTGAGACCCTATAGAAAATATAACAAATGTTCTAGTACACTTGAATTAATTTAAAAGTAAATATCATTTGTTTTCAGAGCCTGGTTCAAAGAGCAAATGTTGGAATACCTGCTTCCTTGGCTGTAGTGGGGAAGTTCCAAGGCTGTCTGGTTCGTTGGTTTAGGGAGGGTATCTTTTTTTAAATTAATAATTTTTTTCCCAGGCCATCCTAGTTTCTCCCCGCTCCTTCCTTTCCTTTCAGTTCCTCCTCTCAACCCAGCCCCCCATTCCTCCTCCTTTCTTTTCAGGAAAGAGTAGGCCTTCCATGGATATCAGCCAGCCATGCATATCAATTTGCAGTAAGACTAGGCATTTCCTCTCCCATTAAGGCTGGACTAGGCAACCCAGTAGGAGGAAAGGGTTCCAAAGCAGAGGCAGCCCCTGCTCCCACTGTTAGGAGTCCCACAAGAAGACCAAGCTATACAACTGTAACTTACATGCAGAGGGCCTAGGTCAGTCGCATGCAGGCTCCCTGGTTGTTGGTTCAGTCTCTGTGACTCCCTGTGAGCCCATGTTAGTTAATTCTGTGGGTTTTCTTATTGTGTCCTTGACCCCTCTGGCTCCCACAATCCTTCCTTCCCCTCTTCCACAGAATTAGCTGCCTTCCCCTATTCCACAGAATTAGCTGAGCTCAGCCTCATGTTTGGCTGTGGGTCTCTGCATCTGTTTCCATCATTGCTGGATGAAGCCTCTCTGATGACAGTTGGGCTAGTACTAATCTTTGAGTATAGCAGAATACCATTCGGAATCACTTCATTGACTTTTCTTTCTTCTTTCTTCTCTACTTCTTTTTTTTTTGCCAGTCATGTTTGGTTCTATCCTAGGTCTCTGGGGTGTCCCACCTCTGGGTCTTTCAGGGTGAGCTGTCTCTCAGGGTATAGGTCTCCAGCTGGGCTAGTCATTAGTTGATCACTCACAATTTTTGCGTCATCTTTACAGCAGCACATCTTGCAGGTAGGACAAATTGTAGGTTTGTGGTTGGGTTGGTGTTCCAGTCCCTCCACTGGAAGTCTTGCCTGGTTATAGGAGATGGCTGGTTCAGGTTCCATATCTTCCATTCCTAAGAGTCTTAGCTAGTGTCACCCTCATAGATTGTTGGGAGTTTCCATGGTACTAGGTTTCTAGCTGGTGTCAGAGATGCTAGTATCATAACAAATTCTTCTGTCAGCAGGGAATCCCAGGATGCAGCTCATGTTAGCTGGGAACTTAAAAGTCATCTTATGACCGATTTAAACATTGATTAGAAAATGAACAAATAATGCCTAGTATATATGTTATTTACCCTGCTACTATAAATTCACATATAAATTTGTTGACATATACTCTTTCATTCACGACTTTTGCATTACTGTGACAGAATATGTAGTAAATAATTTAATAGAAGGAGAAAAGTTGTATTTTGACTCATGCTGGAACAATTCAGTTTATGGCAACAGGAACATATGACTGTGGCTGGTCCCATCAAGGTGGACAATAAAGCAGGGCTCTAAGGAGCAAGGATGATATAGGACTCCGTTATAAGGCTGAGCTACTACTGGTGATATACTTCCTTTAATAAGCCCTGGCTTCCTAAGGGTTGGACAGTTCCCTAAATAGCTTCATGACTTGTGGAACAAGCACTAAAAACAGGAGCTCAAGGTTCAATACTATTTCTGGCTACCCCAAAATAAAGCTCACATCTGTGAATATATTTTTATTAAGTTCAATGTTCAAAGCCTTTGGGTGTTACTGTCAAATCTCAATAAAAGTTGATTAAGGGCTCAACGCAATGTGTATCATTCTTTTACACATATTATTAACAATTGTTTTCATAAAAGGCTGAGGCTGAAGTATCCTTTAACCCACATTTGTAATATGATCGGTGATACAGTTTTTTTTTTAACCTGTACTGTTTCAAACTTGGCTCACAATTTGTATGTCTTGCAGACCCTCTTGCTCTTTCCAGTTGCCTATAATTTCATGCAAAAGGGCAACATGTCTACTTACGTAGAAACTAAGGAACTCTTGAACTTTACTCAACGTTTGCTGGCTTTCTCTGGCATGTTCTTGCTCTAGTAGATGTGGTGTGTCATTTCAAGCTTATACCTTCAAAGTAAATGGTTTTGTTCTCTTTGGAGAGTAAGTAAAGGCCTGGACTCTAGTGATGGACAGCTGGGTTTTGAGTCCCAGTAACATCCTCCTCTCTTGCCATACAGGTTGCCTTACTCCTTTTATTAAGTGATGTGAAGGGTACCCACTGCCTAACCCAGATCAGGCCTTCTTAAATGTTTTTGCTTGCATCCTTTTTCTCACCCAACACAGGGTATGTACCAATAAGCTTTTGCATTTTTGTTTGAGTGAAACAATTGGGAAGGGACATGGGAAAAGCTTGCCCCACTGTGGCTGAGTTCTCAGTTCCCTCAAAGCCCATCCTTATCCTCCAGAAGAAAGGCATACTCCAGCTCTTTCTTCCTTTCTACATGTTCTGTGGGATAATGCTCTTATACACTGTAAATATTTGTCACTCTAATTGGTTTAATAAAATGCTGATTGGCCAGTAGCCAGGCAGGAAGTAAAGGTGGGGCAAACAAAAAAAGGTGGGGCTAAGAATGCTGGGAAGAGGAAGGGTAAAGTCAGAATTCACCAGCCAGCCACAGAGCAAGCAAGATGAGAATGCCAAACTGAGAAAAGGTACCAAGCCACGTGGCTAAACATAGATAAGAATTATGGGTTAATTTAAGTATAAGAGCTAGTCAGTAATAAGCCTGAGCTAATGGCTGAGCAGTTATAATTAATATAAGCTTCTGTGTGGTAATTTGAGAAGCAGCTGCTGGGTATTTGGGAATTGTTGGCGGAACAGAAACTTCTACCTACACACAAGAACCTGCCTTCTCTCTCACTTTCACTTTGAATAATCTGGTCTTGCATATCTTTCCTTTAATGTGTGTAGAAAAGCAACCCTATACCAGCACCTTTAGGTAACATTACCTTCTGTCATTTCTCAGATCAATAGTGAGAAAATGAAAAATAAATTTTAAAGCACGCAGGAGACTAGTAGACTCATTAGAATACTAACGTACCCAAACCTGGGTATTTGGAGGAAGGGGCACAGACTATAGATAGAAACCAGAGATGCCCCATTTACAGCAGTCACATTCATGGATATTACCTTTCATATTTGCAGCACATCTTTTTGAAAATATCCAGGATATCAGGAAAGCTTCTGGGGCTACAAATTTCCATAAGCCACAGGATTATGTAGGAACTGGAGGCTGGCCAACTTGGGCTCCTCTGCACCACCAGGGAACTGGATGGCACCAGCCCAAGTTATCTTTATCTTTCAGAGCCTGGTGCAGTGTCCAAAGGGACTCCGTGCAGGGAACTTCAAGAAGACTCAGGACCAGTAATTCCAAAGCTTCATGACTTTTTGGACAAATGTATCTGATTCCCCAAGGTTCAATATTGGGCAAGAAGGAAAGCAGGAAGCTACCGGTTGGGGTGGAGGATACTAGGGTTAGCAGTAGAAATTGGTATTTGTTACAGGCTTATGCTGGCAAATTCAGCAGTATCATAATGGATCTTGTTGAGGAGCTTCAGGAGGAACAGAGAAATGGGAGTGTGGAGCATCCTGATAGGGGCCAGCTAGACCCTCAAAGTAGGGCCTGCAGTTGCTGCCTTGAATTTTTAAACATGCCTTTTTCTTTAAGTGCATCACTAGTGGTACGCATTTCCACTGATAAGCTGAGGTACCCTGAGTCATATTTTAAAAAAAAAACAGGAGAGTTGTGAACATAAATTGGTGGTAAATTTCCTCCATGTACACATAGGGCTTTAGATTCATCCCCAGCTGCTTAATAAATAAACAAGTTTCACCATTTTTTTTTTTACCTTGTTACACTTTCTGCCTACATTCCTTGCATATTTCTTGTTGGTTTCAGGAACTTCCCTCTGGAAAGTACCTGGGCCTACAGTTCAGATGAATACCTGTTAAAGGCTTCCTTTTCTTTCTTGCAGTCCCCTGGGATCCCAGCCCTCAAACTCAGCACTGCACATGCTTGTGATCCTTTCCAAAAGTCTCATGAGCTCTGTCTGGGTCAGAGTCCTGATTAGGCTGTCTATATTTGCCTGAAATTATTCATGCCAATAAAAAAATTACTTCCCAGCAACTAGCTTCCGATTTGAACATCAGACATTTCTGATGGGTAGACTATCTTTTCAGCAAGTTAAAGATTTTTCAGCTGTGCAGTGTTTGAAAAAATAATCTGATAGGGGTTTCAGAGGGAATCTGGGGGTAAGCTACCTACCTACCTGACTACGGGTAGCAGAGATATCTATTGTAGGCACTGGAACAATGCCAAGGATGTTCAGGTTCAGGGGCGCTTTCCTTCAGCAGATCTTTTCTCCCTTGTGTGGTTTGTAAAGTTAGAGGAAGAAGTGGCAGGGTGTGATGAAAATACTATTGTGCAACTTACAAATATTATAACAACAAAACTTATTAGAAAGGTGAGTTAATTGTTATCCAAATCTGAAAACCTTGCAGGGAAGCCTCCATATTCAGTGAAAAGGATGACTCTTCCCATTGCCCTGGTCTCTAGCTCATGAACACAACAGTCTACAGTTGTCTTCTCTAATCTTCCCTCTCCTGTTCCCCTGCCCTAAGCCTCCCCAACATCACAAGCAAGGCAAGTCTTGACCTGTTGGAATTAAAGGAAACATGGAAGTTCTTGCAGTTTGTAATTAACACAAAATGTTCCTTGATAATCCTTTGTCTAAACTAGCAATAACACTTGTGTCATGTAGAAAATAAAGGACAGAAAAAACAGACTTCCTAATTTAATGCTTCACAGGAGTTGATCATCTTGCGTTCTTGGTTTCCTATTTCTTTAGCATCTGTTGCTGTTGAGTTTGACTAAGACGCAAGACACACAGCCCCACCTTCTGAACATCAGAGCAGTATCCACTTGCATTTTCAGAATTACACAACATGTAATTTTTACAGTCCAGGGTACTAGTTACATCGAGAACATCTTCACTTCCTAAAATGAAACATAAACAATGACAACAAAAATCTTGGAAGATATTTGCTTACATATTTGTTTGCAAAGTTCCAGCAATGATTTCAAAATAAAGCTTTGTGGGAAAGTACTGATAAAAATACCTGACACTGAGCCAGGCTGTGGTGGTGCATGCCTTTAATCCCAGCACTTGGGAGACAGAGGCAGGCGGATCTCTGTGAGTTTGAGGCCAGCCTGGGCTACAGAGTGAGTTTCAGGAAAGGTGAAAAGCTACACAGAGAAATCCTGTCTCAGAAAAACCATAATAATAATAATAATAATAATAATAATAATAATAATAATGATAAATAAAAATAAAAGAATCTGACACTGAAAACACAGTTGTTAAAGCCAAATGACTGGCTTGCTTGTGTACTGAATTAGCCCAGCAGTACTGGGTAAGGCTGCATGCTCAATACTGGAAGTTCAGAGCTGAACATTACCATGCTGGAAGTTGCATCATTTCAGGCAGATGAGGACCACCAGTTCATATGGCTCAGGTATCTTTCTCAGAAAGTGGCCTTTACTACCCCATCTATGTAAATTTGTGTGTGTGTGTGTGTGTGTGTGTGTGTGTGTGTGTGTGTGTGTTTGTTTACCTGTATGTGCATCATGTGTGTGCAATACCTGAAGAGACAAGAAGAAGGTATTTATGGTGATATTTTATTTGTGCTGAAATGTGACTTTATTTGTATGTTAATAAATAAAGTTGTCTAGAGATCAGAGGTCAAATCGAGCCATAAGCAGAGTCAGGTGGTGGTAGCACACACCCTTAATCCGATCACATGCAGGCAAAGTCTCTGTGTAGTCAAGGAGTGACAAGAACCTTTAATCTCAGTATCAACCATAGAGACCTGGAAGTCTGTATAGACAGGCAGTGACAAGGAAGTCATGTGATTGGGTTTAGAGCCAATGAGAAGGCAGAACAGAAAGGCAATAAAAAGACAAGTCAAACAGGAAGAAGCCCTCTCTGTGGAAGCTACTGCTGGTAGTAAGCTAAAGTTAGTCGTGGCTATTGCTCTGATCTATTTCGCTATTTCCTCTGTATTTAGCTCTCTGTTTCTTATTTACTAGACTGTTTAGAATTTCCTCTACAGGTATTGGAGTTGCAAGTGCTTTAGGAGTTGCCTGATAGGGTTGCTGTGAACTGTACTCAGGTCCTCTGGAAGAGTAGCAAATGCTCTTCACTGCTGAGCCACCTTTCTAGTCTATCATCAACCTTCAGTTACTGTTTTCTAAGTTGGTTTTTCTCTGTTTGAATCTTCTTGATTATTCTTCACCTTCAAGATTCTGTTTGTGTAGTTTTCAAACTTTCTTATATGATTAGGCATAAGAAGAGAGAAAAAGAGAAAGATACAGAGACAGAAAGAGAAGTATGAAGAGGAGGAGGAGGAAGAAGTGGGGGAAAGAAGGAAGGGTTAGAAAATGAGAAAACCAGAATGAATGGTTATTGAGTTGCCTTTCTCTTCCACTAACACACATCTCTTCTCACCGCCACAACCAAGGCATGAGAAACTCGAGAGTCAGAGAAAGGACAGAAGTGGAAGGCAAATTGCAATAGTTATGTCTTCACGTAACTTGAAATGTCTGTTCTTTGGAAGGTCCTGCCATGTTGATCCTCAGCCACAACTTTCTCATATTTGTGCCAGGTTATTGATACTTGGGCATCACACCATCACTTCCAGGTTGTCATTTGTGACACCATTTCTTCAGGCTTCACCTCCTAAGTCAGTCAGCCTGGTCACTAATGTGCCATCACTGACACATCCCTCTTCTCTCTTAGACTTCCACTTTTTTACGCTTTCTGATATTCTCTTACCTCTGTTTCTTCCTTTCTGTTCTTAACCTTATGAGAGCCTTATTAATTCTTGGGGATCTGAAGTTTTAAGATCTAAAGTTCATAGTTTTTTTTTCAAATAAATTTCCTTTTTATTCTTTTTTTGGGCATATTTTATTTTCAATAATTTCATATATTAATATTGTATTTGAATCATTTCTCCTCCCTTTCTTATCTCTCCAGTTCCTCCTGTGCTTTCTCATACTTCTCAAATTTATAGTATATAAGCCCTTAACTATTATTGTTACATATGTACCTATATCTATCTATCTATCTATCTACACACACACACACACACACACACACACACACACACACACACACACATTTATAAACCATATTCTTTCTCATTGAAGACACTCCGAATAGAAAGAAGAACTTACTGAGTGTTTGGACTGAAAAAGGAGCACTATGAGGCTGGAGATGGAGTTAAAAGCCTATGCTCTCTTTGACGAGGACCTGAGTTTGATTCCCAGGACCCACCTCTGGTGGTTCACAAAGGCCTGGTGACTTCTGCCCTGTGACTCAATGCTCTTTGCTGTTCTCTTTGGGCATTCATGTTTGTAGCAACCCTTGCTCCCCCGCAACATATATACATAATTTTTAAAAATTAAAAATCTTTTTTAATCGGAAGCACCAAAAGAAAGATAAGGGAACTAAAATGAAGGAGAGGGTAATAAACTCTTAATTCCCTTCCTTGTAAATAATATAAGAATCTACCCCTAGAGCTGAAATGAGAACTTTTGTAAGAACTAGAAACTCCTACAATTCCCTACATTCTGCTCTACTTTCAAGCAGCTCCTTGTAAAGAAATTAATAGATCCATTCAGTGAATTCATTCAACAAAAATGCACACCAAGTATGTCCTGAGACATGTTGTCAGTGATGAATGTGCCATTTCACACCAGGTTCTCATTCACATTCACTCTTGACTGTCACTAAGGTCTTACCTGAGTCGGGCAGCAGGCCAAGGAAGAGACATGCTAAGAAAAGGTAACGCATCTGCATTGCACAGTAGCACCGATGTGACAATAATAACATTCCAGCAAGCACAACAGTTCTGTGGAGACGTTTTTAGACTCAGGATTGCTAGACAGAGGGAATCTGTGGATGGGCAGGATCTTACATGCTTTGGCCTCAGTGTCCTGGGCAGTCTACCTCCACCACTGCCTTGCACCAGCTGGCTTTGCTTTACTGTGACACAGACAACCCCTTATTGCATCATCACAGTACATCTTATTCAGTCCTTTCCATCATTGGGTCCCAGTGATCACCCACAGGGATCACCCTCTGGCCTCTTACACCTTCACAGGTCTCTAAATTGAGATCTTCCTTGGAGAAAGTCCTCCCCACACCCTTCCCATGTTCCACTTGGGCACAGCACCTGCTGCTGGTGTATATTTCCTCTTTCCTCAATTGGCATCCTGTTCACGGAGGTAAATGCTGACCTGAATGAATCCATGTGGTCATTTAATAGACCTGAATCATGACAGCCTCCAACTCAACATTTCTCTATGCTCTATGCTAAGTACAGCAAACAGTACCAAAAATTATAATGTGATTATGCTGTTTCTACTTTCAGGTGGTCATCTTGGGTGTTTTCCATTAAATGTGAATTTCTCAAGGGAAGGGGATATATTTCACCAAATTTTGAGTCCAACACAGGGTTCCACATGATAAATGTTCATAGAAGTTTCTAGAACTGAAAAGCTGATCTTCTTACTGTCACTGTTTTTTTTTTGTTTGTTTTTTAATCAACTCCTTTTACTCCATGGTAATTGTTCATATCAGAATAAGTACCTGATCCTCCCCTCAGAATACAGATTATTAAAATTTCCCCTCTTTTTATAAAAAAATTAAAGCAACACTTGTACATTTCTTCATGTCCACTTCTATCAGCACTAGAATGTTCCTGGCCTTGTTTGTTTGAGCTCTCTCTGTAATCTGTGTTGGTATCTGCTGGTCTCCAACTCCTGGACTCAAATTCTCCCTCTACCTTAGCCGCCATAGTTCTGGGATTGCAGGCCTTCCTTGTCTTTTCTTGCAGAAGTAATATTTTCTTCTTCAAAATATCATCATCACCTTCCTGGACTTTCTTTGGTCGTTTCTGTCCTTTCCTTTCATCAGGGAATATAATCTTTTTCTCTAAACTTCATATGACTAGTGCTTAGTTTCATTGTAGTTAGGGAAAGGAAAATAAAAGCAAAAACAGAAAACTGCCCTTAATCCTGTTTCCCTTCTAGACCCACTCCATCTTAAATGGGAAGCAAGTATGACATTCTCTCTTCTTTCTGGACTCTCTGGCAGCTAAATTTCCCACCTATGCCTCATTCTGTCATATTCATTGTCAAGATTTGCTGGTAGGTAAGTAAAAGTTGGGAGGTCCTAGTTTTTATGCCCATGATAAAGAAGTCTACTGTCACTCTGAATACAAGTGAGCATGCCTCTTTCAATGTGTGCCTTCTGCCCTAGATTCCTCCCATCCCTCTCTCAACTCCATTCTCCTCCCAGGGAGGTCCTCCAAATTCTCAGATTCTTTCAGCCACAGTGTTCTCTCTCTCTCTCTCTCTCTCTCTCTCTCTCTCTCTCTCTCTCTCTCTCTCATTGCAGATATCTCCCAGACTAACTGAGACCACTAACACCTTTTTGTGTAATGTCCAACATCTTAGGTATGAACCTGCAACTCTTTTTGATGTTCTTGGGTTTGTGTCTCTTAGTTTCTGCCTCATCATTTTCCCTGGATCTGTAGGATAACATTCACACTTGACACCCAATAGGCAGAGCAGGGACTCATGAAGATTGGTTTCATATGGAATAAACACATTAAAGCCTTTTTCAAATGTCAATTAATGATGAGTCCTTCAAATGAATTATGTTTATATGTTTTATAATTAGTTATTCTAAGAAAGAAGTTAAGGCAGCTTAATAAGCATTAAGTTAAAATTATCAGATTATAAAATTGAGCTGGTATAGAAACTTGAAATTATAGCCAAGTTAGACATAACAATTAATTGTTTGAGTTTCTTCTATAACATTAAGAACGGAGATTTAATAATATAGAAGGCCCAAACACCTAGTATAAACATCTACTATTAAGAATAATCCAGAATCCTAGCCTCCAACACCAACAGGCATTCACTGGGAGCACACCAGTCTAGCAGAATACGGAACAGCTCCCCAACTCCAGCAGACACTCCCAAGCTAACCCACAGCCCACACCTGCCAGAAAACCATGTAGGCTGCCTGCAGACCTTTTCCCCTCTCTCTTTTACCCCAGATCCAATACCCTAGTCTCATCCCCAGTTCTGTAGCAGGAAATCTGCTGTGGTTTCCCTTTCCTCTCTGTCCCTGTAGGGGTAAGTTAACCTGTAAGTCCCACTTGCCTAAAGAAAGATACTTCCTGAGATGTTCGAGGCTGTTTTATAACAAGCTACATGTTTCTATTTCTCTAAACAAGTTTTGTTGACCCAACTGCACTGGATGTACCTGATCACACGTTTGTAGGTAGGAAGTATGTCAGGATGTATGCTTGTCCCCAATTGGACAAATGTGGGAAGTACTTAACCTTGTGGGATTGCCTTTATAAGCACCTGGCCAACTTAGCTTGTGGCCATTCTCAGGGAATCCTGGCTATGGACCTAGTCAGTGCCCATCTTCCTGGCCAGTATTAAATAAAGCTTAATTGGATAATTGTGGAACCAGTCTTTCTTCTCATGATTCTCAGGTTTAATAACCCCATCCCTGAGGTAATCACAAAGACCTTCTCCTTCAACCTTCCTTCCCCCAACTCATTCCAGTATCCCAGCCTCCCATGCCAGCTGAGGTAGCTAGGAAAACAGGCAACACACAGCCATCACACTCTCTAAATATCCATGGAGAAAACAGAAAGCAAGGAATAAAACACTAACCTAACAGAGACAAATCCAGAAATCATCACCTCGACCTATAATTCCCAAATCTAGATGCCTAGCCTCCAGTGCAAAAACACTATCAACAACAGTCAGGGAATATGTCTCCACTAGAGGCCAGTTATCCTACCACAGCAGTTCTTGAATATTCCAACACAGCTAAAGCACAAAAAAAAGTTCTTAAACTAACCATATGAAGTTTATAGAGGTCCTTAAAGAGGAAGTGAAGAAATCCAGAAAGCACACAAACAAACTGAGTGAGGAATGAATAGAACTGTTTAAGACCTGAAAACAGAAATAGAATCAAGAAAGAAAACACAAATGGAGGGAATTCTGGAAATGAAAAATTTAGCAATTTGAATAGGAACTACAGAGGAAAGCTTCACCAACAGGATATATGAGATCAAAGAAAGAATCTCAGGTGTTGAAGATATAAGAGAAAAAAAATAGTCAAAAAATGTTAAATCTAAGTAACTTCTGACACAAAACATCCAGGAATTCTGGGACACATGAAAAGACCAAACCTAAGAAGAGTAGAAGAAGAAGACTCCCAGCTCAAAGACTGAGAAAATATTTTTCAGCAAAATCATAGAAGAAAAATTTTCTACCCTAAAGAAGGATAAGCCTATATAGGTACAAGAAGCTTAAAGAACACCAAGTAGATTGTACTAGAAAAGAAAGTTCCCTATCCACATAATAATCAAAACATTAAACATACAGAATGAAGAAAGATTATTTGCTGCAAGGGAAAACGACCAACTAACATATAAAGCAAGACCTATTAGGATTACACATGACTACTTAACTGAGACTCTAAAAACCAGAGGGGTCTAGACAGATGAGCTACAGACTCTAATTGAACACAAATGCCAGCCCAGACAACTATACCCAGCAAAACTTTCAATCACCATAGATGGAGAAAATAAGATATTCCATGATAAAGTCAAATTCAAACGATATCTACAAATCCAACCCTACAGAAGGTGCTAATAGGAAAATTACAACCCAAAGAAGTTAACTACACTCATGAAAATCCAGGAAATAAATAATCTCGCACCAGCAAAATCAAAAGAAGAGCAATACACACATACCACCACCACCACCACTAACACCAATAACAAAATAACAGGAATCAATAACCATTGGTTGTCGATATTTGTTAATAGCAATAGTCTCAATTCTCCAATAAAAAGACACAGACTAACAGAATGGATTAAAAAACAGAATCTATCTTTCTGCTTCATCCAAGAAATACACCTCAACATCAAGGATAGATATTACCTCAGAGAAAGGCTTGGAAAAGGATATTCTAAGCAAATGAACCTAAGAAATACAGTGGTGTAGCCATTTTAATATCCAGTAAAATAGACCAAACTAAAACTAATCAAAAGAGACAGGGAAGGACACTACATACTCATCAACAGAAAAATCCACCAACATGACATTTCAGTTCTTAACGTCTATGTTCCAAACACAAGGGCACTCAAGTTTGTAATCAAACACTTCTACAGTTTAAATCACATATTGACCCCATAAACACTGGTTGTGGGAGACTTCAATACCCGACTCTATACAATGGACACAGGTCATCCAGAAGAAAATTAAACAGAGAAATATTGGAGCAAACAAACATTATAAACCAAAGGACCTAGCAGATATCTGCAGGACATTTCACCCAAAAACAAAAGAATACGTCATCTCAGCACTTCATGGAACATTCTCTAAAATTATCCATATACTCAGTCACAAAGCAAGTCTCAATAGACACAAGAACATGAAATAACTACCTCCATCCTATCAGACCACCATGGATTAATACTAGATTACCACAAAAACAGACACAACAGAAAGCTTACAAATTCATGGAAACCAAACAACTCCCCACTGAATGAAAAATAGGTAAAGACAGAAACAAGAAATAAAGATTTTCTAGAATTCAGTGAAAATTAGTACATAGCATACCCAAACTAATGGGACATAATGAAAGTGATCCTAAGAGGAATTTTCATAGAACTAAGTGCCTACATAAAAAATTGGAGAGAGATCATATTAACAACTTAACAGCACACCTGAAAGCTCTAGAACAAAAATAAGTAATCACATCCAAGAAGACAATAAGAAATAGTTCAACTGAGAGCTGAAATCAATAAAATAGAAAGAAATAAAACAATACAAAGAATCAATGAAACAAACAGTTGGTTATTTGAGAAAATCAGCAAGAAAGAAAACCCTTATTCAAACTGACTAAAAGACACAGAGAGAATATCCAAATTAACAAAATCAGAAAAAAGGGGGGTAGGTGGGTATAACAACAGACATGGAGGAAATCCAGAGAATCATGAGGACATAATTATGATGTCCTATACTTCTCCAAATTAAAAAATCTAAAAGAAATGGATAGTTTTCTTGATAGGTACCACTTATAAAAGTTAAATCAAGATGAGATAAATAATTTATATAGAACTATAACCCTTACTGAAATAGAAGCATTCATTAAAGGACTCCCAAACAAAAAAATGATCAGGACAAGATTTTTTTTTGGCAGAATTCTACCAAACTTTCAAAGAAGAGTTAACACCAATACTCCTCAAATCACTTCACAAAATAGAAATAGAAGGAATATTGCCAGATTCATTTAATGAGGCCATAGTTACCCTGATAGTCAAACCACATGAAGACTTAAAAAAGAGATTACTATCGACCATTGCCAGTAGTCTATTGTGGAGGTATCTTTGTGGATTTCTGGGGACCTCTCTAGCACTTTGCTTCTTCCTATTCTCATGGGGTCTTCATTTATCATAGTCTCATTTTCCTTGTTCTCCCTCTCTGTTCTTGATCCAGCTGGGATCTCCCACTCCCCTAAGCTCTCTGTCCCTTGACCCCTACCGTTCATTACCCCCACCCCACGTCCTGTTTGCTCATGTAGATCTCATCCATTTCTCTGCAACTGTCGTGCTAGAAATCTCATCCAATGACTGATGGAAGCGGATGCAGAGATCCACGGCCAGGTCCCAGGTGGAGCTCCAGGAATCCAATCAGCGAGAAAGAGGAGGGATTGTATGAGCAAGAATTGTTGAGACCAAGATTGGAAAAAGCACAGGGACAAATAGCCAAACTAGTGGAAACACATGAACTATGAACCAATAGCTGAGGAGCCCCCAATTGGATCAGGCCCTCTGGATAAGTGAGACAGTTGATTAGCTTGAACTGTTTGGGAGGCACCCAGGCAGTGGGACCTGGACCTGTCCTTAGTGCATGAGCTGGCTGTTTGGAACCTGGGGCCTACGCAGGGACACTTTGCTCAGCCTGGGAGGAGGGGACTGGACCTGCCTGGACTTAATCTACCAGGTTGAGCTGAATCCCCAGGGGAGTCCTTGCCCTGGAGGAGATGGAAATGGGGGGGGTAGGCTGGGGGGAAGGCGGGGGGTGGGGAAACAAAACAAAAGAGATTACTGACCAATTCCCCTTATGAACATATATTCAAAAGTATTCAATAAAATGCTTGCAAACCAAATACAAAATCACATCAAAAATATCATCCACCATGACCAAATAGGATTAATCTCAGAGATGCAGGGATGGTTCAGTATATAAAAATCAGTCAGTGCAATTCACCACATACACCAATTGAGAAAAAAAATATATATGAGTATCTCATTAGATGCCAAAAGCCTTTGACAAAATCCAAAGCCCCTTTATGATAAAAGTCTCGGAGATATTAGGGGTCCAGGGGACATACCTAAACATAATAAAGGCAATTGACAGCAAGCCTATAGCCAACATGAAATTTAGTGGAGAGAAACTCAAAGCAAATCCACTCAAATCAGTAACAAGGCAAAGTTGTCTACTCGTTCTATATCTATTCAATATGGTACTTGAAGTTTCAGCTAGAGCAGTAAGACAACTAAAGGAGATAGAGGGAACAGGAATTGGAAAGAAAGAAGTCAATATTTCACATTCCAGTATATATAAGTGACCACAAAAATTCCACTTAAATATAACTGAAAATACATACATAATTTATATATATAAACTCCTATAACTGATAAACACTTTCAGCAAAGTAGCTAGATGCAAGAATAACTAAGAAAAATCAGTAGCTCTCCTATGCACAAATTACAAATAGATTGAGAAAGAAATTAGGGAAACAACACCTTTCATAATAGCCTAAAATAATTTGTGTAACTCTAACAAAGCAAGTAAAAGACTTATATGATAAAAACTTCACATCTTTCAGAAAATAAATTGAAGAAGATATTAGAAGTTGGTAAGATCTCCCAAGCTCATGGATAGGTAGGATTAACATAGTAAAAATGGCCATCCTACAAAAATCAACCTGCAGATTTAATGCAATCCCCTTCAAAATTTCAATTTTTACAGATCATGACCCAGGATAGCTAAAACATCCTGAACAATAAAGGAACTGCTGGAAGTCTCACCATTCTCAATTTCAAGTTGTACTAAGAGATACAGTAACAAAAACAACATGATCTTCCTTAAAAACAGACATGTTGAACAATGGAATTGAACTGAAGACCCAGACATAAATCCACACACCTATGGACACACACCTGATTTTTGATAAAGAAGTTAGAAATATGCACTGGAAAAGAGACAGTATCTTCAATAAATGTTGGTCAAATTAGTTGTCTGTGTGTGGAAGAATGCAAATAGATCCACCCCTATCACCCTGCACAAAAATCAAGTTCAAGCAGATCATAGACATCTGCATAAAATCAGGTACACTGAACCTGACATAAGAGAAAGTAGGAAATAGCCTTGAACACATTGGCAAAGGAGATGGCTTTCTGAACAGAAACATCATTGGCACAGGCACTAATATCAACAATTAATAAATAGGACCTCATAAAACTGAGAAGCTTTTGTAAGGCAAAGGAAACCTCCAGTAAGACAAAGTGGCAGCCTACAGAATGGGAAAAGATTTTCACCAATTCCCCATCTGCAGAGGATTAATATCCAAAATATATAAAGACCTCAAGAAACTAGATATAAAAAACTAAATAACCCAAATTTAAAAAATGAGGTACAGACCAAAGCAGAGAATTCTCAAAAGAGGAAACTCAAATGGCTGAGAAACACTTAAAAGAAATGTTCAGCATTCTTAGCCATCAGGAAAATGCAAATGAAAAAGACATCGAGATTCCATCTTACACCTATCAGAATGGCTAAGATCAATAACACAAATGACAGCTCATGCTGGAGAAGATGTGGAGCAATGGAGTACAACTAGTGGGATGCAAGCTTGTACAGTCCTCCTAGAAATCAATATGGCAGTTCCTCAGAAAGTTAGGAGTCGATCTTCCTCAAGATCCACTCATGGGCATAAATCCAAAGGATACTTCATCCTACCACAAGGACACTTGCTTAACCATGCTTAACAGCTTTACTCATACTAGAGTAACTAGCCAGAAATTCGAAACAACCTGGATGCCCCTCAACTGTAGACTGGATGAAGAAAATGTGGTACATTTATTTAAACTGTGGGTTTTACTTGGATGTTAAAAACAATGACATCATGAAATTTGCAGCCAAATGAATGGAACTATAAAAAAATCAACCTGAGTGAGGTAACCCAATTCCAGAAAGACAAATATGATATGTCACTTAAAAGTAGACATTAACTGTTAAGTAAATTATATCATGCTATACTCCATAGAACCAGAGAGGTTAGGGAAAGAGGAAGGGTCTAGGGGTACACATGGATCTCCCAGGGAGGGGGAAATAATATATTTTATAATTTTATGGATTGACTGGGAGCGGGTGGGGATAGGAGCAGGGGCAGGGAGATCATGTTGCGGGGAGGAGATGAAGTAGAGGAAGAGAATGCAGTCAAAGGATTCTGGAATTGGCAGGCTTTTAGGGATCGATGTGAAACCTAGTGCAGGGGAAACTTTCTGGAATCTATGAAGGTGATCCTACTGAGGACTCCTAGTAATAGGTGATATGGAGTCTCAGCTAGCCATCTCTTGTTGTCAGTCATGGCTTCCTGTTGCCAGATTTGATGGTACTCAAGTGATTTGTTGGCCAAGGAGGTCCCATGGAAATCCCCAAACAACTCAGGCTATTGCTAAGCCAAAGTGTTGCTCTTTGCAAACTGACAGTAGGCCCACATTGCTGAGTGCAACACATACACAGCCCACTATACATGGAAAAGTCGAACTGATGCATACATACTGCATGCCTACTTTCCAGTGTCTTTGGTGTGGGAAGTTACTCTGCAGACTACCAAAAGAGAAATGTGCACACAAATCAAGCCACCAAACTTTTGACCTGCAATCTCTCCTGCCTGTAAAATATGCCACAGCAAAATATTGGCTATTTAAGTAGCCAATCAATGTCTGATTTCACTGAAGGCCTACTCTAAGAGAAGGACCCCATACCAGAGACTAGGTAACCCAGAGAGCTAGGGTAATACCGAACACTACTGATCAAAAAAAGTATCAATAAAATGACTCCTAATGATATCCTGCTATGTTTATTGATCAGAGCCTTATCCAGCCATCATCAGTGAGGCTTCTGTAGACAGCTAATGGGATCAGATGCAGAGAGTCACAGCTAGACATTAAGCAGAGAGAGAGAGTCTAAATGGGAAGTCTCCATCAAATCCCTCTTGTTAGAGCTCAGGAAATCCTTTGGAGATTTTAAGAGGCAGGGGGGATAGAGAACACCAGGAGAACAAAACCCTCTGAATCACCTAAGCAAGGTATATATGAACTCACAGAGACTGTAAAACAGGGCCTACATGGGTGTCTGAACAAGCTCCTCTGCATATATATATATATATATATATATATATATATATATATATATATATATATATATAAAAGCTTTTAGCTTAGTACTTTTATGGGACACCTAACTGTAAGAACTAGTGGGTTCCTGGCTCTATTGCCTGCTTCTGGGACTCATCACCTCCTGTTGGGTTACCATGTCCAACTTCAATATGATAGTTTTTGTTCAATTTTATTTTACTTATTGTTGTTACATTTGGTTATTATCTCTTAGAAGTCTGTTCTTTTCTAATGGGAGACAGAAAGGGAGTGGAGCAGAGTGAAGGAGGAGTAGGGAGGAACTGGAAGGAGTAGAGGGAGGAGAAATAGAATCAGGATACATTGTAAGGAAAATAATCTATTTTCAATAAATGGGGAAAAGAATAAATTAATTTTTCTATCTTTCAGATGTTGGGTTCTAAGAGGAATATCTCTCAGAACTCTCTTATAAAGGGGAGTGTATGATGTGGGCCCAGCCCATTTGGCTACAATAATTGTAAAAATTTGCTTCATCCAGCTACTTATTATAAAAGTCCTCAGTGTGAAGAGATGATATAATATCAAAAGGTAATTTGATAAACACTGTTTCATTGACATCAAATAATAGGCTTCACAATTACAGCTCTCTAAGTATTTGGCTTAATGAAAATTTAGCACATGGAAAAATTTTAGTTATTTATATCTATAAAATCCCCTTGAGGATTTAGTAAAACTGTAGACTCTCCACATGGAAAAAAGAAATCAACCCATGCAGTAATCCATAAAAATTCATGTATAACCTCAGAATACATCACAGCCTTACTCTGCCTTAGGGCAATGCTTGAATGTAAATGGGTCTCTGTTGTAGAACAAAGCAGATAAAGGGAAAAAGTATGTAACTCAAATGATCAGAAAGTTGGACAAAGCTGGAGAGTCCAAACCAGGGCAACAGCTGCACATTATGGGATAAGGACAAGAAAACTCAGCAAGACCAAAGAATATGGCATGGACATAAATTTGGCTTCAGAATACTAGTTCAGATAAACTACTATCTCACTAGAAATATAGCACTAAAGGTAAGAGTTACAAAGCATTGGCTCTCTACAATCTTCCCCAAACAGCCATCAAACAATCACTAGATACCAACGAAAAAACCTCTTTAAAATTAGTCTAATCAATAAATTAATATGTGTTGTCATATCAATAGATTTTTAAATGGACTATAGAGAATGAAGCTTAAGATCATTTGATGATGTTAATTGTTTTTCTCTTTTTCTTTTCTTTTTTGTTTTTCAAGGCAGGGTTTCTCTGAATAACAGTCCTGGCTGTCCTGGAACTCGCTTTGTAGACCAGGCTGGCCTCAAACTCACAGAGATCTGCCTTCTTCTGCCTCTCAAGTGCTGGGATTAAAGGCATGCACCACCATCAACTGGTTGCTAAATACTTTTTAATATAAACACAACACAACACAAAATTGAGCTACTAGCAGGAAATTTTCTTTTATTTTTTAGTTTCATATTATTTTATTTTATTTTTCTTTATTAAGAAATTTTCTACTCACTCCTCATGCTATCCACAGACCACTCCTCCTCCCACCCCCCTAGTCTTCTTTACCAAGCCACCCCGCATCCCCACATCCCCCAAATCGAGGTCTCCCATTGGGAGTCAGCAGAGCCCAGCATACTGAGCCTAGGCAGGTCCAAGCCCATTCCCACTGCACCAAGGCTGTGCAAGGTGTCACAGCACAGGCACTGGATTCCCAGAAGCCTGCCCATGCACCAGGGACAGATTCTGATCCCCCTGCCTGGGTGCCCCCCAAACAGTTCGAGCCAAACAACCATCTTCAGTGTCCAGAGGGCCTAGTCCAGTCCCATGGGGGCTCCACAGCCACCAGTCCACAGTTCATGGGTTTCCACTAGTGTGGTCGGTCATCTCTGCACATCTTCCCATCATGATCTCGATGTCCCTCGCCTGCAGTATCTCTCCTCTCTCTCATTAATTGGATTCACAGAACTCAGCCTGGTGCCTGGCCATGGATCTCTGTATCTGCCTCCATCTGTCACTGGACAAAGGCTCTATGATGACAGCTAGGTTATTTGCTAGGCTGGTCACCAGAGTAGACCAGTCCAGGCACCTTCTGGACCACTGCCAGCAGACCAAGATGGGGTCATCCTTGTGGGTTCCTGAGAGCCTCCCCAGCACCCTGCTTCTTCCTATTCCCATGATGTCCTCATCTATCATGGTATCTTCCTCCCTGCCCTCCCACTCTGTCCCTATTCCAGCTTGACCCTCCCATTTCCCTATGTTCTCATCCCCCACTCCTCGCCCTCTACCACACACCCCCATATACACACCCAGTCCATTCATATAGATCTCATCCACTTCTCCTTCACAGGGTCATCCCTGTGTCTCTCCTAGGGTCTTTTCCTGTTAGCTAGCTTGTCTGGAGTTGTGGGTTGCAGTCTGGCCATCTCTTCCCTCCCATTTAGTATCCACTTATGAGTGAGTACATATTATGTTTGTCCTTCTGAGTCTGGGTTACCTCACTCAAGATGACATTTTCTAGATCCATCCATGATATCATTGTTTTTTATTACAGCTGAGTAGTACTCCATTGTGTATATGTGATACATTTTCTTTATCCATTCTTCAGTTAAGGAGCATCTAGGTTGTTTACAGGTTCTTGCTATTATGAATAATGCTGACATGAATATAGTTGAACATGTGTCCTTGTGGTAAGATTGAGCATTCCTTGGGAATATACCCAAGAGTGGTATAGCTGGGTCTTGAGGAAGAATTATTCCCAACATTCTGAGAAACCACCATACTGATTTCCAGAGTGGCTGTACCAGTTTGCATTCCAACCAACAGTGGAGGAGTGTTCCCCTTGCTCCACATCCTCTCTAACATAAGCTGTATTCAGTGTTTTTGACCTTAACCATTCTGACAGGTATAAGACAGTATCTCAGAGTTGTTTTGATTTGCATTTCCCTGATGACTAAGGATGTTGAGCAATTCCTTAAATGTCTTTCAGCCATTTGAGAGTCTTCTGTTGAGAATTCTCTGTTAAGCTCTGTAGCCCATTTTTAAATTGGATTGTTCAGTATTCTGATGTCTAGCTTTTTGAGTTCTTTATATATTTTGGAGATCAGCCCTCTGTCAGATGTGGGGTTGGTGAAGATCTTTTCCCATTCTGTAGGCTGTTGTTTGGTCTTATTGACTGTGTTCTTTGCTCTATAAAAACTTCTCAGTTTCAGGAGGTCCCGTTTATTAATTGTTGCTTTCAGTGTCTGTGCTACTGGTGTTATATTCAGGAAGTGGTTTCCTGCGCCAATTCGTTCCAGACTACTTTCTCCTTTTCTTCTATCAAGTTCAGTGTAACTGGACTTATGTTGAGGTCTTTGATCCACGTGGACTTTAGTTTTGTGCATGGCAACAGATATGGATCTATTTGCAATCTTCTGCATGTTGACAGCAGGAAATTTTCTTAATTCACAAAAGTTTTCTATGAGAAGTTCAGAGCAAATACTGTAGTCAATGTAAACATGGTGAATTTTCTTCAGCTGCTCCATGGACCAGGACTAAAAGGTGCACACCCACATTAGGACTATCCAGCCAAGAAACTGAGATCCAACGAAGTTAATGCTAGTTACAAAAATTATAGAGAAGTGATAAAGCTTCTGTAATTTGGAATGAAATACAATTATCTACACGGCAAACCAAGAGGAACCAATTGGAAAGCTGTGAAAATGTTTATGGAATTTGGTAACCCAAGCACATATAATAGCATTATATTAAAAGTCTAGAGCAATGAAATGGAAATCCTAATATTTACAGTTGCAAAAATATAGGGATTCAAATCTATTGAATATTCAAAGTATTTTGGAGGAACATTAAAAATTTAACCAAAGGACATAAAATTAGCTCTGGATAAATAGAGAAATCTATGTATCTTTTAGATAGTTTTCTTCAAATTAAGTCAATAATATAATCTCACTCAAAATCCTAACAGGCTTTTTGCTGTTTATGTAACTTAGCAAAATAAATCAAAAATCCATCTGGAAGAAACGAAAGGGACAATGAGGTACAAAGTATTTGAAAAAGAAAAGAGAGACTCTGCCTTAATATTTATTAGTAAAATGCTATAAACATCAATAATAGAAATTTAATTAACCCATGTAATTAGAGGCTTTTCTGTACCACCAAGTCCCACAGTTGCTATTAAAATAATCACTCAGAGGCTTAATATTAATTACAAACTGTTGGGTCTACTGTTCAGGCTTCTTAGTAACTAGTTCTTACAACTTAATTTAACCTGTAATTCTTATCGATGTTTAGTCATGTGGCTTGATACCTTTTCTCAGTATGACATTCCCATCTTGTAGCAGGAATCTTAAAAGTTCTTATTAATAAAATCAAACCTGAGGCCAGTTATTGGGATGCTGGAAGATCAGAGAGACAGAACAAGCCACAGCTACCTCGCCAATTCCTCTGCTGGTCCTGTTTCCTCAGACTGGAAGCCTCTGAGTCTTCATCCCAATGGCTCTCAGCTGAACTGCTGCTCGAAAGCCTGAAGCTTAACCAGCTAAAAGCTTAACCAGCCAAAAGCCTCTAGTTTCTGGTCCTCACGCCTTATATACCTTTTTTCTTTCTACCACCACTCCCTGGGATTAAAGGCTTGCTTTCTGGGATTAAAGGCGTGATGAGTCACCATGCCTGTCTGTATCCTTGAACACATGGATTTCTGCCTCTGGAATGCTAGGATTAAAGGCATGTGCTACCACTGCCTATCCTCATGTTTAATATTGTGGCTGCTCTGTCTCTGACCCCATATAAGTTTATTAGCATGCACAATATTTGGGGGAATACAATACCACATATCTTGCTTCACCTTTGGCTGGCTAGCAACTCCTCACTCCGCCCTGCTTCTTCCCATCATTCTCAGTTTGGCTTTCCTGCCTAACTTCCTACCCAGCTACTGGTCTGTCAGCTTTTTTTTTTTTTTTTTTTTTTGAGAAAGGTTTTTCTGTGTAGCTTTGTGCCTTTCCTAGATCTCGCTCTGTAGACCAGACTGGCCTTGAACTCACAAAGATCTGCCTGCCTCTGCCTCCCAAGTGCTGGGATTAAAGGTGTGTGCCACCCCCCAGCTTTTTATTAAACCAATTAGAGTGACAAATCTTTACAGTGTACAAGAGAATTATTGCACAGCATTTCCCCCTTTTTGTCTAATTAAAAAGATTTAAATGCTGTGGGATGGTCTTCCTGTACACTGTGAGTATGTTTTACTAACATTGGTTAATAAAGAAGCTGCTTTAGCCTATAGCAAGGCAGGATAGAGCCAGGAAATCCAAGCAGAGATATAGGGAGAAGAAGGGTGGAGTCAGGGCAGATGCCAGCCAGTCAGCCACCAGAGAGCAAGATGTATTAGAGCACAGATAAAGCCAAGAAATGTGGCAAAACATAGATTAATAGAAATTGGTTAATTTAAGTTGTAAAAGCTGGTTAGTAATAAGCCTGAGCAATAGGCCAGTTTGTAATTAATATTAAGCTTCTGATTCAATTATTTGGGAAGCAGCTGCTGGGTATTTGGGAGTTGCTGGTGGAACAGAAACTTCTACCTACAAACCCTGAGTTATACCAGAAGAGTAAATGAAACAATACACACAGTCTAGTAGTAATATTGATAGATATAACCAATAGAAATATAACCAATGAGGTGTAATGTCTTTGTGGAAATACATTTCTCTAAAAATGCTATAAACACTAATGTTATCTCAGAACAAGGGAGAACAAAACTTTTTATCACAACCAAACATAAAATGAAACATTTATGCACAAAATAATTGGAAGAAAATCACACAAAAGATTAGCTGACACTGAGAAAATATGCATAATCTTGGATCTATTTTGGAGGATGTGAGATCAGTAAAGGGCAACATTTATTGAGCAGTCTTACTCAAATCCTAGCTCTAATCTTGTTCCTTTAATGGCTATGTAATTGTGATCACCCTATTTCATTTCCTAACCCCACAATGGGTTTGTCCAGGTCTGACTGTGAAATGTTCCCAAAACTCATGTGAATTTGTTTGGTTTTCATTTAATTTTTTTTTTTTTGAGACAGGAACTTATATACCTTAGACTGGTCTCAAACTCATTGTGCAGCCAAGGTTGACCTTGAATTTTTAATCCTCTTGTATTTACCTGCCCAGATCTAGTACTCTGGGAATATACTACCATACCCAGCTTATGCTATGCCGAAGAGAAAACCCCTAGCTTCCTAAATACAGGAACTTTAAACACATCTCTAGCCTCAGTCTTATGTGTGTGAATATGTGATCCTTGCTTGGTGGCGCTATTTTGGGAAGTTGTATAGCTCCAGTGAGGTAGAGACTCATTGGAGAAAGTGGTTCCCAAGGGGTAGTACTTAACATTAATAACCTGTCTGCTATCGGCTTCCTAGTCTTCTAAGATGTGAAGAGGTGTGATGTCACAGCCCATGCTCCTGATATCACAGAACTACTTACCACCATTCCTTCCCCATCATAATATCTGAAGTTACTTCTTCCATATATTCTGACACAATGATGAGAGAAGTAACAGATACAGGCATTAATAATACTATCTAATTCTGTTCTGTATGCTGTGAATGTGTTGTTCTGATTGGTTAATAAATATAATGCTGATTGGCCAGTAGCCAGGCAGGAAGTATAGGCGGGACAAGCAGAGAAGAGAATTCTGGGAAGAGTCAGGAGTCGCCAGCCAGACACAGAGGAAGCAAGATGTGAAGGCAGAACTGAGAAAAGGTGCCAAGCCACGTGGTTAAACATAAATAAGAATTATGGGTTAATTTAAGTGTAAGAGCTAGTCAATAGTTAGCCTGAGCTAATGGCCAAGCAGTTTTAATTAATACAAGCCTCTGTGTGTTTACTTGGGTCCAAGAGGCTACAGGACTGGTGGGTGGGAGAGATTTGTCCTGACTATGGACCAGGTGGGACACAGGAAAACTGCAGCTACAATCTAACTCATAAGTTAACTAACTAATAAGTTAATAATTGAGAGAACTAAATTAGATAACATATTGATTTCCTGAGCTGTTGTAACAAGTTGCCACAAACTAGACAGTTTAAAACAACAGAAGATCCCCCTCACCCCACGTTCCCCACAGTTCTAAAAGCTAAATGTCTGAAATAAAGGAATTGTCAGAGCATGCCTTCTCTGAAACCTATTAGGGAGATCTTTCTTTGCTTTTTCTAGACTTTGGTGTTTGCCTGCAATTTGCTCTTCCCTGGCTCTAGATGCCTCCTTCCATTGTCTCCCCTCATCACTACAGGAGCATGCTCAATGTGTGCCATTCCTGTTCTTGTAAAGACAGTGGTTATATCAGATTAAAGGAGCGGCCTATTTCAGGGTGACCAAAACTTAATTTATTACATCTGCAGTGCTCTTATTTCCTAAGGAAGTCACATTGTGAAAGAGTATAGTCTCATGTGGGATATAATGTATTCTTGTCACAGAGACACAACTAGAAATGGCATTTGAAAAGCCCTTGGCACACAATAAAAAGGAAGAAGTTTACTATTATCATGAAGGTGGCAATAATGACAGCATTTATACTGAACTGTGCCCTACTTCACAGGTACTTAGGGAAGACTACTAAATGATGGTTAGTTACATACTTCTATTTTTAATTAAAAAAATCCAATGTAGTTCTCTGTCAAACAAGGAACAATATCTTTGCAAGGAAGTGTTATGGTCTCCTCTCACATAGCCCAGCATTTACAAAGATATCTATTTACACCTATGGTTTAAATGGCAGGATAAATACAGGGCATAAACCACTGATAGGTGGCTGTAGAAATATGCACAATGTTACTTAATCTGTTATTGAACTTGTTGTTAAGCTTATTTCAATGTATGTTTAGAAGCAAGATGTTAGCACTCCACCTTTTGGGGGTGAGGTCATGTTACCAGTGCTCATGGTCTGAGCTAAGTTTTCCCAAGTTCTTGGCTTCTTATCCAAAGAACTGAAAATAGGAACTCACACAGATTTGCTAAGGAAGGAAGGTGACTTTATTTGGAGTTAAGGCAGGTTATAGAAGAGTGGTTCTCAACCTCTGCATCTCGACCCCTTAGGTGTCACAGATATCCTGCATATCAGATATTTACATTATGATTAATAACAGTAGCAAAATTAGAGTTATGAATTAGCAGTGAAATAATTTTGTGGCTGGGGATCACCACAGCTGAGGAACTGTATTAAAGGATCGCAGCTTTAGGAAGTTTGAGAACCACTGCTGTTGAGGGACACATTGTAAAGCCTGACAGCGGGCCAGAGAGGGAGAGTATTCAAGGGCCTTTATTATTGTTTGGGGATTTCTTTTATAGGGTTCAAGAAAAGGAGTTTAGTTGCTAGAGGGTATTTGGTGGGCAATTTTCTATTTTGATTGATAGATGAGTTCCTTCATTCACATTTCTTGTGCATAATGCATCTTTCCATAATGCATCTGATCATAATCATATGTACATCCAATTATGCATAGGCATAAGATGGTAAAATGCATGAGATTCTCCCTAACACCTTATTAGAAGACAGTTTGTGCTACTGTGCATGCACCCAAATCTGACTAAAGCTAGATCTGCCCTTCTACTATTTATTTATTTATTTATTTATTTATTTATTTATTTATTTATTTATTTATTTATTTTGAGACAGGGTTTCTCTGTGTAGTTTTGGTGCCTGTCCTGGAACTTACTCTATAGCCTAGGCTGGCCTCGAACTCACAGAGATCCGCCTGGCTCTGCCTCCCAAGTGCTGGGATTAAAGGTATGCGCGACCACCACCTGACTATATTTATACCTTGATACCTTGGGAATACACTTGAGGAAACACTGTCTAAACTAAATTACTAATGAGGTGGAAAACTTACACTGTTGTTAAGAGATAGGAGTACATGTAGCCCAAAACAGGTGTGGGACTGAGGGGACCCTGAAGTGGCTAGGGGCACTCTTTGGCGATAGGTATGTGCATAGCACAGGCAGGTGAAGGAACTAGGTTGGAAAATTAATTATTATAAGCAGGGAGGTGTGCAAATCCTAAGAACAAATGAAGGTTCCAGAGTCCTAAACTATGTCCTGTGTTTGGCTCTTCAGTCAGGCTTTATTGTGTATTTTGAGAACAGAATCCCTCTGGGCAACATGAAACGCTTGCTGGAGTTTTTGTAGCACCACAGACTTCTCAGTGAGTTATACCTCTCCACATCGCTGCCACCAGCAGCTGCCACTGCTCATTTCCCTTTTTCTAAAGGAAAGGAGGCAAAATGTCTGTCATTGTACATTCTGATAGTGATTTAAGATACAAAGATGAATGGGAGATGTGTCAAAATTGAATTAAATCACAAGGCTTATCAAGATGGAATCCTCGTTGGAATTAAGTGGATTTAAGGTGCTTTGAAACCTACAGCACGCAGAAAACCAATTCAGTGTTCAGACTGTATATGAAGAGACAGATAAAACACTTTGCATCAAAATTGTGTTATATTTTCTTCAATGTGTTTTTAAAAGGTATATTTTGGAGGAAAACCTACAATTTTGAATCTCAGATGTCTTTAAAACCAAACTCTGACAAATTATAACCTACAAAAATAAGGGAAGGCTACATCCACTAACATGTGAAATAAGCAGATTCAAGCATTGCATAGTAATTTGAAGTAAATATATAAGGAAAGGAACATTGGTAACTGAAATGGAAATGAATTAGAAAGGATTACTGCTTCTGTTTATGGGAAAACTTAGCCATAGAACTTCAAGTAGGGAAAGAAGCTTCAGGCAGGTTCAGAGAACACTCAGCTGGCAAGAGACCATTTTTGAGAATGTCAAAGAGGAGGAAGCCAGGGAGAGGGGAGGTCCTGCACTGTCTTGCTTTTAGTATCACTGGCTGTATTTAACATACAGAGGTAGTTGAGCTCACAATCAAAATGACTGGGCTCTGTTGTAAGGCACAGGGCAACTTACCTAAATGCACCCAGAAGTCTATTTTTCTTTAGATTTGGATCTCAAGTGGAAATTTTCAAGAATAAGCATGACATGCTACAGGAACACCAAGCAGGGACTTGGTAAATTTGGACCTGGATTTAGGGCTAGACATTATTTTTTTGGTTTTTAGTTTCTGTTGTTGTTGTGTACAGTTTTTGTTTTTTTTGTTTGTTTGTTTTTGGTCTTTGGATTCCCTGAGGAAACCACAGAACTTTTCAGTCTTCCCAACACTGCTGTTGATCACTCAGTACACATATCTATTATATATATGACTCTGACTTTAAGGATTTTTATTTTAACAGAAAAAATATAATTTTCAGTCCATATTTTGACATTATGTGTAGGCACAGTTGTACACATACTTGTATACAAATGTTCAGAGGCAATGTTCACAATACGTCATAATCAGCTCATTATCATAACAGAGGATGGCTAGGAATGACCGTGCCTTTATAGAAGTACATGCCTTTGAACACAGCTCTGCAGAGTGAAGGTGGCAGACACATGTAAATGTGGCCTGCAGAGATCAGTCAACCTAATCTGTATTCACACAGTAGAAATGCAGCCCCATTTTCCTACCTTTATCTTCATGTGAAGAGTAGCAACAGACAGAGGCTTCTGAAGTGTAGGAAAGAAGGAAGGAACAAGAGATGGACTACATTTGGGGATCATAATTCCTTTGGGTAGCAGGAGCTATGATTACATTATAGAAACCTTTGAATTCTCCCCATGTATATACTTATTCTCATCTTCTGATTTATGTTAGAGATAAGGAGCCACTTGGGGGAAATTGTTTTTGAAAACTAAGTTCAATTCAAATGTACAGAGTTCAAACTCATCTGATGGATCAAAGTAAGAAAACAGGAGAGCTGAGAGGGTTGGATGGAGGCCTGAGGAAAAGAGAAGGGAAGAGTTTGGCAAGGGCCAAGGCTTGGCTGGACAGGGGGTGTGGTTCTGGATATAGCTCATGTTGGGTGGGGTGTAGCTGCAAGGCAGTGACTTAGAAGTAGCAGAATGCCAACTGGGGCTCTCTGAGAGAAGCTTATGAACAGAAATTCATGGTATTTGTGATGATGAATTGAAGGAATTGTAGGTGAAGTCCATAGAGAACTAAATACATTTAACTGGTCTTACCCTGGAAAGTCCCATACATTCTGAAGGCAGGCTATTTGCTTGTGGAATGAAAGACTATCAATTTAAGTATAAAAGCAGTAATAATAAAGGTAGAGTTACTGGGTCCTATGACAGTCAGACCATGTGAATGTTGTCTTATACCATTCTACCTGACCCCTATTCCTCCACACAGGAAGATGGTTTTCTTGTTCCTGTAGCGGTAGCGCCCATGCTACCACTACCCGTTCACCATGTCTAAACAAGGGGCTGTGGATCAAAAAACAGAGACAAAAGACAACGGGTCAGCAGAATGCCGAATGCCATTTATTGAAAGAGGAGGAAACCTTAAATACAGGCTTACAGTACAATGGAGGGTCCCAGGAGGGCAGAAGTTCCATGCAGAGTGTTCTACATTCTTGCATCTAAGCTGTTTACACCAAACGCAGGATACACGAACAAAGAACCTCTGGTGAGTGTTCAGTAAGAAGGAAACCAGGAGGCAATCAGCATAGGGAGGACATCTGGTTAAGGTCAGCAAGCAAGGCAACAGCTACCCAAAATGGGGGGCCAGGGCCCTATATTTCCTTCTAAGAATATAGCTTAGGCTTGATCTGTAGAGTCCTAGGTTTGCCTCATTCTGAGGGAAACTGTGAAGTTTTAATAGGAAAGCCAACCCCCTAGGGCAGGACTATATAGATGATGGAGTTTCTTGCTCTGAAGGATCTGAGAGAGAGATGGTGAACAACAGAATGCATATAACTCTAACTATTTGTATCAACATGTTGACCTTTTATCCAAAAGAGAAAACTGCTATCAAGCAAGAATAAAATAGCTTGGATGGGGATTGGGGAGTGGAGAGATGATTTAGTCAGTGCAAGCATGGGGACCCAAGTTGGGTTCCCAAGACCTATACAACACTAGGTGTAGAGGTGTGTGTCTGTAGCCCAAGTGCTATAATAAAAACAGGCATTGAAACAGATAGACCCTTGTCAATCTCACCAGTCAATCTCGTAGAATCAGAGAATTCCAGATTCAGTGACAGTGAGAGACCCTGTCTCAAAAAAAATATGGTGGAGAGCAACCAAGGAAGACACTTAACATCTATCTCTGACCTACATATGTACCTGTACACCCATGCATGGACACACACACACACACACACACACACACACACACACACACACACGAGAGAGAGAGAGAGAGAGAGAGAGAGAGAGAGAGAGAGAGACAGAGACAGAGACAGAGAGACACAGAGAGAGAAATAGAGAAAGAAAAAAGAAAGAAAGAAAGAAAGAAAGAAAGAAAGAAAGAAAGAAAGAGAAAGAAAGAAAGAAAGAAAGAAAGAAAGAAAGAAAGAAAGAAAGAAAGAAGGAAAGAAAGAAAGAAAAGCAGCCATGGAAGAAAGGAAGGAAGAAAGACAAACGACTTGGGGTCCTTAACAAAGATGGACAAAGGATAAGCCAGACAAGTGAGACTCTATAGCCCTGGTCAGGGTTTCAGTGGCAGTCAAAGATGTCATACAGCTGAGGAAGGTCTGAAAGTCAGAAAATGTAACTGGCATCAAAGTCAAATAGAATAGAGTGCCAGAAAAGTCTCCAGGGGTAAGACAGAAAGCAGCCGATGAACCAGAATGCATGTCTGGTCTTTAGGCTACCTAGTCACAGAGTCAATAAAAGACTGTCCTCATGGCAGGGGTCAGTTCCAAGATACGGAGAATAGATTACCTGGAGATTTGGGGGGATGGGAGGAGTTTATAGATAGCTTTGAATTGACTAGATAAAATTTTTAAATTATTACTTTGAAAGTTGATTATATTGAATCATGTTCCTATGTCATCATGCACCAATATTTAAAAAGTTGGATGCTGATGAGAGCCAAAAGCCACACTTTAAATTACTGCAACTGTCCAAAGCAAGTTTTCAGAATGAGTAATTTAGAAACATGCCCAAGCTCCCATCAAATTTAAATGCACAGCTTGGGAACTTCGTGAGGAAGTTGGCCATGAGATAGATAATTGTGACCATTATATGTAAGGGCATTCATTTTTGTTTTTAAACTGCAAAATTTGTCATCTTTATTACATGTCATCTACTTAGAATCCTTGTGTGATGAATGAGGTCACAGGAGAAAGCAGTGTCCTTTGTGGCCAGAGACCTTTCTTTATAGTCTAGGATACGAACAACCAAGGGTCACTCTGTGGACCCATTGTCTCTGACTGCTGCCTCTACATCTGTCTTCCCCGTTTATATCCCAGCATGAAAAGTGCTCCACAACACATATTGGCTCTTTCCTTTAAAGATCAGGATGACTCAGGCCCTCTGTCCTGTGACTAACAAGGTTAGGATGTTTACAGATTACTCCTGTCAACCAAAGAGTGGTTAAAGAGGAAATTACCCACTCCTGGCAGACATTTGTGTGACCTAAGGTTGGAGATATTTCTTGGAATTTATAACCTTGACAGTTAATTTTGTAGGTCTCTTTTAAAGCCTGTCATTTAGCACAAACTGACATTTAAGCAGCTTTTTAAAGCTCTAGTGTAAAAATGTTAAGACAGCCTGGCTTTTTTCCTATTAACATCACCTATTTTTTATTACTACATTCAGGGAAATGAATCATCCATTTTCCCCTTTTAACATTTTTTTTATTAGTAATTGGAGAGAATGGAGGAGACAGGACATCTCCAATTTTATTTCCTTTCTAAGGAAAATAACTTTGATTAACACAGATTCTCATATACAACAGGACATCAGAAAATGAAGACAGTCACCGACTGAGAGTGGTAATGCATTTAACAACACAGGTTTAGTGTCTAGAAGTGTGTGTGTGTGTGTGTGTGTGTGTGTGTGTGTGTGTGTTCGTGTTTATTTCAAGTTATTTTTTAAAAGGCTATAAGATAGGAAATTGACAGATACCTGAACTAACAATTTACGGAAGAGAATTGTAATGGCTACATAAAAAGAAATTTAACTTTCCCAGAAATTTTTCAAAAGTCAGATTAACATTACAAAATGCTATTTAAATTCATAAGACTGGAAAACGTACTGAAGTCTGAAAGCGAAAGCTTGAGACTGTCTCTGTGCTGTGTTCACTGAGACTCATATCCAATCAACGACCAGGAACTTTTGAAGCAAATGGCTCCTGGGTTGGAGGACATGGCTAGGCTGATGTTCTAAGCAGCTCCTGGTAGGAAAGAGATGACACCAAGGAGCAGCTTTTAACCTAGGGCCAGAGTCAAGGAGGAGGGACTAAGAGGAGAACAAGATGGAGGAATCCTGGGCACACTCTTTGCCCCTTAGGGAAGGCTATTGTTCTGTCCCCTGAGGAGCTTTAGTGGGGCCACACAGGTGCCAGACTCTGTATGCACTGAACCAGGGGGATGAGATCCTTTCTTAGCATTTTGCTTCTTTGATTGGTTGCATTACTCTGTTTCAACCCTAAGGTTTCAGAGTTTAGCTAATCAGATGGAATGGACATTTATTATGAGGGACTAGAGATGAATACTTGAGGGACCTCGATCATATCCATATAGAATGGGATCCTTTGGGGGAAAAAAAAATGAGGTCCTGGTTGATAAATAATAGGGAAGTGTTAATCCTGAGATTCGCTAGAGAAAAACCAGTTCCACCATTTTGGCCAAATTAAAGCAAGTTTTCTATAAAAATATTAAATACTATCTAAGATGGAATTTGGTCAGGCCCACTCTATGGAAACTTTTCAGATGAGTGGCCCTAAGACTCTTGTTGGTGAGGATTAGATGGACGAAATCCATTGGCCACCATAATTTCCCATGAAGCTTCGCTGTTATTTTCCAAGAACTACAACTCCCAGAATCCCAGGACGTTATCTGGTCCTTGGTCAGGTGGGGTGTACATGTTAATTTAGAGTCTAACAGGAAGTAGTAAAGAGGTGGAGACATCACGTAGGCTTGATGTCAGTATTCCAATACAACATGAGGTCTAGGTGTGTTTATTTCTCAACAATGTAATTATTATAAGGAGAATGGGTTTCCTGAACTCAAAAATTACAGGGTAAAAAATCCACAAGAATTGGATAAGACTAAGACCACAAGTTGGTATTTTTGAAGAAAACAACTTTAAGTTTGTATTAAATTTAGCAATTTCAGTTCAGAAAAGCATGGCAGCTTTAACAAAAGCTACTGATAAAAGCTTTGGATGGTCTTTAGCTGATAAAGACATAGTTCAGCTGGAAGATGAATAGCCTCTGGCATCTGCCCAGCTAGTCAACAAGAAGACCCTGGGTGGTACTAAACGACCTATTTAAATATCACAAGATATTTAAAGAACACAACTAAATTAGTCCATTGAAAAACAGATGTGAGTATAAAATCAAAGCATCTTGAGACATTTAAAACTGTTTTCTAAATAAATCTTGGGTTAAAGGAGAAATCACATTTAAAACTAGTGATAAAATCAGAGCGCTACACTTCCTGACTGTGGCATATGGCCAAAGCAACACTCTGGAAATATACAGGGCTAAGTACATTTGTTAGAAAGTGACATACAAAATAAATAGAATGATCTCTCAACTCATGATCACAAAAGAACAAACAAAAGACAAAAATTGGGAAAAGAAATTTAAGAATTGAAAACATAAATTAATCTCCCCCATCTAGACTAATTAAGATGAAGTGAGTTATTTGAAAAATGTAGTAAAACACAGAAGCTTATGGCAATTCTGATGACAGAGAGGGAGGAAGGTAGAAAAAAGGACCAGGAATGATTATTACAAATGTGGTCATCTGGGCTGCAGAGGTGGCTCAGTGGTTAAGATCACGTACTGCTCTTGCAAAGGACCTGAGTTGGGTTCCCACCACAGCAGTGGCTCACAGCCTAAAGTACATCCAGCTCCAGAGCATTGAATGACTCTGGCCTCCATGAGCACCTGTACTCAAGTGCACATATCCCTGCCATCCACACATACACATAAATAAAAGTAATAAGCCTTTCAAAAGTATCTCTCTGTATATACATATCAATAATGTTTATGGAATGACAACAGAATTGTATAAAAAGTTCAAACCAGCAAAGCTAAAATTTTATATAAAATAATTTTTAGGGGTAAAGAGTAGCAAAATAAAATTAGAGATGATATAAGACTAAATAGATAGGTTCTCATAAGAAAAAATGAAAACATAATTTTAAAAAGGTCTATTTTTTAAAAGGAAGCATCAGTTCTAGACTATTTCCTGAGTACATTCTACAAAACCTTTGTGGGATGAAATTTTAAGTACCTGTGTTGTTTAATTGAATACTTTTTCTTCTAGGAGTAAGTTTATAGAAATTCATTTGAGAAAATTCATCAGTTTTCATAGGAAACATACAGATAACCCAAACTCTTTCAAGGGGAAAAAGTGTTAAATGATTTAGGCATGCCCATCCAATGGAACAAAAAAAAAATGATCAGTTTTTTATAGATACAGTGTATAAACTGTATAAATTGACATTATCATAAAAAAAGAATTCCAGGGTAGACAGATCGATTACCCACAGAGTCCACATCAATTCTCTTATTTTCTTATGATGATACAATGACATGTAAATAGATGGTCTACACACATTTGTTAGAGGATACACTGTAGGTGAAGGACAGTGTCACCATGGGTTTGGGAGTTCTACTAGGACAAGGTCAGTTGTTTCCAGGCTGCCTACCTGAGGGAGGATCGAAACTCTAGCTTCCTGAGGGAACGGGCTCTCCTCAGAGACAGAGGGTGAAGAAGTTCAAGTTCCAACCCTTTGGAATACAAACCACTGCTTGGAGGAGGGGTGAGACAAGCATTTCCAAGTTTGATCCATTAGGGTGTCTCTGCCATCAGGGAGATGACTTCATTCCTCCCAGAGTGGGAGCAAGAAGACCTGGGGACCCAAGGCAGTCTCTGGCATGTCAGTTTTATTTCCTCAGGAAGCCAAACAAGGTAGAAATAGGAAAATTCTCTTCCTGACAATATTCTTGTCCTGACAAGTATGCAAATAAAATAATAAAACACAAATTTATTATGCTAGTACTCAGAGTAACCAAACATAGAACACCAAGTGGAAGGTCAAGTAATAGAATAGACCATTGTTTATGTGTAGTGGGTAAAAAAATTCAAACCAGCTATCTTTTAGGAGAGAGAATGAACATGGCATTTAAAAATGACTTTAAGTATATTATTTGTTATTGATTTTTTGGTAAACCTAAGGGCAACTTAAATTTTTCTTCTTTTTCGTATTTTTTAGCTTTCTTACAATAAGCATATATTAGGTTTAAAATAAGTCAGCCTTTTAATAATCAAATTCATTCATCAAATCTTCCCACTTCAAAATAGCAATTAGGTTTATTGCATTTTCCAAAGGGAAATAGTACATCATTATTGGTAGAATGAAGTTCTCTTTTGGTTGATGCTCATCAATATTAGTTTCATAATATCATATCTGTTTAGCATATTTTAAAACCCATATTTTCTATTTAGCATTATAACTTGTACCATTTTTTAAAATACAGTTGGTTCCTCCTTGATCAATTCATAGTCTGCTGAAGCTATGAGAGCTGTGTTATAATAGGATTCTCTGTAGTAAGCAACAGCATGGGAAATAAATGTAGTATGAAGTATATAAAAGGAGGCATTTTCCTATCTGGGAGATATAGGAAACATTTCATAACATGGTCTCATTTGAAAATACCTCCTGAAGATACCTGTCACATCACATCATAGCTGAAGGGAATCAGAATGCTATGTAACTTTTTTTGTCAACTTCCTAGAGTCTAAAGACACAGCTTAAGATCAACTCGTGTCTTTGGTTTTAAGCCAAAATATCTCAGTCTATCAGAGGAATTTAGTATCTGAGAAAAAAGAGAGGATAAATGCATGTGACAGAGCTGAGTGGGGTCTCGAGAAATGTTACTATTAAAACTGGGGCAAATGTTCAGCTGTGTACTACACCGAACTCTTATGAGCTAAGTTTATGCAGGGAGATGTTATTAATCAGATTAAGGCAGAAACAAACATAACAATTATGTTTTGAAGCTTAATTTCCTGTGATTCAAAGTGAAAAATGCTGTTCTGTTTTTGTGCCCACCCTTCACTCCTCCAACGCATGAACACATACTCAAGAGAATGGGGCCAGATTGAAACCAAAGGGAGATCTACATAAACTTGCTAGCTTGAACTGATTTTAGTTTCCTGCTTTGACACTGATTTTAGAATCACCCACTGTTACAGTCTGAATCTGAAATGTTCCCACAGCTAATATTTTGAGCACTTGATCCCAGCTACTGGTGCTAATATTGGAAAGTGTGGGACTCCTAGAGGTGAGGCACAGCTGATGGAAGCATGTCCTCAGAGTAGGGCCTTGGAAGCTTATGCCTGGTCCTGATTCTGGTCTTGTTCTGTTTCCAGGTCCACTGTGATGTGGACAGCTCTGGCTTTCTGCTCCTGCCACCATGAATCAAGCTGCTGTGCCATGTCTTCTTGGCCACAATGGATGGAAACTCTCCGAAACTGTGCACCAAAATGTATCACACATCCATCAGGTTCTTTCTGTCATGGATTTTGTTCACAGTAATGTGAAAGTAATGATCCCACTAAGCTAGTATACTCCCGTTAGTTTGCTGTTTGCAGCTCTTCTGAGTACGGTCTCTGCTAAGGGCTGTATTGTCAGGCATGGGAAGGTACCCTTGTTCAGCTCACACTGGTTAAAGCCCATCACCTGGGTCTACAGAAATGTCCCATAGCTGACCTTTTGATGTTAGAGAGCAAACTCTATATGCAGATCACCCTGGACTTTCTGCACTAAAGAGAGCCATGGAGCTTCTTATCTATGAACAAACCACAGATTACTGCACCTTTCCCTGCCCTCAGTCACCTCTCCTCCTGCCACAGATCACTCCTCTTCTTTAATCCGTAAGTATTCCTAACTCCATCCCCAGGAAAATGGACTGGAGGCTTGTCTTTGGTTTTCCAAGACAGGACTGTCATCACTAAACTCTTTAACCTAAACCCAGTGTTTATTCAGTGTTTCATCTTTGTGGAACGTAACTGATTGTGGGAGGTGGTGAAAGGGACAGGGTGATAATGAGGTAAGTTAGAAGCCAATAAAAGGTAAATGCCTAAGAGTGATCAGCAACATGAGCAACATCTGGGAGCTTATTAGAAATGCAAATTTCCAATCACCACTCCAGGAGTGCTAAATAAGAAAGTGCAAGCTGGAGCATATCCACCCACACTTTATCCAGCCCTTCAGCCCACTTACACTCAAGGACCAGAGCACTAAGGGAAGAGCGCAGTCATTAGCATGCAGCTAGCTAGTGGCTTTAATTTGTACCAGCTATCTGTTATTTATGTATCACCAAGAAGGAGGAAGCATAGCAGAAATAATTCACATGAGAAAAATGTTTAGCTATTTTTTTGAAAATAAGTGTGTAATAAATAACCAGTAAAAGGTTCATATGTGAAAATACTCTTTCAATTTTAAATAAAATTCCTCCCTCCCCCAAATAGCTAGATAGATATTATAGTTTCCATTGCTTCTTGGACTCAAAGGAATTGATGAAAACTACACTCAGAAAAGTCTTCAAAATGGAAACTCAGATGACCTTGAATTTTTTGTAACTTGAGGATATATGAGGATGTTTCTTCCTTAAATATATGCCTACCAGCTACACGCCAGGGGACCAAGGTTCTCCCATGGAAGAATGACTTTTGCTCCCTCTGGAGGCTAAGCTTGTGTAACTACATTTAAATATGCAAATTCTTTCCATCCTACCATTCCCACCAGGAGAATAACACTTTCAAATGCCATCAGTTCAATTCAACTATGAATATATCAATCACAAGATTTTCATCTGAAGTGAAAGTTCCTGGAACAGTGTACAGTAGGTATTTTTGCACTTTTGGAGGCCCACCACCCAGCTCCTGAATAAATCACACATGGAGGCATATTCTTACTTATGAATGCCTGGCCTTAGCTTGGCTTGTTTCTTGCCAGCTTTCCTTAACTTAAATTATCCCAACTACCTTTTGCCTCTGGGCTTTTCCCATCCTCTTACTTCTGTAACTCTTACTCTTACTCTGTGGCTTGCTGTGTAGCTGGGTGGCTGGCCCCTGGAGTCCTCCTCCTTCCTTGGCTATTTCTCTTTTTCTCCCAAATTTCTCCTTCTACATATTCTTTCTGCCTGCCAGCCCTGACTATCCTTTTTCCTGCCTTGCTATTAGCCTTTCAGTTCTTTATTAGACCATCAGGAGTTTTAGACAGGCACAACAACACAGCTTCACAGAGTTAAACAAATGCAACATAAACAAAAGTAACACACCTTAAAATAATATTCCCCAACAAGTAGGGCCCCAGTGTGTTGGGAGGAAAAGGGTGAAGATAAGGATGGCATTGACATTAGTCATCTGTAAAACATCTCATTTCTCCATATAGGACCACAACTGATTCAAAATCTGGTTCTGGCCTAACTTTAGACAAGTCTTCTTTCTAGTCTTTCAGTACTCAAATTCTCAGCTGTCAAGGCCTTTTAAAAATACTTGGCAGTCTTTTAGTATTAAATATTTGAAGAGGAAAAAAATAAACCAAATTCACACCAGTGTGTAGGTGTCAGCATTTTGGCCAACTTCATTCAGACTTGAACTATTGACACTAATCTAAAGACAATCAAGTGTTATAAAGTCAGAGATGACATTTTTACTAGCACCCAAACATTATCTGCTGATGACAGTTTATTTCATTCCAGTGAATGAAAAAGTTAAGGATATAATTGGTTTTTTTTTCAGCAGGCTGAACTTTGAGGAGGAAGCAAATGCTTTTTTCAGTTATTCTACCCATATTGTTTATTTGAGATATTTTGTTTTTCTCATATGAAGTATTCTGATAAAGTAGGGAGAAAGAATTCCTTGCGTTTTATTACAGAGCCAAGTTGAGTGGTTAATTAATAACTTAGAAAGGGGCTTTAAGCCACTTCTCTACTCTCTAATGAAGAAGATGACTCAAGTTTCCATTCTGTTCTTGGCAGTACAGTCTTAGAGAAATAAACAACTAACAAGGCTCACATAAATCACTGTGGAGAGATAAAGTGCCTGGCCTTCTGGTGGATCATTTACACTATATAACCCCCAAATCCTGGGAACTTAGAACTATTAGTGGAAAGTATTGTGTATATATACTCTCTAAGTCTTTTATCTTGTCACTTCTCAAGAAAGGGAAAAGACACAATGAATACTAATGATGTTTTCTGGACCTACACACCCCACCAGGCAGAGAATGGAGATAGTTCAGTCTTCTGGCATGCTAGCTTTAGCTATCCAGTATGTCATCTTTTCTCTTTACAAACAGTATTTTCTAGGTTACAATATATACATAGATCTCATTGCTCAGACAAAAGGACTACTATCTACTTGTCAATCAGGCCCAAACCCTAGGAATCACCCTCAGTTAGTTTTGGTTTACTACTCCTTCAACCCTGCTAATCAGCTCATCCAAATTCTATCTCCAACACATTTATTACAAACTCAGCCTCTGGTCACCTTCACTGATACCTGCTCTTCTCACCATCAACCACAATAGGAGTCTTCCAACAGCATCTTTTTTTTTTTCTGTGAGAGTCCAAATCATCTTCTATAGACTATATGTCTATCCTGCTCAAGTCTCCCAGAAATTTCTCAGTGTAGTTGGTTGTTTTTTTACTTTTGGGGGGCCCACTACCCAGCTCCCAAATAAATCACATATAGAAGCTTATTTTTAATTATAAATGCCTGGCTTTAGCTTGGCTTGTTTCTTGTCAGCTTTTCTTAACTTTAAATGATCCCATCTACCTATTGCCTCTGGGATTTTTCCTTTTCTTCCTTCTGTAAATCTTACTTTCACTCTTACTCTATGGCTGGCTCTGTGTCTGAGTGGCTGGCACCTAGTGTCCTCGTCCTTCTCTCACTCCTTTTTCTCCTAGATTTCTATTTATGCTCTCTGCCTGCCAGTCCCACCTTTCCTTTCTCCTGATTCACTATTGGCCATTTGGCTTTTTATTAGACCATCAAGTGTTTTAGACAGGCATAGTAACACAGCTTCACAGAGTTAAACAAATGCAACAGAAAAAAATGCAACACATCTTTGCATCATGAAACAAATGTTCCACAGCATGAACAAATGTAATATGTCTTATCTCCAGCATCTCAGTACCAACAGAATAAACATCAGATTCTTGTCATGTTCTATGAGGCCCATGTCACCACCTTCATTGTGTTGCACTTGTCTGCTCAGTGCCAGCTCTCCAACTCAAACATACTTCTCTTCTGAACTTGCCCTAGGATTATTGCACAGCAAGCACCTGCCATTCAGGTCCCAGCTTATATAGTGACTCTACAAAGGAGAACTTTTTGAAATATATTCCTTCCCCACCTATTCTTTTTCCCATGGTTAAAACACTCTGTAATCTTGCTCTTTAAATTTTTTATTTGATTACTTATCATGCATGAAAATGTCTCACTTGTTAAATATCTATTACAATGCTCACATATGAAAAGGCCTTAAGTATTCATCAGTGAGCAGATGAATAAGGAAATGGTGATCATACACACCACTGAAGACTGTTTAGTCATACACGTAAGTCATTTATAACATGGACAAATCATGAAAGATAATATACTAAGTGAAATAAGCCAGACACAGAAAGACAGATACTGCATGATTTCAATCTTATGGAGAATCTGAAAGAACTTATATCACAGAAGAAGAGAATATGAATTGTAGTTGCCAAGAGCTCATGATGGAGAAAAGGAGACAAAATAGTAAGAAGATACTGGTCAAAGAATATGAAAGAATATAAAATTTTAGTTGGGTATGGTATAACACACATGGAGTTCTAGCAGTTGAGAGAATTTGGTAGGGTGATTGAGAACTGGGAGTTCGAGGCCCACCTGGGCTATACAGTGAGTCACTCTCTCAAAACAATCCCCCCCAAACAAATCAAAACAATCATGAAAGGCATGCAAAACTGCAAATGCATAAAAGGAATAAATCCAAGAGTTCTATTGCACAGAGTAGTTAATAATTTTAGTATACCTAAAACTGCTAATAGACTACACATCCTCTTTAGCTTTAATTATCAACTTGACACATATAAGAGACATGTGACAGAAAGGCATGACCGAGGAATTCCTTAGAAGAGGTTAGCCCCTGGGCATGTCTGTAGGGGGATGTCCAAATTATTAATTTACCTGGGATGGTACTGCAGTAGGTACCATCTCTAGGCAGGTAGTCTTAGGATGCATAAGAAAGCTACTAAACATGAACCTAAGCACGAACCAGCATATAGCTTTCCTCCATGGTTTTTGCTTCAAGTTCCTTCTCTGACTTGTTAAATGAAATACATCCCCTCAATGATAGGCTGCAATCTGTAAACTGAAATGAACCCTTTCTTTCTCTAAGTTGTTCTTGATCAGTGTTTTAATCACAGCAACAGGAATGAAACTAGACCAGTACATTTTAGATGAACTCACCCAATAGAATAGTTAATTAGTGGGGTCTTCAATTAATGAGTTTAATATAGCAACTCCACAATGTACACATATTTCAAACACCATATGATATGTCATAGGGAAATGTAAGGTTTTCTACACTAGACTACTAGTTCCAGAGAGTTAGGAACCTTGCTATATCCTATTTTCTAGAATCTACAGTAAGGTCAAGCACAGAATAGTATGTCACAAGGATCTGTTGAATAACCAAGTAAATGAAAATTTCTTGAATCTCATTTTACAAAAGTGTAACCATATCTGCACTATTAATAAGTGTCAGTTAAACAAATTCTGTATCTTTAAAGAGCCAGACACGTTCTAGGCATTTCACTGGTATTGACCTGCACTAGTCAACTTATATTGACTAAGCAAGGTCTTTGTCACAAGATTATACCTATTGAGTACTGCCTAAAGAAAATACAAATGCCTGAATGTTCTTTCACTCACTGTTGACCCTGGT
Source organism: Peromyscus eremicus (assembly GCF_949786415.1). NCBI lineage: Eukaryota > Metazoa > Chordata > Mammalia > Rodentia > Cricetidae > Peromyscus > Peromyscus eremicus. The sequence goes on along the minus strand of NC_081418.1, from coordinate 26,253,615 downwards.
ATTGCTATGAGGACACCTCCCCCCAGGATACCACTAGAAAACACAGTGTTAGCATTCCTTATGAACAACAAATCACAAAGCACAAACATTGCTCTAAAAATGATGGAGCAGAGGGACTTCTTCAGATACTTCAGAATGAGGGTATCTACGGTGTCCTAGATCTGTCATTTACAATGTGTGTAACCTGGGCAAGTTACTTTAATCTGTTTGTGTATAAGGCATGCATAGTTTAAAAATAGGCATATTCATATCATACCTACCTTATGAAGTTTAGTCATGAATGAAATATTACAGCTAAAATGCTCTATGTCCTGAATACATATATTGTTTAACACTATAAATATGCACATGCTCATACAAACAGAACATATAATAACCAAATGCTTAATGATTTTTTGAATTTTATTTACCATGGTAACCAATTAATTCATGCTTAATTCAAATTCATCAGAAGAATAGCTTTAATAAATACAATTGTTTACAAGAATTGTCCTAAACATTCTCCATTCCTCTCCTTGTTTCAGTCTGTGTACAATGATACTATGCCTAACAAGGAGTCCCAAGAGTCAGAGAATCCCACCATTCTCATTGTTAGGAGTCCCACAAGAACACCAAGCTACACAACCACAAGGAATATGCAGAGGACCTAGCTCAGACTATACCATCTCCCTGATTTTTGGTTCAGTTTCTTCTGCTTAGTTGTTTCTGTGGGCCATGCTCTTGTGGGGTTCTTGACCCCTCTAGCCCCTGTAGTCCTTCACCTGCCCCCTTCTGTGGGGTTCTCCTGGCTTTGCACAATGTTTGGCTGTGGGTCTCCACATGCATTTGCTCCCATCAGTTGCTGGATGACAATTGGGCTAGGCACAAATGTATGAGTATAGCAGAATATCATTAGGAACCACTTCATTGACCTTTTCTTTTTTTTTTTTTTTTTTTTGGTTTTTCGAGACAGGGTTTCTCTGTGTAGCTTTGTGCCTTTCCTGGAACTTGCTTTGTAGGCCAGGCTGGCCTTGAACTCACAGAAATTCGCCTGCCTCTGCCTCCCGAGTGCTGGGGTTAAAGGCGTGCGCCACCACCTCCCGGCGACCTTTTCTTTTTTTGCCAGTTATATTTGGTTCTATCCTGAGTCTCTGGGCTGACCTGCCTCTGGTTCCTGATCATCCAGGCAGTGTTAAGCTAGACTCCCTCTTGTGGCATGGTTCTCAAGTTGGACCAGTCATGGGTTGGCCACTTCCACAAATTCTGCACCGCCATTGCCCCATCACATCTTGCAGGTGGACAGACTGTAGGTAGAAGATTTTGTGGCAGGGTTAATGTCACAGTCCCCCTCCTAGGAGCCTTGCCTGGTTATAGGAGATGGGCAGTTTGGACTCTGTATCCCCCATTACTAGGAAACATTGTTAGAGTCATTCTTGTAGATTCCAGGGAGTTTCCTCTGCACCAGGTTTCTATATTACCCTTGAAATGCCTCCCAACTCCAGTCATCTCTCCCAGTACTTTCTCACCCCCATGATTCTCACCTGCTTCTTCCTGTTTCCATCTCCACCTGCCCCAAGTCTGTATTCTATTTGCCCTTCCCAGGGAGATCCATGCGTCCTCCCTTGAGCACTCCTTGTTGCTTAACCTCTCTGGGTCTGTGGATTGTAGCATGATTATCCTTTATTTAATAGCTAATGTCCATTTATAGGTGAATACATACTATGTTTGTCTTTCTGGTTCCTGGTAACTTCACTCAGGATGATTTTTTTTTTAGTTCCATCAATTTGCCTGAAAATTTCATGATGTCATTATTTTTAACAGCTAAGTAATACTTCATTGTGTAAATATACCACATTTTCTTTATCCATTTTTCAGTTGAATGTCACCTAGGTTGTTTCCAGTTTCTGGCTAGAATATAAATCGATCCATATCTATCATCCTGTAAAAACTCAAGTCCAAATAGATCAAAGATCTCAACATAAAACCAGATACACTGAACCTAATAGAAGAGATAGTGAGGAACAGCCTTGAATTCATTGGCACAGGAGACAACTTTCTGAACAGAACACAGAACTAAGAACAACAATCAATAAATGGGACCTCATGAAACTGAGAAGCTTCTGTAAGGCAAAGGACACCATAAATAGGACAAAATGGCAGCATGGGAAAAGATTTTCACCAATCCCACATCTGACAGATGGCATACACACACACACACACACACACACACACACACACACACACACACACACATATGTATATACTAGATATCAATGAATCAAATAATACAGATCTAAACAGAGAATTCCCAATAGAGGAATCTCAAATGTCCAAGAAACACTTAAGAAATGTTCAACATCATGCAAATGCAAATGCAAAACTTCCATGATAGTCTATCTTACACCTGTCAGAAGGGCTAAGATCAAAACAAGTGATAGCTCATGCCAGGGAGAATGTGGAGTTGGAGGAACACTTCTCCACTGCTGGTGGGAGAGCAAACTAGAACATCCACAATAGAAATCAATATGGTGGTTTCTTAGAAAATTGGGACTTATTCTACCTCAAGACTCAGGTATACCACTCTTGGATATATCCCCAAAGTATGCTCCATCATACTGCAAGGACACTTGCTCTACCGTGGTCTGTTTGTTTTTATTCCAGTTCTAGGCTTTAGTATAATTTGAGGTCAGGTATTATTATACTTCCAGTTATGTTCTTATTCCATACAATTACTTTGGCTATTCATTGTCTTTTTTAAAAATTTGTGATAGTCACATGAGTGTGGATACCTACAAAGGTCAGAAGAGGACATCAGAAACGCTTGCAGCTGGAATTCCAGGTGGTTGGGACCTATTTGACACATGTGCTGGGAACCAAATTCTAGTCTTTCAGAAGAGTAGTACATGCTCTTAACCACTGAACAATCTATCTTTCCAGCTCCCATGGATGTTTTTCTGTCTGTGAAATATGACATCAGAATTTTGATGGGTAGTTCATTGAATCTGTAGGTTAATTTTGGTAGTACAGACATTGAAGAAATACTCTGAGGCATAACTGTATGATCATTTTCTAGTGCTTTCTCTTGACAATCTTGCCTTGGAGGCTAAAGCTCTGCTGCTCTGTATTTCCAGTTCAAAATCATTTGCATTTAATCAATTATTAGTTGGCTATTTGATTTGACAATGTCTTAAGGCACCTTCTTACTTATTTAAATACACAGGAATATAAACTGTGTAAGCTTGTGTGAACTTCCAGCTTAATGAGCAAGCCTTTCAACAATGTTTCTTAGATGGACACATTTAAGAATTATTCTACGAAGTTTCCAGAAGTGTGTAAGGAAAAGGAAAGTCTTTAACTGAGGTCATGGAAGGCAGTTGTACTTCTGATCCCTGTTGACTTTTCTTGTGAATAAAATGTACATATTTTCTTTCCTATATGACCAATATATCCTTAAATTCACTTCTTCTAGATCACATAGGTCTACACTGTGATGAATATGTCTTTCAAATGATCACAGCTCATAAGGAGTTTCTAAGAGACGAAGGTTAACTTTTGAATCAAATTTCTTGGTGCTACTGTGGGCTGTTATCCCATTATTTCTGCTGGCTATTTCAGAGCTTGCCCCAAATTCTGTATCTGCATCCCAATCCAAAGCCTATGTTGTGTAGATTTGGATGCTCACATCCAAGGAGAATAAGTGGAGGTCAGAGGACAACTTTTGAAACTCAGTTCTTTCCTTCTACCAGAGGATTTGAGATTAAATTTATGACATCAGGTTTGAAAGCAAGTGCCTTTTCCTGCTGAGACATATTGATATCCAACTGGTGTGCCACATAAATTGTTTTCCATTGGGCTTTTGGTCACAACAATGAGAAAGGTTAATTAATATAATTATAATATGGTTTCTAGCCTATGTATACTTCCTCAATGACATATGTTGTCACAAATATAATTTTTCCAAAAGATAGAAGCCATATGATCACCTTAATTGAATAATATAATTATATATTTGCAAGTCATAATAGTATTTTTTAAATTTAAACAATGTCCTTATCTGCTATAGCAGAATTTTAACATGTGTCTTTAAGACTTCTCTCTCCTCTTTATTAAGTTACACTCTCTGTGAACTGTTGTGAAGATATTTTGAAAACCTAATATTTTGACTTAGCTAAGTAGTACAGGTGGGCCTGTCCTAATTATAGGCATCATTTTATCTGGCTGTTAATAGGGGCCAAAATCAAAGAGATTTGAAATGTGAACAGAATTCAGTGTTCAATAGCTGCCCATGCAATTGGAGATAGTCACATGCAAGGCTGAAGATCAACTTCTAAGAGCTCAGTTAGATTTGCAGCCAGAAGCTAGCAAGGAAAGGGTGATCTCAGTTGTCCAAATGCAATGAATAGGATTCTGTCAAAATCCTGAATGAGTCTTCCAAAGCTAACACTTGTTTTACCTATACCTACTGGTGGTCTTCTGGCCTATCAAACTGTCAACTACGCATGTGGGAGCTACCTGCTAATTTTGTGGTCATTCATTATAAGCCAGTAGATGACAAATGCACTGTCTCTCTTAATGTTTTATATCTATTATTTCCATGCAGCCTTGTGTAACTGAAAGTTTTCCTGTGCCCACCTGGCTCCCACAGCCTCATGGTTCCGCAGCCATTCAAACCCAAATGAACACACAGAGGCTTACATTAATTACAAACTATATGGCCTACTGGCTCAGGCTTCTCTCTAGCTAGTTCTTACATCTTAAATTAACCCATTTCCATAAATCCATACTTTGCCATGTGGCTCGTGGCTTATTGGTATCTTTACATCTTGCTTCTCATGGTAGCAGCTGGCAGTGTCTCCTCTGTTCTGCTTTTCTCCTTCCTCTCTAGTTAGAATGTCCCGCCTAACCCTATTCTGCCTCACCATTGGCCAAACAGCTTTGTTTATCAACCAATCAGAGCAACATATTTTCGCAGCATACAAAAAGACATTCTCCCATTAGCTTTGTACAAAGATTCTGATTGATCATAGAATTAGAGAGGTTACCAGGTGACCGTCAGGAGAAGGCTGCTGCTGAAGACCATTTGTTTGGTTACAGTTTGTTAGAGGAAAATGACTCATTCAGTTTTAATAACAAATCTAAGTAGATAAATCAGCAGAACCATCTGATCAAAATGACTCACATTCATTTTAAAATTTGGATTCATGCTAGGAAGTTTGGGCAGAGATCTCTGATGAAATTACATGCCTGACTCTACAGCAAGCAATTTTCCAATAAAAGCAAATGATTATGACAACAAAGAGGCAGAACTATGTGAAATGATTCCCCTGGAATGCACAATTAAATTCATACCTTTAAGCATGAAAAAGCAGGCTTTAATGCTCTACCACCAGCACACCTCAATCTTGCTCAGCTGTGTTTTGCTTTCCCAAATTTTCTGTCTTCTCTCAACGGAATACTACGACTGGAGGATATGAAACTTGGTAGTCCCTGGGGATAACAAGGAAAGGATATTAATGAGAATTCCCCATGGGAAAGCAGTACAGAAATGCCTCTACTCAGCCTGGAAATAGTGAAGCATGATTCTTCAATTAAAAATTAACCAAGTGAATAAGACCCTGCAATACAGAACAGCCAAGGAAAATTAAACACCTCCCCGGGGATTAGTCTACAAGTCATAAAAATTATAACGTAAAACTATGAATATTTACAAATATAATTTGAAAACTCAAAAACATTGATGACTCATCCCTGTTCCAAGATCACAAGTCCCAAAGGAGCCACAGGGTCTTGCAGGATTTGAACACAGCCTTTTCTGCCACACAGCCACCACAGAGGTGAGGTCAGTGAAACGCTGCTCAGAACCACCTGCAGGCATGCTGACTCAGAAGGTCTGGATTTGATCATTATGATATGTGGCTTGAAGGGACTTTGATAGGCGTCGGGTTTGAAAAGCATTGGTAGCAAACACCATCTTCATTGTTGTCTAGCAAATATGTAGTCTTCAAAATGTACCAATTATCTCCTGTTGTACTGTTTTGAATTATTCAGACACTTCCCAATTTTTATATCCTCTCATGAATGAGATCATTCCTAATTTTGGCATAAACACTGGTGAATAATGCTTTTCCCATTACTCTTTGCTGCACACTCTTATCAGTTCAACAAACATTGGGAGGCTGTAATGTGGCAGGCACTGGGCAAAATCTTCGGGATTCAATAACAAAAGAATTAAGAAATAGCACTTGTCCTCAGAGTATTTGCTGCTTGTGTCATTAAAATAGTAAATGTAGCATGGTATGATAAGTAATAGGGTAGGAAAATACAAGGAGAGGGTATTCTGGGGAGGGAGAACAGATCTCAGAGTTAAGAAGGCAGTCTGGGATGGTGGTAAGAAGGTGTCTGCTTGTGGGGTATGTATCTGTCTTTGCTCATGAACACAGTGATTGTTGGGGAGAATGAGTCAGAGGAAAGCAGAGGCTAAATTATGCCTCCTTCAAGGTAATTTCACCTTAGCAAACTTGCTCAGAGCTATTATCCAAAAAGCTCTGTTTATACCAAGACAAAGATAAGGGCCAATATTGCTTTAAGATATTTTTTAAAGACAATAAAGTTTTTAACAGCTTAACACTTCCTGACACAGCAGTTTTGGTGTAAATTCCAAAAGCTGTGAACTCTTCTGCCTTTATGAAACAACCATTCTGTGTGACACTTTTCAAGAGAGACCATTAAAGTCAGTAGTGGCCCATAAAGATAGTTGCTGTGTACTTTGATGTGACACCAGGGTTGACAGGTTCTTAACTCACAGTATCACAGACTTCAGAAGTCATGGTACAATCACATACTCTGAACAACTGTCTTCATAGTTTTAAAGATTCTTTTTGGTGACAGCATCTGTAGAATTCCCTTCTATAATTTTTCCCTTGCTCCAGTTTCAGTGAGTTCACAGGGAGCAAGACATAGCTTTTCTGGATCCCATTAAATAATTGAGCTGTAGGTCCAGAAATAAATAACTTGAAGTGGGGAAAAGATTAGGATGTCATCTAATGTGTGCAATAGAAAGAAGGTGATGTATAAGGTACACAGAAGCATTTGATTTGTCAGGATAGTTGGTGGTATTTTAGGGTAGGAGTGATATCTGGTCTAATAAATCTCAATCTCAAATTAATCTCAAGTGGACTGAGGCTGGCAATTGAGTGCAGGCTCAGTCTGAGAGCTAGATGTACATTCCTATGCAGTATAATGTGTCAGGTCCAAGAAAACTCCTTTTCCCCCAAGTTCCAAAAGGACGAAGGGACAAATGGTTATCTGTGGTGCCCATTAGCATATCATAGTGCATGCTGGCCCTTAGGCTCCCTCAACATTACAAGTGTCTGTTACAAATTTTCAGGTCTATGCTAATATTCTAGTTCTTCTCACCTTCTCTCTTACCCTACACTTCTCCAGCTCACGGTTCCCTTCCTCCAGCTACTCATTCTCCTCATAACACTACTATTTTAGCTACACTCTCCTTGTCTTTCTGTCTCCCTCTCCTGCCCGACATCTCTCCTCTCCCATGATCTCCCTCTTCCACACCGCCTCTCTTTCTCTGCTTTATTCCTACTTCTCTGGTGGCCAGGTCTATTCTACTGGCCGTGTTCAGTCAACTACTTTCTCTCTCTGCTCTGGACTCTTCTAGATCCTCTAGCTGCTCTCTCTCTTATATCTGCAATAAAACCGCCCCCTAAACCATACAATGGAATAGTCATGCTGTCAGTTTATACATAATGGCTTCTTTGTCAATGACAGACACTATACATGACAGGGGTTCCATAATATTATATCCCCTATTTATGCCGTAGCCACATTGATTTGTGGAAATATATGATGCTTGCCTTTCAAAGAAATTGCTGTGATTAATTTCTCAGGGTTTATAAAATGACAGATATTTAGCCTTAATTTTCTCCCTCACAACTTCATGCCAGGCCATTTTCATTCCTGCTCTGTACACAGAGACCATTTACATAGATTGCATCAAGGACTGTGTTATCTGATTTCCAGTGAGGCTCAACACTGGAAGATACCAGTAGAAGGGAGGTGACAGTGAGAATATAACATTGCTTTATTTTTTTGGCTCTGTTTCTACAAAAGACCCAACTCCTTGTTGTCTGTCTCTCTGTCTCTGTCTATCTCTGTTTTCTCTCTGTCACTCTCTATCCTCCTACAGCTTCAGACATAGGGGAATAATGGCTTCCTCCTCTTGCTGGCTGTATAGTACTTCATCTTCCTTCACTGGTTCTCCTTGCCCTTGCCCCCTCTGCCTGCATCTTTACAATCCTCCCTTCATGAACTACCCTTTACTTCTTGATGTTAGTGATCCTTTTCCTTCTTCCCTCTGGGTCCTGACTGATAAATTCCACAGCAGACTCCTTTCTTATATTAGAAATGGAGAGAGCACGAATTGTAATTGTATCTGAAATAATAGCTACTGTTATTAAGTTATTTGGAAACTATAGTTCACTAAATATGCTCACATATATATCTCATTTCTTATCAAATATGCACAGCTATAGAAACTCAGTTCTCACAAGATCTATTGAAACACTAGTTATATAAAAATAATGTAATTGCTTTTTTGACTACTGAATCCATATCCAGGTCACATTCTTAGGAAATCAAAATGTCAAATTTAGTATGGCTTTAAAGTTTAGAAATGTTGTCTTAGGGTTTCTGTTGCTGTAAAGAGACAACATGACCATGGCAACTCTTATAAAGGAACACATTGAATTGAGGTTGAGATTTATGGTTTTAGAAGTTTAGTCCATTATCATCAAGGTGAGGAGCATGGTGGTGGCATGCAGGCAGACATGGTGCTGGCTACATCTTAATATGCAGGCAACAGGAAGTGAACTGTGTATCACATGGAGTGAAGCTTGAGCAAAAGTTCTCAAAGCTCTCAAAGCCCACCTTCACAGTGACACACTCTTCCAACAAGGTGATACCTACTTCAACAAGGCCACACCTCCTAACAGTGCCGCTCCCTTTGGGGGCCATTTTCTTTCAAAGCACCACAGATGTAGTGCCCCGTTATGTAGGTTGTCTCCATTTCTTTCGTTTGGGCTTATTGTTCAAGTCAGGTGGCATTCATTTTTGAAGCTGTCACTTCTATTGGAAAATTATCATGAAAGGCAGGAATAGAAGTCAAGAATTTATTATGAGCAGGTATCTCTCTCTAAGACTATCTTTTATAAAAGTAACTGAATTGAGTAATAATAGAAATCTGTTGTACCACCTGTGTATATAGCATCATATTGATATATCAATCATTGCAGAGATGGCTTACCCTATTTCCTACTATTTTTTCTTAGAGTGGACACAATCTGAATCTCTTTATTCTTTTGACAAGCAATACATATAGGATTTGTATAATTCTTAACAGAAAAGCGTGAAGGGAATTTATTTCTATAATTAACTTGACAACCAGTTTCAGGGCATTCAGTGACCTGATGAGTGTTGTTACATAAAGTAAAAATGAAAATGTAACCAACCTCTGAGCAGACAGTCTCTGTACTTACAGGAAGGATTTTGTCACTCAGGGACTGTGGTAAAATCAAGGGATCAGGTGCTCACCTCACTAAGATAAGGGAGGGTAGACCTTCAAGAAAGCTAGCATTCAAACTTAGTGGATGAAACTAGCCTCCCCTCATTATAAACAGAGGAACTAAGAGCCTACCTAACTGAATTTTTAAAAAAGGATATAGAGTGATTAAATGAATAACATTCAATGGGTTTCTTACTATGTGTGCATCAAACACAAAAAAGCTAGCCCATATTACACATGGTAATGACTATAAACCTGGTTGAAAATAATGCAATCTGTGACTGGCAGATATATCGTCAGGCAACCCCTCAGGTTGCCCCTGAATAGCTAGCACCAAATTCAGTGACCTCATCTGATGGAAGAGACATAGTTTCTAACAAAGCCCTTTTGTTGCTGGAGAATTACTCTCCAGCTCCCGCCACCAAGTCCCGCCAGTCTCAGAGCCCACTTATAAAATAAACACACAGACTCTTACATTATTTAAACTGCTTGGCCATTAGCTCAGGCCTGTCATTGTCTAGCTCTTACTCTTATATTTAGCCCATTTCTATTAATCTTTACTTTGCCACATGGCTCGTGGCTTACCGGGATCTTCACATGCGGCTTGTCATGGTGGCGGCTGGCAGTGTCCCCTCTCAGCCTTCCACTTCCCAGAATTCTTTTCCTTGTCCCGCCTATACTTCCTGCCTAGCCAATGGCCAATCAGTGATTTATTTACTGACCAATCAGCAACACACTTGACATACAGACCATCCCACAGCACTTCCCCTTTTCTTTTCTTAAAAAGGAAGGTTTTAACCTTTACATATCTCCAAAGTCAGCTTGGTATACTTGGGAATTTGGGCGTAGTTTCTCTTACTACTTCCTGCTGGAGGGGGGCGCTGTATCTTATGGGGATACAAAGAAAATTTTAGAATTATGGAATAGTCCATGAGGGTATATCGTCTGAGCCAGTTGCCTTGAAACCATTCTGGATGTTGGATCATCAGGGCCATGGTGTCATCGGAGATCTTTCAGGGGGTCTTGGCTGGTCAAACCTGATGTATCTTAATCTTGAACAAATCCATAGCCTCTGGCTTTCTGTGGAAACAAAATCAGAGCCTCCTTTCCAAAGCAACATATCCTTACATCCAAATTTTGAAGTCAAGGTACCTTTAAAATATACATTTTGGCATAACTCAACAGCTTTTGTAATCAAATGTTTTTCTTTAGTTACAAATATCAAAGAGAACATAATCCAGATTCTCTGTGTGGTAGCCATCTTTACATGGCTTATTTTTTTATATTAGCTTGAGCCTATTGCTTTAAACTGTAGCCTTCTAAGCCTGAAATGGCGCTGGTGCTATGGCTGCTGGCTCCGCCCACTTCAGCTTCCCAACATGGCGGTAGTACGTTTCCCACCAGCTCTGGGAGCTATCAACTCTCAGAAATAGTGGGTCTCTGCTTCTATCAAAGTAGCGTGTAGCCCAGAAACCTTTTTTTTTTTTTTTTTTTTTTTTTTTTTTGTAGTAGCAAAGGCTAAATCCACCACACAGATTAATGTGCCACTTGCAGAGGCCTCATTCCCGCCATAATGCAGTTCGAGCATGCACGCCAGGAACCCGCCATAGTAGCTCAAACATGCAGGCTGCCGCTAGCTTGAAAGAGACAACTAGGAGCTGTTTTTAGCTCCATTTTAGAATCTTTTTAGTCAGGTTTTAGGTGGAAACTCTTGCCAACACGTTGGACGCCATTTGTAGCTAGAGTTTTCCTGCCTGGCCCATGGTCAGGGCAAATCTCTCTCATCCGCCAGTCCCATAGCCATTCAGACCCGATCAAGTAAACATAGAGACTTATATTAGTTACAAACTGTATGGCCGTGGCAGGCTTCTTGCTAACTGTTATTATATCTTAAATTAATCCATTTCTATAAATCTATACTTTGCCACATGGCTCGTGGTTTACCGGGATCTTCACATGCGGCTTGTCATGGTGGCGGCTGGCAGTGTCTCTCTCTCAGCCTTCCACTTCCCAGAATTCTTTTCCTTGTCCCGCCTATACTTCCTGCCTAGCCAATGGCCAATCAGTGATTTATTTACTGACCAATCAGCAACACACTTGACATACAGACCATCCCACAGCACCCTTTCAATTTGAGATGAAGCTTCAGAACTAGAATCCAGATTTCAGTTGCAGTTCTAGAAAGAAATAGCTTAAGCATAGGGAAAGAAAGTTAAGGAGCTTGAGAGAAAGCTCAGTTGCCCAAGAACCTGCCTTGCAGGCATGAAAATCTGGGCTCCATGCCTAGAAGCTATGTAAGAAAAAAGGCAAGCACAATAGTGTGTACTTGTAATCTCAGTTCTGGAGATTTGGAGACATATGGATTCCTGGGGCTTGCTGGCCAGCCAGCTTAGATGCGTCATGTCTTAGGAATAACACTTTAGCTTACCCTTTGGTCTCCACACACAGAGACATGTGCACATGCATACACGTGTGGATCTGCATACACTTGAACACACATGCACACATACACACACAAGAAAAAGAAGCATAAGAGATTATATCATCTTCATATATTTGTATGTATTCAAGAAAAGAAAGTGTGGGGTTAAGGAAACATTTGATTTATGAACAGGGAAATAATTGGTGATTGGTGACATTAAAAGGTGCAGGCTGAGAAGGAAGGGAGCATTGTACCAAACTAATATTGAGTGGACAGAGGAAAAATGAAGATAACAAATTCAATCCATAAAAATAATAAAGAAAAGTTACTGCAAATAAGTGAGGTAGTTGCTACGCTGATTAATCTATCTACAGAATGCTGTAAACAACTGGTCTGGAAGATTTCTAGTCTTAATTGATTAATTTATCATCATAAAATGTGATCTCAGATATCCACCTGCCCATGGCTCATCCCAATAATTGAGAAAGTTTTCTAGTAAGAGAAAGAGTCCCTTTTGTGATACTTTGGAATCCTAGGAATGATTAGCTGATGTGTCAGTTAATGGACTTTCAGATCCTAACTATCTGATCAATCACTAATTCTACCAATGAGAGTTCAAGATCAAGGGAAGTTATTTTTCATGTCCAGAAAGAGCTGTGTGTGTTTGAAGGCAAAGAGGATGAAATCAATAGAGATGAGAAATTGATCATGTTAAAAGATGGATGGGTGCTGCAAAGAGAGAAAGCTCTAGGAAGTATTGATCAAAGATTGTACCCTGTTCTTTCAAAGCCCTGCTTCTAGAGATTCTTTCCATGCCTTCTTCCTCCCTGACCTTTGGACAGTCCTTGATATAGGTGAGTGTGGATTGAGAAATAATAGGTCTGAAAAACAGAGATGTAGATGTAAAAGAAAAAGACAGAGACACAGAATAAGTTCCGGAGGACAGTCACCCCAAGTTTATTCCTCATGGACTTTTTATACACCAGCAAGGAGAGTGGCAAAAGACCTCCCCCTCTCAAGGACACCATGGTTCAAGGTACAAAGTACAGACAAGTATAAACACTTCCTTAATTCTCAAAACTTCTAGTAGCCACGCCTTACAGCAAAGCATCCTGTAGTTAGGCCTTGAAGTGTAAGACATCTGGTAACTATGTCTTTGGCCAAAATATCCTATTATGCAGCCTTGTAGGGCAAAACAAGCTTGGACTCTGACCTTGAGTCAAGATGGAATAAGGCCACACTATGGAGTCTCTTTAGGCCCCACACTCATCAAACTAGCTTTCCTTCAATACAACAGTCTTTCTTTTCATCTGTATTTCACACATACTCAGTCATATCATAAAATGAAACATAAATATCAGTAAAATTAACTTTTATAATGTTGTATTGTTTTAAAACTGATTATAAGCTAAAAGCAGATAAAGTGTTTCACATGCACCTCATTTTTTGCATAGTACCATAAGCAATATATATATATATATATATATTTACAACAGAGAAAAGCAGAATGAACACATTCATTGGTAAAACCTATATATAAGTGATCTCACAGAAGTGGAGAGCAGAGTGGTAGTTACCAGAGATCAGGGAACCTTGTCCAGAGGGACAGAGAAAGGTATATCAATGACACAGTTAGATGAAAACAGGAAAATATAGTGTGCTTCCATAGTATGCATAATGATAATGTTCTGTTTCCCAAATGCTAGAAGGAGTGATCCTAAATATTCTCACCAAAGAATCTATAAGGGTTTGAGGTGGTAAATATGTTAACCCTGATTTGAAGGACACACAATATATACATGTATCAAAACATTACATGCTACCCCATTGTTTATGTCATTTAAAGATATATGAAAAATACCTAAAATTCCAATTTTAAAAACTTCATCCAATTTTCTCTCAGAAAAAGAATTTTTATAATTCTAAAGGTAAATAGCTTATGAAAAGGGGCACCTTGATATAATCAAGGTTTAACAATAAGTTAAAACATGGGTCCTAGAATCACAAAGACACGAGAAAAACCGCTGTTTTTTGGCTAAGATCAACTTCCTCGTGTAGTTTTAGTCCAGTGGCCAGCACAGCACACACATCTCCTGTTAGCTGCATCCTAAATTGCCCGAACAGAGAGATTGAGCCCAGGAAACATTACTTGAGACAGTTACACTTCCATGGCCTCAGTCTACATCAGCAAACTTACCATTGACATTATTATCTTTGTCCTCATCTGGGATGTTTAAGAATATTTTTGTTATTTTTAATTGTATGTATAGGTCTGTGTTTTGGTATGTGCATATGAATGCAGGTGCCCAAAGAGGTAAAAGGTATCATATCCCTTGGAACTAGAGTAGGGGGTTGTTAGCTACCCAATTTGGGTTCTAGGAACAAAAATTAAGTCCTCTTCAAGAATAGTATGTATTCTTAACTGTGGAGCTGTCTGTCTAGCCACTGGAATCTTTTAAAAAGAACAAAAATGGGGGGTCAAGCTCAGCCTCCTGCCAAGACACGATAAACTATTGATGTCATCCTGTTGTCTCCAAGATGGAACACGGTTGAAAAAGCAAAGGGTACATGTACTGACTTGACAGTTCAGGAAATAAATAAGCATACCCATTTTAATTTAATTTCCCAAACACCCAGGCTGTCTCTCAAGATCATTGTTATGCCAATGATCTGGCATTAAATATTGTTATAATTCCTGACATCAGATCCAAAGTGGAGCATTGTTTTGGAGTGACAGCTCTGTGGAAAATTCCCAGTACTTTCCCTTGCAATCTGGGCTAGTGAGGTTTAATTAAAACAGCCAAATTGCAAGCTGCCTCAGAAGATTTTATAATGAAATTGTTGGCTGGCCTTTAGTGATAATGATGCTACAGACCATTGACTATTGTCACATGATGTTACTTGATATGAAATGATTGGTCGTTGATTCAATTACAAAAAAGCCAAGCCTTTTTATTGCTGTCATTTCTGCTGCTTTTACTGGCAATGAAAGTAGAAGATTTAAAGTTTCAGTTGTCCTCATAAATACACTTAATCATGGAAAGCAAGCGGGGAGGATGACACGTTAAAGGTCATCCATTGGAAAATCTACTGAGTGCTAAATGTAAAAGCTTAAGATTTCAAATTCTATTCCCATTACTAACAGAAAAATACAGTTTGGTCTAGGCCCAGGTAAGTCATTTGGAACCCTTACTCCCAGCTGCTTTCAGAGCAGGAGCAAGGCCAGCCAGGGCTCAGTTCTGGTGGCAAGGGAGGATCTACCATGTCATTGGCCTCCACGATTTCCTAGTTCTTTGTTCTCTGGGGAGCATTCTAAAATTCTATGGCTGGGGAGCCTATCAGAGATAGGCTACTCTTCTCACATGCAGACATTAGCTCTAAACCTTGATAAAGTAATATATATGCTTCCACAACTCTATCCTTTCCAGCATAGCCCCTATTTAAGTCATTTGAAGCTTCAATCTGTTGGTCTTCCTTAGGCCCAATTCTCCCCTCTCCTATTTTCAGACAAGCTCTCTAGATGTCAACCAAATAATTCAACTCGACTTTGCTTCATTTCTCTTAAAACATAGGCAATAGAAAGAATCTTGACAGATAGGATGACAAGAAACCAAGTTACTTCTACACAGCAAAAGCAACATCCAATGGGGCTGGCAAGATGGCGCAGTGGGTAAAGACACTTCGCACCAAGTCTGATGACCTCAGTTTTATTTCTGGGATACATTAAGACCAAAAGGAAGAGCTGACGCATACAAGTTGTACTCTGGCATCTACATGTGTCTGACTCTATACATACATACATACATATATACAAACAAAAATAAATAAATAAATATATATAATTTAAAAGTTTACAAAACAAAAAAATTAAGGAAGAAAATGAAATATTCAACAATCTGAAGTGACAACTACAGAATGGGAGAAAATATTCACAAATTAATCAAATACATAAAAAATGTGCAACATTGCCAATAGGGAAATGAAAATTACCTCACATTGGTTAGAAGGATGTGGAAACTGAATGTCTCCCTTTCCGTCTTCCTCCTCATCCCCTTCATTTATATGTTCTAAGCTGACCTTGATCTTAATACTCCCGACTCTGTTTCCTCAGTACTGGGATTATAGGCATGTGATGCTCAGTCAAAAAAGTGGCAGGGAGACACATTTCTTGTGGGTTAGAATGGAAAATAGCAGAGTAATTATGGAAAAACAGTACAGAGATTCTTCAAAGAACTGGAAACAGAGCTACAGTTTGATGAAGATTAATACTTGGGATACACATTAAGGAAATGCAATCAAATGGTAAATGGCTATCTGTAGTCACATGCTGCTGCAGTCGCGTTTATAGTAGTCAAGATACAGAAGAGGTAGTGCTCATATGTACAATGAAATATTACTCAGCCATTAAATAGAATAGAATTCTGTCATTTACAGCAACATCCATGGTGCACTGGCTAGTTCTTTTGTCAGCCTGACACAAACTAGAGTCATCTGGGAAGAGGAAACCTCAGCTAAGAAAATGCCTACATCATCAGATTGGCCTGTAGGCAAATAGGTGGGGGTGTAGCTGAAGTTCTCTCCAGCCACATGGGGGTATTTTCTTGAAAATGTTTGATATGAGAGAATCCAGACCACTGGGGACAGTGCTATCCCCATGATCATGGGTGGCATAAGGAAGCAAATTGAGTCAGGCAGTGGGAGTGCATGCCTTTAATCCCAGCACTGAGGAGGCAGAAGTAGGGGGATGTCAGTGAGTTTGAGGTCAGCCTGGTCTACACAAAGAAACCCTATCTCAAAAAACCAAACCAAACCAAACCAACCAACCAACCAACCAACCAACCAAGCAAACAAACAAACCAAAATAAAAACCCTTCAAATTGAGCAAACTATAGGGAGCAAGTCCATAATCATCACTCCTTCACAGTCTGTGCAGCAGCTTCTGTCCTGCCTCCAGGTGCCGCCCTGACCTCCCTCAATGATGCACTTTGGTATCTGTCTGTAAACTAAAAAAGACCCTCCCTTTCCCAAGTTGCTTTTGGTAATGGTGTTTTATGTAGATCTAAGTAGGACAAACGGTATTAGAGGGTAGCATGATACACGAAAGAGGTCAGGAGCATAAAGTCAAACAACCACATATTGCCACATTCATGTAGAAGTTAAACCATTTATTTCAAAGTGACAGAGAATAGAATAAGTTACCAGAGCCTGGAAGGTTGATAGGGAGGGGAATGGAGAGAAGATGACTGAACAATATAGGGGTACGGTTGGGTAGGAAGAACAGCTGCCACTCTGAGCTTCCTAAGAGTACATTTACTATGTGCCTATCCAAAACAAGAATGGACCAGAAAAAGGAGCACCTGAGTGTAGCTGGAGAGTTTTCTCTCTGGGTCCCACCAAGCTCCAGCAGTCCGACAGCCCACTTATAAAATTATAAAATAAACACACAGATGCTTATATTATTTAAATTGTTTGGCCTAATGGCTCAGGCTTCTAGCTATCTAGTTCTTACATCTTAAATTAATCCATTTCTATAAATCTATACCTTGCCACGTGGCTCATGGCTTACCGGCATCTTCACATGCTGCATGTCATGGCGGCAGCTGGCAGTGTCTCCCTCCACCTTCCTGTTCTCTCAGTTCTCCTCTCTGTTAGTCCTGCCTATACTTCCTGCCTGGCCACTGGCCAATCAGTGTTTTATTTATTGACCAATCAGAGCAATACATTTGACATACAGACCATCCCACACCTGAGAATTAACTCTCCCATTATTATCGCTCAGGAATCTTCAAGACACTGTATCTATTAGTTTTCTCTTTATCAGGGTCTCCTCTAAATATCTGAATATATTACTATTTTTTTCTTTTGAAAATGTAATTAGGGCAATAAGAATTGTTATTAATGATGTAGCAATGGCCTATTAAAAATACTTTAATTATTTATTTCATTTTTTGAGATTTTTATATAATTATACCATTGCCCCTCCCATTTCTTTTCTCCCATATATCCCTGTAGATGTAACCAACCATCTTATTAAATAAGAAACACAGAGCCAATTCAGAGAAGAAAGCCAAGAGGTCAGAACTAAGAGCCTTACCCTTCCTGCTTCAGCTATCCTGCTTCAGCCAAGAGAGCTCTCCGAAAAAGAGACCTACTTCCTGTGTGTATGTCTTTAAATAGTCTAGATGTTCTGCCTTCTCATTGGTTGTAAACTAAACACGTGACTGCCTCGTCACTGCCTGTATGTACCGCCCTCCAGGTCCTTAAAGGCGTGCACCACCACCGCCACGCACTTGCTATGGCTCTATAACTCTGACCCCCAGGCAACTTTATTTATTAACATACAATTAAAATCACATTTCAGTACAAGTAAAATACCACCACATTTCCCCTTTTCTATTTTAATAAAAAGAAAAAAAAGAAAAAGGTTATAACTAACAAAAGAAAAACTATATACAAAAGTACAATAACTATATACAATATATACAAATAATAAATGTCTAAACAATGTCTAGTCCATTTGTATTTGACAAATTCAGAGATGATAATTTTATTATCCTATTTTGTTAAGTCCAAAATGTATCTAATTCACTTTCTATCCTAATTAATCTTCAACTAACTAACCTTCAACTATAACTAACTAATCTTCAACTCCCTCAGAGACCCAAGAAGGAAATAATATTAGCTAACAAAAATAAAAGCAGAAAGTGCATGCAAGCAACTTCCAAAAAATTTGTGAGTTGACAGAAACAGCCAACTGCCTGGACAGTCACCTGAGGTTTCTCCGCAATGCTGGGGCATCATCTTCAGCCTATATAGGCTTAGCATATCTGACAGACTCATTTGTGAAGTAGGATGTACACAAGGTCAACAGTTCAACCTCACATT